>NC_092419.1:72993569-73312586 GCF_040894005.1 Engystomops pustulosus
CCGTTATTTTGTCTCCTAACTCATTTTCCTAACAAGACAACCTCAATGATAAGACGCACACTGTTTTCCATGCATTTCTTGCTAAAAGAGCTAAGATCGTGATTATCTCTGTTGCTGAATGAGCTAGGGGGCTAATTCAACTCCAATCTAAAAGAGACACACTAACTTAATGTAGAAACACCGTTATTTTGTCTCCTAACTCATTTTCCTAATTAGGCAACCTCAATGATAAGACGAACACTGTTTTCCATGCATTTCTTGCTAAAAGAGCTAAGATCGTGATTATCTCTGTTGCAGAATGAGCTAGGGGGCTATTCAACTCCAATCTAAAAGAGACACACTAACTTAATGTAGAAACACCGGTATTTTGTCTCCTAACTCATTTTCCTAACAAGACAACCTCAATGATAAGACGCACACTGTTTTCCATGCATTTCTTGCTAAAAGAGCTAAGATCGTGATTATCTCTGTTGCTGAATGAGCTAGGGGGCTATTCAACTCCGATCTAAAAGAGACACACTAACTTAATGTAGAAACACCGTTATTTTGTCTCCTAACTCATTTTCCTAACAAGACAACCTCAATGATAAGACGCACACTGTTTTCCATGCATTTCTTGCTAAAAGAGCTAAGATCGTGATTATCTCTGTTGCTGAATGAGCTAGGGGGCTAATTCAACTCCGATCTAAAAGAGACACACTAACTTAATGTAGAAACACCGTTATTGTGTCTCCTAACTCATTTTCCTAACAAGACAACCTCAATGATAAAACGCACACTGTTTTCCATGCATTTCTTGCTAAAAGAGCTAAGATCGTGATTATCTTTATTGCTGAATGAGCTAGGGGGCTATTCAACTCCGATCTAAAAGAGACACACTAACTTAATGTAGAAACACCGTTATTTTGTCTCCTAACTCATTTTCCTAACAAGACAACCTCAATGATAAGACGCACACTGTTTTCCATGCATTTCTTGCTAAAAGAGCTAAGATCGTGATTATCTCTGTTGCTGAATGAGCTAGGGGGCTAAATCAACTCCGATCTAAAAGAGACACACTAACTTAATGTAGAAACACCGTTATTTTGTCTCCTAACTCATTTTCCTAACAAGACAACCTCAATGATAAGACGCACACTGTTTTCCATGCATTTCTTGCTAAAAGAGCTAAGATCGTGATTATCTCTGTTGCTGAATGAGCTAGGGGGCTAATTCAACTCCAATCTAAAAGAGACACACTAACTTAATGTAGAAACACCGTTATTTTGTCTCCTAACTCATTTTCCTAATAAGGCAACCTCAATGATAAGACGAACACTGTTTTCCATGCATTTCTTGCTAAAAGAGCTAAGATCGTGATTATCTCTGTTGCAGAATGAGCTAGGGGGCTATTCAACTCCAATCTAAAAGAGACACACTAACTTAATGTAGAAACACCGTTATTTTGTCTCCTAACTCATTTTCCTAACAAGACAACCTCAATGATAAGACGCACACTGTTTTCCATGCATTTCTTGCTAAAAGAGCTAAGATCGTGATTATCTCTGTTGCTGAATGAGCTAGGGGGCTATTCAACTCCGATCTAAAAGAGACACACTAACTTAATGTAGAAACACCGTTATTTTGTCTCCTAACTCATTTTCCTAACAAGACAACCTCAATGATAAGACGCACACTGTTTTCCATGCATTTCTTGCTAAAAGAGCTAAGATCGTGATTATCTCTGTTGCTGAATGAGCTAGGGGGCTAATTCAACTCCGATCTAAAAGAGACACACTAATTTAATGTAGAAACACCGTTATTTTGTCTCCTAACTCATTTTCCTAACAAGACAACCTCAATGATAAGATGCACACGGTTTTCCATGCATTTCTTGCTGAAAGAGCTAAGATCGTGATTATCTCTGTTGCAGAATGAGCTAGGGGGCTATTCAACTCCGATCTAAAAGAGACACACTAACTTAATGTAGAAACACCGTTATTTTGTCTCCTAACTCATTTTCCTAACAAGACAACCTCAATGATAAGACGCACACTGTTTTCCATGCATTTCTTGCTAAAAGAGCTAAGATCGTGATTATCTCTGTTGCTGAATGAGCTAGGGGGCTATTCAACTCCGATCTAAAAGAGACACACTAACTTAATGTAGAAACACCGTTATTTTGTCTCCTAACTCATTTTCCTAACAAGACAACCTCAATGATAAGATGCACACTGTTTTCCATGCATTTCTTGCTAAAAGAGCTAAGATCGTGATTATCTTTATTGCTGAATGAGCTAGGTGGCTATTCAACTCCGATCTAAAAGAAACACACTAATTTTATGTAGAAACACCGTTATTTTTTCTCCTAACTCATTTTCCTAACAAGACAACCTCAATGATAAGACGCACACTGTTTTCCATGCATTTCTTGCTAAAAGAGCTAAGTTCGTGATTATCTCTGTTGCTGAATGAGCTAGGGGGCTAATTTAAATCCGATCTAAAAGAGACACACTAACTTAATGTAGAAACACCGTTATTTTGTCTCCTAACTCATTTTCCTAACAAGACAACCTCAATGATAAGACGCACACTGTTTTCCATGCATATCTTGCTAAAAGAGCTAAGATCGTGATTATCTCTGTTGCTGAATGAGCTAGGGGGCTAATTCAACTCCAATCTAAAAGAGACACACTAACTTAATGTAGAAACACCGGTATTTTGTCTCCTAACTCATTTTCCTAACAAGACAACCTCAATGATAAGACGCACAATGTTTTCCATGCATTTCTTGCTAAAAGAGCTAAGATCGTGATTATCTCTGTTGCAGAATGAGCTAGGGGGCTAATTCAACTCCAATCTGAAAGAGACACACTAACTTAATGTAGAAACACCGGTATTTTGTCTCCTAACTCATTTTCCTAACAAGAAAACCTCAATGATAAGACGCACACTGTTTTCCATGCATTTCTTTCTAAAAGAGCTAAGATCGTGATTATCTCTGTTGCAGAATGAGCTAGGGGGCTATTCAACTCCGATCTAAAAGAGACACACTAACTTAATGTAGAAACACCGGTATTTTGTCTCCTAACTCATTTTCCTAACAAGACAACCTCAATGATAAGACGCACACTGTTTTCCATGCATTTCTTGCTAAAAGAGCTAAGATCGTGATTATCTCTGTTGCTGAATGAGCTAGGGGGCTAATTCAACTCCAATCTAAAAGAGACACACTAACTTAATGTAGAAACACCGGTATTTTGTCTCCTAACTCATTTTCCTAACAAGACAACCTCAATGATAAGACGCACACTGTTTTCCATGCATTTCTTGCTAAAAGAGCTAAGATCGTGATTATCTCTGTTGCAGAATGAGCTAGGGGGCTATTCAACTCCGATCTAAAAGAGACACACTAACTTAATGTAGAAACACCGGTATTTTGTCTCCTAACTCATTTTCCTAACAAGACAACCTCAATGATAAGACGCACACTGTTTTCCATGCATTTCTTGCTAAAAGAGCTAAGATCGTGATTATCTCTGTTGCTGAATGAGCTAGGGGGCTAAATCAACTCCGATCTAAAAGAGACACACTAACTTAATGTAGAAACACCGGTATTTTGTCTCCTAACTCATTTTCCTAACAAGACAACCTCAATGATAAGACGAACACTGTTTTCCATGCATTTCTTGCTAAAAGAGCTAAGATCGTGATTATATCTGTTGCTGAATGAGCTAGGGGGCTATTCAACTCCGATCTAAAAGAGACACACTAACTTAATGTAGAAACACCGTTATTTTGTCTCCTAAATCATTTTCCTAACAAGACAACCTCAATGATAAGACGCACACTGTTTTAAATGCATTTCTTGCTAAAAGAGCTAAGATCGTGATTATCTCTGTTGCTGAATGAGCTAGGGGGCTAATTCAACTCCGATCTTAAAGAGACACACTAACTTAATGTAGAAACACCAATATTTTGTCTCCTAACTCATTTTCCTAACAAGACAACCTCAATGATAAGACGAACACTGTTTTCCATGCATTTCTTGCTAAAAGAGCTAAGATCGTGATTATCTCTGTTGCAGAATGAGCTAGGGGGCTATTCAACTCCAATCTAAAAGAGACACACTAACTTAATGTAGAAACACCGGTATTTTGTCTCCTAACTCATTTTCCTAACAAGACAACCTCAATGATAAGACGCACACTGTTTTCCATGCATTTCTTGCTAAAAGAGCTAAGATCGTGATTATCTCTGTTGCTGAATGAGCTAGGGGGCTATTCAACTCCGATCTAAAAGAGACACACTAACTTAATGTAGAAACACCGTTATTTTGTCTCCTAACTCATTTTTCTAACAAGACAACCTCAATGATAAGACGCACACTGTTTTCCATGCATTTCTTGCTAAAAGAGCTAAGATCGTGATTATCTCTGTTGCTGAATGAGCTAGGGGGCTAATTCAACTCCGATCTAAAAGAGACACACTAACTTAATGTAGAAACACCGTTATTGTGTCTCCTAACTCATTTTCCTAACAAGACAACCTCAATGATAAAACGCACACTGTTTTCCATGCATTTCTTGCTAAAAGAGCTAAGATCGTGATTATCTTTATTGCTGAATGAGCTAGGGGGCTATTCAACTCCGATCTAAAAGAGACACACTAACTTAATGTAGAAACACCGTTATTTTGTCTCCTAACTCATTTTCCTAACAAGACAACCTCAATGATAAGACGCACACTGTTTTCCATGCATTTCTTGCTAAAAGAGCTAAGATCGTGATTATCTCTGTTGCTGAATGAGCTAGGGGGCTAATTCAACTCCGATCTAAAAGAGACACACTAACTTAATGTAGAAACACCGTTATTTTGTCTCCTAACTCATTTTCCTAACAAGACAACCTCAATGATAAGACGCACACTGTTTTCCATGCATTTCTTGCTAAAAGAGCTAAGATCGTGATTATCTCTGTTGCTGAATGAGCTAGGGGGCTAATTCAACTCCAATCTAAAAGAGACACACTAACTTAATGTAGAAACACCGTTATTTTGTCTCCTAACTCATTTTCCTAATTAGGCAACCTCAATGATAAGACGAACACTGTTTTCCATGCATTTCTTGCTAAAAGAGCTAAGATCGTGATTATCTCTGTTGCAGAATGAGCTAGGGGGCTATTCAACTCCAATCTAAAAGAGACACACTAACTTAATGTAGAAACACCGGTATTTTGTCTCCTAACTCATTTTCCTAACAAGACAACCTCAATGATAAGACGCACACTGTTTTCCATGCATTTCTTGCTAAAAGAGCTAAGATCGTGATTATCTCTGTTGCTGAATGAGCTAGGGGGCTATTCAACTCCGATCTAAAAGAGACACACTAACTTAATGTAGAAACACCGTTATTTTGTCTCCTAACTCATTTTCCTAACAAGACAACCTCAATGATAAGACGCACACTGTTTTCCATGCATTTCTTGCTAAAAGAGCTAAGATCGTGATTATCTCTGTTGCTGAATGAGCTAGGGGGCTAATTCAACTCCGATCTAAAAGAGACACACTAACTTAATGTAGAAACACCGTTATTGTGTCTCCTAACTCATTTTCCTAACAAGACAACCTCAATGATAAAACGCACACTGTTTTCCATGCATTTCTTGCTAAAAGAGCTAAGATCGTGATTATCTTTATTACTGAATGAGCTAGGGGGCTATTCAACTCCGATCTAAAAGAGACACACTAACTTAATGTAGAAACACCGTTATTTTGTCTCCTAACTCATTTTCCTAACAAGACAACCTCAATGATAAGACGCACACTGTTTTCCATGCATTTCTTGCTAAAAGAGCTAAGATCGTGATTATCTCTGTTGCTGAATGAGCTAGGGGGCTAAATCAACTCCGATCTAAAAGAGACACACTAACTTAATGTAGAAACACCGTTATTTTGTCTCCTAACTCATTTTCCTAACAAGACAACCTCAATGATAAGACGCACACTGTTTTCCATGCATTTCTTGCTAAAAGAGCTAAGATCGTGATTATCTCTGTTGCTGAATGAGCTAGGGGGCTAATTCAACTCCAATCTAAAAGAGACACACTAACTTAATGTAGAAACACCGTTATTTTGTCTCCTAACTCATTTTCCTAATAAGGCAACCTCAATGATAAGACGAACACTGTTTTCCATGCATTTCTTGCTAAAAGAGCTAAGATCGTGATTATCTCTGTTGCAGAATGAGCTAGGGGGCTATTCAACTCCAATCTAAAAGAGACACACTAACTTAATGTAGAAACACCGTTATTTTGTCTCCTAACTCATTTTCCTAACAAGACAACCTCAATGATAAGACGCACACTGTTTTCCATGCATTTCTTGCTAAAAGAGCTAAGATCGTGATTATCTCTGTTGCTGAATGAGCTAGGGGGCTATTCAACTCCGATCTAAAAGAGACACACTAACTTAATGTAGAAACACCGTTATTTTGTCTCCTAACTCATTTTCCTAACAAGACAACCTCAATGATAAGACGCACACTGTTTTCCATGCATTTCTTGCTAAAAGAGCTAAGATCGTGATTATCTCTGTTGCTGAATGAGCTAGGGGGCTAATTCAACTCCGATCTAAAAGAGACACACTAATTTAATGTAGAAACACCGTTATTTTGTCTCCTAACTCATTTTCCTAACAAGACAACCTCAATGATAAGATGCACACGGTTTTCCATGCATTTCTTGCTGAAAGAGCTAAGATCGTGATTATCTCTGTTGCAGAATGAGCTAGGGGGCTATTCAACTCCGATCTAAAAGAGACACACTAACTTAATGTAGAAACACCGTTATTTTGTCTCCTAACTCATTTTCCTAACAAGACAACCTCAATGATAAGACGCACACTGTTTTCCATGCATTTCTTGCTAAAAGAGCTAAGATCGTGATTATCTCTGTTGCTGAATGAGCTAGGGGGCTATTCAACTCCGATCTAAAAGAGACACACTAACTTAATGTAGAAACACCGTTATTTTGTCTCCTAACTCATTTTCCTAACAAGACAACCTCAATGATAAGATGCACACTGTTTTCCATGCATTTCTTGCTAAAAGAGCTAAGATCGTGATTATCTTTATTGCTGAATGAGCTAGGTGGCTATTCAACTCCGATCTAAAAGAAACACACTAATTTTATGTAGAAACACCGTTATTTTTTCTCCTAACTCATTTTCCTAACAAGACAACCTCAATGATAAGACGCACACTGTTTTCCATGCATTTCTTGCTAAAAGAGCTAAGTTCGTGATTATCTCTGTTGCTGAATGAGCTAGGGGGCTAATTTAAATCCGATCTAAAAGAGACACACTAACTTAATGTAGAAACACCGTTATTTTGTCTCCTAACTCATTTTCCTAACAAGACAACCTCAATGATAAGACGCACACTGTTTTCCATGCATATCTTGCTAAAAGAGCTAAGATCGTGATTATCTCTGTTGCTGAATGAGCTAGGGGGCTAATTCAACTCCAATCTAAAAGAGACACACTAACTTAATGTAGAAACACCGGTATTTTGTCTCCTAACTCATTTTCCTAACAAGACAACCTCAATGATAAGACGCACAATGTTTTCCATGCATTTCTTGCTAAAAGAGCTAAGATCGTGATTATCTCTGTTGCAGAATGAGCTAGGGGGCTAATTCAACTCCAATCTGAAAGAGACACACTAACTTAATGTAGAAACACCGGTATTTTGTCTCCTAACTCATTTTCCTAACAAGAAAACCTCAATGATAAGACGCACACTGTTTTCCATGCATTTCTTGCTAAAAGAGCTAAGATCGTGATTATCTCTGTTGCAGAATGAGCTAGGGGGCTATTCAACTCCGATCTAAAAGAGACACACTAACTTAATGTAGAAACACCGGTATTTTGTCTCCTAACTCATTTTCCTAACAAGACAACCTCAATGATAAGACGCACACTGTTTTCCATGCATTTCTTGCTAAAAGAGCTAAGATCGTGATTATCTCTGTTGCTGAATGAGCTAGGGGGCTAATTCAACTCCAATCTAAAAGAGACACACTAACTTAATGTAGAAACACCGGTATTTTGTCTCCTAACTCATTTTCCTAACAAGACAACCTCAATGATAAGACGCACACTGTTTTCCATGCATTTCTTGCTAAAAGAGCTAAGATCGTGATTATCTCTGTTGCAGAATGAGCTAGGGGGCTATTCAACTCCGATCTAAAAGAGACACACTAACTTAATGTAGAAACACCGGTATTTTGTCTCCTAACTCATTTTCCTAACAAGACAACCTCAATGATAAGACGCACACTGTTTTCCATGCATTTCTTGCTAAAAGAGCTAAGATCGTGATTATCTCTGTTGCTGAATGAGCTAGGGGGCTAAATCAACTCCGATCTAAAAGAGACACACTAACTTAATGTAGAAACACCGGTATTTTGTCTCCTAACTCATTTTCCTAACAAGACAACCTCAATGATAAGACGAACACTGTTTTCCATGCATTTCTTGCTAAAAGAGCTAAGATCGTGATTATATCTGTTGCTGAATGAGCTAGGGGGCTATTCAACTCCGATCTAAAAGAGACACACTAACTTAATGTAGAAACACCGTTATTTTGTCTCCTAAATCATTTTCCTAACAAGACAACCTCAATGATAAGACGCACACTGTTTTAAATGCATTTCTTGCTAAAAGAGCTAAGATCGTGATTATCTCTGTTGCTGAATGAGCTAGGGGGCTAATTCAACTCCGATCTTAAAGAGACACACTAACTTAATGTAGAAACACCAATATTTTGTCTCCTAACTCATTTTCCTAACAAGACAACCTCAATGATAAGACGCACACTGTTTTCCATGCATTTCTTGCTAAAAGAGCTAAGATCATGATTATCTTTATTGCTGAATGAGCTAGGTGGCTATTCAACTCCGATCTAAAAGAAACACGCAAACTTTATGTAGAAACACCGTTATTTTGTCTTCTAACTCATTTTCCTAACACGACAACCTCAATGATAAGACGCACACTGTTTTCCATGCATTTCTTGCTAAAAGAGCTAAGATCGTGATTATCTCTGTTGCTGAATGAGCTAGGGGGCTAATTCAACTCCGATCTAAAAGAGACACACTAACTTAATGTAGAAACACCGTTATTTTGTCTCCTAACTCATTTTCCTAACAAGACAACCTCAATGATAAGACGCACACTGTTTTCCATGCATTTCTTGCTAAAAGAGCTAAGATCGTGATTATCTCTGTTGCTGAATGAGCTAGGGGGCTAATTCAACTCCAATCTAAAAGAGACACACTAACTTAATGTAGAAACACCGTTATTTTGTCTCCTAACTCATTTTCCTAACAAGACAACCTCAATGATAAGACGCACACTGTTTTCCATGCATTTCTTGCTAAAAGAGCTAAGATCGTGATTATCTCTGTTGCTGAATGAGCTAGGGGGCTATTCAACTCCGATCTAAAAGAGACACACTAACTTAATGTAGAAACACCGTTATTTTGTCTCCTAACTCATTTTCCTAACAAGACAACCTCAATGATAAGACGCACACTGTTTTCCATGCATTTCTTGCTAAAAGAGCTATGATCGTGATTATCTCTGTTGCTGAATGAGCTAGGGGGCTAATTCAACTCCGATCTAAAAGAGACACACTAACTTAATGTAGAAACACCGTTATTTTGTCTCCTAACTCATTTTCCTAACAAGACAACCTCAATGATAAGACGAACACTGTTTTCCATGCATTTCTTTCTAAAAGAGCTAAGATCGTGATTATCTCTGTTGCTGAATGAGCTAGGGGGCTATTCAACTCCGATCTAAAAGAGACACACTAACTTAATGTAGAAACACCGTTATTTTGTCTCCTAACTCATTTTCCTAACAAGACAACCTCAATGATAAGACGCACACTGTTTTCCATGCATTTCTTGCTAAAAGAGCTAAGATCGTGATTATCTCTGTTGCTGAATGAGCTAGGGGGCTAATTCAAATCCGATCTAAAAGAGACACACTAACTTAATGTAGAAACACCGTTATTTTGTCTCCTAACTCATTTTCCTAACAAGACAACCTCAATGATAAGACGCACACTGTTTTCCATGCATTTCTTGCTAAAAGAGCTAAGATCGTGATTATCTCTGTTGCTGAATGAGCTAGGGGGCTAATTCAACTCCGATCTAAAAGAGACACACTAACATAATGTAGAAACACCGTTATTTTGTCTCCTAACTCATTTTCCTAACAAGACAACCTCAATGATAAGACGAACACTGTTTTCCATGCATTTCTTGCTAAAAGAGCTAAGATCGTGATTATCTCTGTTGCTGAATGAGCTAGGGGGCTATTCAACTCCGATCTAAAAGAGACACACTAACTTAATGTAGAAACACCGTTATTTTGTCTCCTAAATCATTTTCCTAACAAGACAACCTCAATGATAAGACGCACACTGTTTTCCATGCATTTCTTGCTAAAAGAGCTAAGATCATGATTATCTTTATTGCTGAATGAGCTAGGTGGCTATTCAACTCCGATCTAAAAGAAACACGCTAACTTTATGTAGAAACACCGTTATTTTGTCTTCTAACTCATTTTCCTAACACGACAACCTCAATGATAAGACGCACACTGTTTTCCATGCATTTCTTGCTAAAAGAGCTAAGATCGTGATTATCTCTGTTGCTGAATGAGCTAGGGGGCTAATTCAACTCCGATCTAAAAGAGACACACTAACTTAATGTAGAAACACCGTTATTTTGTCTCCTAACTCATTTTCCTAACAAGACAACCTCAATGATAAGACGCACACTGTTTTCCATGCATTTCTTGCTAAAAGAGCTAAGATCGTGATTATCTCTGTTGCTGAATGAGCTAGGGGGCTCATTCAACTCCGATCTAAAAGAGACACACTAACTTAATGTAGAAACACCGATATTTTGTCTCCTAACTCATTTTCCTAACAAGACAACCTCAATGATAAGATGCACACTGTTTTCCATGCATTTCTTGCTAAAAGAGCTAAGAACGTGATTATCTTTATTGCTGAATGAGCTAGGTGGCTATTCAACTCCGATCTAAAAGAAACACACTAATTTTATGTAGAAACACCGTTATTTTGTCTCCTAACTCATTTTCCTAAAAAGACAACCTCAATGATAAGACGAACACTGTTTTCCATGCATTTCTTGCTAAAAGAGCTAAGATCGTGATTATCTCTGTTGCAGAATGAGCTAGGGGGCTATTCAACTCCGATCTAAAAGAGACACACTAACTTAATGTAGAAACACCGTTATTTTGTCTCCTAACTCATTTTCCTAACAAGACAACCTCAATGATAAGACGCACACTGTTTTCCATGCATTTCTTGCTAAAAGAGCTAAGATCGTGATTATCTCTGTTGCTGAATGAGCCAGGGGGCTAATTCAACTCCGATTTAAAAGAGACACACTAACTTAATGTAGAAACACGTTATTTTTTCTCCTAACTCATTTTCCTAACAAGACAACCTCAATGATAAGACGAACACTGTTTTCCATGCATTTCTTTCTAAAAGAGCTAAGATCGTGATTATCTCTGTTGCTGAATGAGCTAGGGGGCTATTCAACTCCGATCTAAAAGAGACACACTAACTTAATGTAGAAACACCGTTATTTTGTCTCCTAACTCATTTTCCTAACAAGACAACCTCAATGATAAGACGCACACTGTTTTCCATGCATTTCTTGCTAAAAGAGCTAAGATCGTGATTATCTCTGTTGCTGAATGAGCTAGGGGGCTAATTCAAATCCGATCTAAAAGAGACACACTAACTTAATGTAGAAACACCGTTATTTTGTCTCCTAACTCATTTTCCTAACAAGACAACCTCAATGATAAGACGCACACTGTTTTCCATGCATTTCTTGCTAAAAGAGCTAAGATCGTGATTATCTCTGTTGCTGAATGAGCTAGGGGGCTAATTCAACTCCGATCTAAAAGAGACACACTAACATAATGTAGAAACACCGTTATTTTGTCTCCTAACTCATTTTCCTAACAAGACAACCTCAATGATAAGACGAACACTGTTTTCCATGCATTTCTTGCTAAAAGAGCTAAGATCGTGATTATCTCTGTTGCTGAATGAGCTAGGGGGCTCATTCAACTCCAATCTAAAAGAGACACACTAACTTAATGTAGAAACACCGTTATTTTGTCTCCTAACTCATTTTCCTAACAAGACAACCTCAATGATAAGACGCACACTGTTTTCCATGCATTTCTTGCTAAAAGAGCTAAGATCGTGATTATCTCTGTTGCTGAATGAGCTAGGGGGCTAATTCAACTCCGATCTAAAAGAGACACACTAACTTAATGTAGAAACACCGATATTTTGTCTCCTAACTCATTTTCCTAACAAGACAACCTCAATGATAAGATGCACACTGTTTTCCATGCATTTCTTGCTAAAAGAGCTAAGATCGTGATTATCTTTATTGCTGAATGAGCTAGGTGGCTATTCAACTCCGATCTAAAAGAAACACACGAATTTTATGTAGAAACACCGTTATTTATCTCCTAACTCATTTTCCTAAAAAGACAACCTCAATGATAAGACGAACACTGTTTTCCATGCATTTCTTGCTAAAAGAGCTAAGATCGTGATTATCTCTGTTGCTGAATGAGCCAGGGGGCTAATTCAACTCCGATCTAAAAGAGACACACTAACTTAATGTAGAAACACGTTATTTTTTCTCCTAACTCATTTTCCTAACAAGACAACCTCAATGATAAGACCAACACTGTTTTCCATGCATTTCTTTCTAAAAGAGCTAAGATCGTGATTATCTCTGTTGCTGAATGAGCTAGGGGGCTATTCAACTCCGATCTAAAAGAGACACACTAACTTAATGTAGAAACACGTTATTTTTTCTCCTAACTCATTTTCCTAACAAGACAACCTCAATGATAAGACGAACACTGTTTTCCATGCATTTCTTGCTAAAAGAGCTGAGATCGTGATTATCTCTGTTGCTGAATGAGCAAGGGGGCTAATTCAACTCCGATCTAAAAGAGACACACTAACTTAATGTAGAAACACGTTATTTTTTCTCCTAACTCATTTTCCTAACAAGACAACCTCAATGATAAGACGAACACTGTTTTCCATGCATTTCTTGCTAAAAGAGCTAAGATCGTGATTATCTCTGTTGCTGAATGAGCTAGGGGGCTAATTCAAATCCGATCTAAAAGAGACACACTAACTTAATGTAGAAACACCGTTATTTTGTCTCCTAACTCATTTTCCTAACAAGACAACCTCAACGATAAGACGCACACTGTTTTCCATGCATTTCTTGCTAAAAGAGCTAAGATCGTGATTATCTCTGTTGCTGAATGAGCTAGGGGGCTAATTCAACTCCGATCTAAAAGAGACACACTAACTTAATGTAGAAACACCGTTATTTTGTCTCCTAACTAATTTTCCTAACAAGACAACCTCAATGATAAGACGAACACTGTTTTCCATGCATTTCTTGCTAAAAGAGCTAAGATCGTGATTATCTCTGTTGCTGAATGAGCTAGGGGGCTAATTCAACTCCGATCTAAAAGAGACACACTAACTTAATGTAGAAACACCGTTATTTTGTCTCCTAACTCATTTTCCTAACAAGACAACCTCAATGATAAGACGCACACTGTTTTCCATGCATTTCTTGCTAAAAGAGCTAAGATCGTGATTATCTCTGTTGCTGAATCAGCTAGGGGGCTATTCAACTCTTATATAAAAGAGACACACTAACTTAATGTAGAAACACCGTTATTTTGTCTCCTAACTCATTTTCCTAACAAGACAACCTCAATGATAAGACGAACACTGTTTTCCATGCATTTCTTGCTAAAAGAGCTAAGATCGTGATTATCTCTGTTGCTGAATGAGCTAGGGGGCTAATTCAACTCCGATCTAAAAGAGACACAATAACTTAATGTAGAAACACCGTTATTTTGTCTCCTAACTCATTTTCCTAACAAGACAACCTCAATGATAAGACACACACTGTTTTCCATGCATTTCTTGCTAAAAGAGCTAAGATCGTGATTATCTCTGTTGCTGAATGAGCTAGTTGGCTAATTCAACTCCGATCTAAAAGAGACACACTAACATAATGTAGAAACACCGTTATTTTGTCTCCTAACTCATTTTCCTAACAAGACAACCTCAATGATAAGACGAACACTGTTTTCCATGCATTTCGTGCTAAAAGAGCTAAGATCGTGATTATCTCTGTTGCTGAATGAGCTAGGGGGCTAATTCAACTCCGATCTAAAAGAGACACACTAACTTAATGTAGAAACACCGTTATTTTGTCTCCTAACTCATTTTCCTAACAAGACAACCTCAATGATAAGACGAACACTGTTTTCCATGCATTTCTTGCTAAAAGAGCTAAGATCGTGATTATCTCTGTTGCTGAATGAGCTAGGGGGCTATTCAACTTTGATCTAAAAGAGACACACTAACTTAATGTAGAAACACCGTTATTGTGTCTCCTAACTCATTTTCCTAACAAGACAACCTCAATGATAAGACGCACACTGTTTTCCATGCATTTCTTGCTAAAAGAGCTAAGATCGTGATTATCTCTGTTGCTGAATGAGCTAGGGGGCTAATTCAACTCCGGTCTAAAAGAGACACACTAACTTAATGTAGAAACACCGTTATTTTGTCTCCTAACTCATTTTCCTAAGAAGACAACCTCAATGATAAGACGCACACTGTTTTCCATGCATTTCTTGCTAAAAGAGCTAAGATCGTGATTATCTCTGTTGCTGAATGAGCTAGGGGGCTAATT
The DNA here is from genome assembly GCF_040894005.1 of Engystomops pustulosus. Lineage (NCBI taxonomy): Eukaryota > Metazoa > Chordata > Amphibia > Anura > Leptodactylidae > Engystomops > Engystomops pustulosus. Next base: position 73,008,425 of record NC_092419.1, read on the forward strand.
CAACTCCGATCTAAAAGAGACACACTAACTTAATGTAGAAACACCGTTATTTTGTCTCCTAACTCATTTTCCTAACAAGACAACCTCAATGATAAGACGCACACTGTTTTCCATGCATTTCTTGCTCAAAGAGCTAAGATCGTGATTATCTCTGTTGCTGAATGAGCTAGGAGGCTATTCAACTCTAATCTAAGAGAGACACACTAACTTCATGTAGGAACACCGTTACTTTGTCTCCTAACTCATTTTCCTAACAAGACAACCTCAATGATAAGACGCACACTGTTTTCCATGCATTTCTTGCTAAAAGAGCTAAGATCGTGATTATCTCTGTTGCAGAATGAGCTAGGGGGCTATTCAACTCCGATCTAAAAGAGACACACTAACTTAATGTAGAAACACCGGTATTTTGTCTCCTAACTCATTTTCCTAACAAGACAACCTCAATGATAAGACGCACACTGTTTTCCATGCATTTCTTGCTAAAAGAGCTAAGATCGTGATTATCTCTGTTGCTGAATGAGCTAGGGGGCTATTCAACTCCGATCTAAAAGAGACACACTAACTTAATGTAGAAACACCGTTATTTTGTCTCCTAACTCATTTTCCTAACAAGACAACCTCAATGATAAGACGCACACTGTTTTCCATGCATTTCTTGCTAAAAGAGCTAAGATCGTGATTATCTCTGTTGCTGAATGAGCTAGGGGGCTAATTCAACTCCGATCTAAAAGAGACACACTAACTTAATGTAGAAACACCGTTATTTTGTCTCCTAACTCATTTTCCTAACAAGACAACCTCAATGATAAGACGCACACTGTTTTCCATGCATTTCTTGCTAAAAGAGCTAAGATAGTGATTATCTTTATTGCTGAATGAGCCAGGGGGCTATTCAACTCCGATCTAAAAGAGACACACTAGCTTAATGTAGAAACACCGTTATTGTGTCTCCTAACTCATTTTCCTAACAAGACAACCTCAATGATAAGACGAACACTGTTTTTCATGCATTTCTTGCTAAAAGAGCTAAGATCGTGATTATCTCTGTTGCTGAATGAGCTAGGGGGCTATTCAACTCCGATCTAAAAGAGACACACTAACTTATTGTAGAAACACTGTTATTTTGTCTCCTAACTCATTTTCCTAACAAGACAACCTCAATGATAAGACGAACACTGTTTTCCATGCATTTCTTGCTAAAAGAGCTAAGATCGTGATTATCTCTGTTGCTGAATGAGCTAGGGGGCTATTCAACTCCGATCTAAAAGAGACACACTAGCTTAATGTAGAAACACCGTTATTGTGTCTCCTAACTCATTTTCCTAACAAGACAACCTCAATGATAAGACGAACACTGTTTTCCATGCATTTCTTGCTAAAAGAGCTAAGATCGTGATTATCTCTGTTGCTGAATGAGCTAGGGGGCTATTCAACTCCGATCTAAAAGAGACACACTAACTTAATGTAGAAACACCGTTATTTTGTCTCCTAAATCATTTTCCTAACAAGACAACCTCAATGATAAGACGCACACTGTTTTCCATGCATTTCTTGCTAAAAGAGCTAAGATCATGATTATCTTTATTGCTGAATGAGCTAGGTGGCTATTCAACTCCGATCTAAAAGAAACACGCTAACTTTATGTAGAAACACCGTTATTTTGTCTTCTAACTCATTTTCCTAACACGACAACCTCAATGATAAGACGCACACTGTTTTCCATGCATTTCTTGCTAAAAGAGCTAAGATCGTGATTATCTCTGTTGCTGAATGAGCTAGGGGGCTCATTCAACTCCGATCTAAAAGAGACACACTAACTTAATGTAGAAACACCGATATTTTGTCTCCTAACTCATTTTCCTAACAAGACAATCTCAATGATAAGATGCACACTGTTTTCCATGCATTTCTTGCTAAAAGAGCTAAGAACGTGATTATCTTTATTGCTGAATGAGCTAGGTGGCTATTCAACTCCGATCTAAAAGAAACACACTAATTTTATGTAGAAACACCGTTATTTTGTCTCCTAACTCATTTTCCTAAAAAGACAACCTCAATGATAAGACGAACACTGTTTTCCATGCATTTCTTGCTAAAAGAGCTAAGATCGTGATTATCTCTGTTGCAGAATGAGCTAGGGGGCTATTCAACTCCGATCTAAAAGAGACACACTAACTTAATGTAGAAACACCGTTATTTTGTCTCCTAACTCATTTTCCTAACAAGACAACCTCAATGATAAGACGCACACTGTTTTCCATGCATTTCTTGCTAAAAGAGCTAAGATCGTGATTATCTCTGTTGCTGAATGAGCCAGGGGGCTAATTCAACTCCGATCTAAAAGAGACACACTAACTTAATGTAGAAACACGTTATTTTTTCTCCTAACTCATTTTCCTAACAAGACAACCTCAATGATAAGACGAACACTGTTTTCCATGCATTTCTTGCTAAAAGAGCTAAGATCGTGATTATCTCTGTTGCTGAATGAGCTAGGGGGCTATTCAACTCCGATCTAAAAGAGACACACTAACTTAATGTAGAAACACCGTTATTTTGTCTCCTAACTCATTTTCCTAACAAGACAACCTCAATGATAAGACGCACACTGTTTTCCATGCATTTCTTGCTAAAAGAGCTAAGATCGTGATTATCTCTGTTGCTGAATGAGCTAGGGGGCTAATTCAAATCCGATCTAAAAGAGACACACTAACTTAATGTAGAAACACCGTTATTTTGTCTCCTAACTCATTTTCCTAACAAGACAACCTCAATGATAAGACGCACACTGTTTTCCATGCATTTCTTGCTAAAAGAGCTAAGATCGTGATTATCTCTGTTGCTGAATGAGCTAGGGGGCTAATTCAACTCCGATCTAAAAGAGACACACTAACATAATGTAGAAACACCGTTATTTTGTCTCCTAACTCATTTTCCTAACAAGACAACCTCAATGATAAGACGAACACTGTTTTCCATGCATTTCTTGCTAAAAGAGCTAAGATCGTGATTATCTCTGTTGCTGAATGAGCTAGGGGGCTATTCAACTCCGATCTAAAAGAGACACACTAACTTAATGTAGAAACACCGTTATTTTGTCTCCTAAATCATTTTCCTAACAAGACAACCTCAATGATAAGACGCACACTGTTTTCCATGCATTTCTTGCTAAAAGAGCTAAGATCATGATTATCTTTATTGCTGAATGAGCTAGGTGGCTATTCAACTCCGATCTAAAAGAAACACGCTAACTTTATGTAGAAACACCGTTATTTTGTCTTCTAACTCATTTTCCTAACACGACAACCTCAATGATAAGACGCACACTGTTTTCCATGCATTTCTTGCTAAAAGAGCTAAGATCGTGATTATCTCTGTTGCTGAATGAGCTAGGGGGCTAATTCAACTCCGATCTAAAAGAGACACACTAACTTAATGTAGAAACACCGTTATTTTGTCTCCTAACTCATTTTCCTAACAAGACAACCTCAATGATAAGACGCACACTGTTTTCCATGCATTTCTTGCTAAAAGAGCTAAGATCGTGATTATCTCTGTTGCTGAATGAGCTAGGGGGCTCATTCAACTCCGATCTAAAAGAGACACACTAACTTAATGTAGAAACACCGATATTTTGTCTCCTAACTCATTTTCCTAACAAGACAACCTCAATGATAAGATGCACACTGTTTTCCATGCATTTCTTGCTAAAAGAGCTAAGAACGTGATTATCTTTATTGCTGAATGAGCTAGGTGGCTATTCAACTCCGATCTAAAAGAAACACACTAATTTTATGTAGAAACACCGTTATTTTGTCTCCTAACTCATTTTCCTAAAAAGACAACCTCAATGATAAGACGAACACTGTTTTCCATGCATTTCTTGCTAAAAGAGCTAAGATCGTGATTATCTCTGTTGCAGAATGAGCTAGGGGGCTATTCAACTCCGATCTAAAAGAGACACACTAACTTAATGTAGAAACACCGTTATTTTGTCTCCTAACTCATTTTCCTAACAAGACAACCTCAATGATAAGACGCACACTGTTTTCCATGCATTTCTTGCTAAAAGAGCTAAGATCGTGATTATCTCTGTTGCTGAATGAGCCAGGGGGCTAATTCAACTCCGATTTAAAAGAGACACACTAACTTAATGTAGAAACACGTTATTTTTTCTCCTAACTCATTTTCCTAACAAGACAACCTCAATGATAAGACGAACACTGTTTTCCATGCATTTCTTTCTAAAAGAGCTAAGATCGTGATTATCTCTGTTGCTGAATGAGCTAGGGGGCTATTCAACTCCGATCTAAAAGAGACACACTAACTTAATGTAGAAACACCGTTATTTTGTCTCCTAACTCATTTTCCTAACAAGACAACCTCAATGATAAGACGCACACTGTTTTCCATGCATTTCTTGCTAAAAGAGCTAAGATCGTGATTATCTCTGTTGCTGAATGAGCTAGGGGGCTAATTCAAATCCGATCTAAAAGAGACACACTAACTTAATGTAGAAACACCGTTATTTTGTCTCCTAACTCATTTTCCTAACAAGACAACCTCAATGATAAGACGCACACTGTTTTCCATGCATTTCTTGCTAAAAGAGCTAAGATCGTGATTATCTCTGTTGCTGAATGAGCTAGGGGGCTAATTCAACTCCGATCTAAAAGAGACACACTAACATAATGTAGAAACACCGTTATTTTGTCTCCTAACTCATTTTCCTAACAAGACAACCTCAATGATAAGACGAACACTGTTTTCCATGCATTTCTTGCTAAAAGAGCTAAGATCGTGATTATCTCTGTTGCTGAATGAGCTAGGGGGCTCATTCAACTCCAATCTAAAAGAGACACACTAACTTAATGTAGAAACACCGTTATTTTGTCTCCTAACTCATTTTCCTAACAAGACAACCTCAATGATAAGACGCACACTGTTTTCCATGCATTTCTTGCTAAAAGAGCTAAGATCGTGATTATCTCTGTTGCTGAATGAGCTAGGGGGCTAATTCAACTCCGATCTAAAAGAGACACACTAACTTAATGTAGAAACACCGATATTTTGTCTCCTAACTCATTTTCCTAACAAGACAACCTCAATGATAAGATGCACACTGTTTTCCATGCATTTCTTGCTAAAAGAGCTAAGATCGTGATTATCTTTATTGCTGAATGAGCTAGGTGGCTATTCAACTCCGATCTAAAAGAAACACACGAATTTTATGTAGAAACACCGTTATTTTGTCTCCTAACTCATTTTCCTAAAAAGACAACCTCAATGATAAGACGAACACTGTTTTCCATGCATTTCTTGCTAAAAGAGCTAAGATCGTGATTATCTCTGTTGCTGAATGAGCCAGGGGGCTAATTCAACTCCGATCTAAAAGAGACACACTAACTTAATGTAGAAACACGTTATTTTTTCTCCTAACTCATTTTCCTAACAAGACAACCTCAATGATAAGACCAACACTGTTTTCCATGCATTTCTTTCTAAAAGAGCTAAGATCGTGATTATCTCTGTTGCTGAATAAGCTAGGGGGCTATTCAACTCCGATCTAAAAGAGACACACTAACTTAATGTAGAAACACGTTATTTTTTCTCCTAACTCATTTTCCTAACAAGACAACCTCAATGATAAGACGAACACTGTTTTCCATGCATTTCTTGCTAAAAGAGCTGAGATCGTGATTATCTCTGTTGCTGAATGAGCAAGGGGGCTAATTCAACTCCGATCTAAAAGAGACACACTAACTTAATGTAGAAACACGTTATTTTTTCTCCTAACTCATTTTCCTAACAAGACAACCTCAATGATAAGACGAACACTGTTTTCCATGCATTTCTTGCTAAAAGAGCTAAGATCGTGATTATCTCTGTTGCTGAATGAGCTAGGGGGCTAATTCAAATCCGATCTAAAAGAGACACACTAACTTAATGTAGAAACACCGTTATTTTGTCTCCTAACTCATTTTCCTAACAAGACAACCTCAACGATAAGACGCACACTGTTTTCCATGCATTTCTTGCTAAAAGAGCTAAGATCGTGATTATCTCTGTTGCTGAATGAGCTAGGGGGCTAATTCAACTCCGATCTAAAAGAGACACACTAACTTAATGTAGAAACACCGTTATTTTGTCTCCTAACTAATTTTCCTAACAAGACAACCTCAATGATAAGACGAACACTGTTTTCCATGCATTTCTTGCTAAAAGAGCTAAGATCGTGATTATCTCTGTTGCTGAATGAGCTAGGGGGCTAATTCAACTCCGATCTAAAAGAGACACACTAACTTAATGTAGAAACACCGTTATTTTGTCTCCTAACTCATTTTCCTAACAAGACAACCTCAATGATAAGACGCACACTGTTTTCCATGCATTTCTTGCTAAAAGAGCTAAGATCGTGATTATCTCTGTTGCTGAATCAGCTAGGGGGCTATTCAACTCTTATATAAAAGAGACACACTAACTTAATGTAGAAACACCGTTATTTTGTCTCCTAACTCATTTTCCTAACAAGACAACCTCAATGATAAGACGAACACTGTTTTCCATGCATTTCTTGCTAAAAGAGCTAAGATCGTGATTATCTCTGTTGCTGAATGAGCTAGGGGGCTAATTCAACTCCGATCTAAAAGAGACACAATAACTTAATGTAGAAACACCGTTATTTTGTCTCCTAACTCATTTTCCTAACAAGACAACCTCAATGATAAGACACACACTGTTTTCCATGCATTTCTTGCTAAAAGAGCTAAGATCGTGATTATCTCTGTTGCTGAATGAGCTAGTTGGCTAATTCAACTCCGATCTAAAAGAGACACACTAACATAATGTAGAAACACCGTTATTTTGTCTCCTAACTCATTTTCCTAACAAGACAACCTCAATGATAAGACGAACACTGTTTTCCATGCATTTCGTGCTAAAAGAGCTAAGATCGTGATTATCTCTGTTGCTGAATGAGCTAGGGGGCTAATTCAACTCCGATCTAAAAGAGACACACTAACTTAATGTAGAAACACCGTTATTTTGTCTCCTAACTCATTTTCCTAACAAGACAACCTCAATGATAAGACGAACACTGTTTTCCATGCATTTCTTGCTAAAAGAGCTAAGATCGTGATTATCTCTGTTGCTGAATGAGCTAGGGGGCTATTCAACTCTGATCTAAAAGAGACACACTAACTTAATGTAGAAACACCGTTATTGTGTCTCCTAACTCATTTTCCTAACAAGACAACCTCAATGATAAGACGCACACTGTTTTCCATGCATTTCTTGCTAAAAGAGCTAAGATCGTGATTATCTCTGTTGCTGAATGAGCTAGGGGGCTAATTCAACTCCGATCTAAAAGAGACACAATAACTTAATGTAGAAACACCGTTATTTTGTCTCCTAACTCATTTTCCTAACAAGACAACCTCAATGATAAGACGCACACTGTTTTCCATGCATTTCTTGCTAAAAAAACTAAGATCGTGATTATCTCTGTTGCTGAATCAGCTAGGGGGCTAATTCAACTCCGATCTAAAAGAGACACACTAACATAATGTAGAAACACCGTTATTTTGTCTCCTAACTCATTTTCCTAACAAGACAACCTCAATGATAAGACGAACACTGTTTTCCATGCATTTCTTGCTAAAAGAGCTAAGATCGTGATTATCTCTGTTGCTGAATGAGCTAGGGGGCTAATTCAACTCCGATCTAAAAGAGACACACTAACTTAATGTAGAAACACCGTTATTTTGTCTCCTAACTCATTTTCCTAACAAGACAACCTCAATGATAAGACGCACACTGTTTTCCATGCATTTCTTGCTAAAAGAGCTAAGATCGTGATTATCTCTGTTGCTGAATGAGCTAGGGGGCTAATTCAACTCCGATCTAAAAGAGACACACTAACTTAATGTAGAAACACCGTTATTTTGTCTCCTAACTCATTTTCCTAACAAGACAACCTCAATGATAAGATGCACACTGTTTTCCATGCATTTCTTGCTAAAAGAGCTAAGATCGTGATTATCTTTATTGCTGAATTAGCTAGGTGGCTATTCAACTCCGATCTAAAAGAAACACACTAATTTTATGTAGAAACACCGTTATTTTGTCTCCTAACTCATTTTCCTAAAAAGACAACCTCAATGATAAGACGAACACTGTTTTCCATGCATTTCTTGCTAAAAGAGCTAAGATCGTGATTATCTCTGTTGCAGAATGAGCTAGGGGGCTATTCAACTCCGATCTAAAAGAGACACACTAACTTAATGTAGAAACACGTTATTTTTTCTCCTAACTCATTTTCCTAACAAGACAACCTCAATGATAAGACGCACACTGTTTTCCATGCATTTCTTGCTAAAAGAGCTAAGTTCGTGATTATCTCTGTTGCTGAATGAGCAAGGGGGCTAATTTAAATCCGATCTAAAAGAGACACACTAACTTAATGTAGAAACACCGTTATTTTGTCTCCTAACTCATTTTCCTAACAAGACAACCTCAATGATAAGAAGCACACTGTTTTCCATGCATATCTTGCTAAAAGAGCTAAGATCGTGATTATCTCTGTTGCTGAATGAGCTAGGGGGCTAATTCAACTCCGATCTAAAAGAGACACACTAACATAATGTAGAAACACCATTATTTTGTCTCCTAACTCATTTTCCTAACAAGACAACCTCAATGATAAGACGAACACTGTTTTCCATGCATTTCTTGCTAAAAGAGCTAAGATCGTGATTATCTCTGTTGCTGAATGAGCTAGGGGGCTAATTCAACTCCGATCTAAAAGAGACACACTAACTTAATGTAGAAACACCGTTATTTTGTCTCCTAACTCATTTTCCTAACAAGACAACCTCAATGATAAGACGCACACTGTTTTCCATGCATTTCTTGCTAAAAGAGCTAAGATCGTGATTATCTCTGTTGCTGAATGAGCCAGGGGGCTATTCAACTCCGATCTAAAAGAGACACACTAACTTAATGTAGAAACACGTTATTTTTTCTCCTAACTCATTTTCCTAACAAGACAACCTCAATGATAAGACGCACACTGTTTTCCATGCATTTCTTGCTAAAAGAGCTAAGATCGTGATTATCTCTGTTGCTGAATGAGCTAGGGGGCTAATTCAACTCCGATCTAAAAGAGACACACTAACATAATGTAGAAACACCGTTATTTTGTCTCCTAACTCATTTTCCTAACAAGACAACCTCAATGATAAGACGAACACTGTTTTCCATGCATTTCTTGCTAAAAGAGCTAAGATCGTGATTATCTCTGTTGCTGAATGAGCTAGGGGGCTAATTCAACTCCGATCTAAAAGAGACACACTAACTTAATGTAGAAACACCGATATTTTGTCTCCTAACTCATTTTCCTAACAAGACAACCTCAATGATAAGATGCACACTGTTTTCCATGCATTTCTTGCTAAAAGAGCTAAGATCGTGATTATCTCTGTTGCTGAATGAGCTAGGGGGCTAATTCAACTCCGATCTAAAAGAGACACACTAACATAATGTAGAAACACCATTATTTTGTCTCCTAACTCATTTTCCTAACAAGACAACCTCAATGATAAGACGAACACTGTTTTCCATGCATTTCTTGCTAAAAGAGCTAAGATCGTGATTATCTCTGTTGCTGAATGAGCTAGGGGGCTCATTCAACTCCAATCTAAAAGAGACACACTAACTTAATGTAGAAACACCGTTATTTTGTCTCCTAACTCATTTTCCTAACAAGACAACCTCAATGATAAGACGCACACTGTTTTCCATGCATTTCTTGCTAAAAGAGCTAAGATCGTGATTATCTCTGTTGCTGAATGAGCTAGGGGGCTAATTCAACTCCGATCTAAAAGAGACACACTAACTTAATGTAGAAACACCGATATTTTGTCTCCTAACTCATTTTCCTAACAAGACAACCTCAATGATAAGATGCACACTGTTTTCCATGCATTTCTTGCTAAAAGAGCTAAGATCGTGATTATCTTTATTGTTGAATGAGCTAGGTGGCTATTCAACTCCGATCTAAAAGAAACACACGAATTTTATGTAGAAACACCGTTATTTTGTCTCCTAACTCATTTTCCTAAAAAGACAACCTCAATGATAAGACGAACACTGTTTTCCATGCATTTCTTGCTAAAAGAGCTAAGATCGTGATTATCTCTGTTGCTGAATGAGCCAGGGGGCTAATTCAACTCCGATCTAAAAGAGACACACTAACTTAATGTAGAAACACGTTATTTTTTCTCCTAACTCATTTTCCTAACAAGACAACCTCAATGATAAGACGAACACTGTTTTCCATGCATTTCTTTCTAAAAGAGCTAAGATCGTGATTATCTCTGTTGCTGAATGAGCTAGGGGGCTATTCAACTCCGATCTAAAAGAGACACACTAACTTAATGTAGAAACACGTTATTTTTTTCTCCTAACTCATTTTCCTAACAAGACAACCTCAATGATAAGACGCACACTGTTTTCCATGCATTTCTTGCTAAAAGAGCTAAGATCGTGATCATCTCTGTTGCTGAATGAGCTAGGGGGCTAATTCAAATCCGATCTAAAAGAGACACACTAACTTAATGTAGAAACACCGTTATTTTGTCTCCTAACTCATTTTCCTAACAAGACAACCTCAACGATAAGACGCACACTGTTTTCCATGCATTTCTTGCTAAAAGAGCTAAGATCGTGATTATCTCTGTTGCTGAATGAGCTAGGGGGCTATTCAACTCCGATCTAAAAGAGACACACTAACATAATGTAGAAACACCGTTATTTTGTCTCCTAACTCATTTTCCTAACAAGACAACCTCAATGATAAGACGAACACTGTTTTCCATGCATTTCTTGCTAAAAGAGCTAAGATCGTGATTATCTCTGTTGCTGAATGAGCTAGGGGGCTAATTCAACTCCGATCTAAAAGAGACACACTAACTTAATGTAGAAACACCGTTATTTTGTCTCCTAACTAATTTTCCTAACAAGACAACCTCAATGATAAGACGAACACTGTTTTCCATGCATTTCTTGCTAAAAGAGCTAAGATCGTGATTATCTCTGTTGCTGAATGAGCTAGGGGGCTAATTCAACTCCGATCTAAAAGAGACACACTAACTTAATGTAGAAACACCGTTATTTTGTCTCCTAACTCATTTTCCTAACAAGACAACCTCAATGATAAGACGCACACTGTTTTCCATGCATTTCTTGCTAAAAGAGCTAAGATCGTGATTATCTCTGTTGCTGAATCAGCTAGGGGGCTATTCAACTCTTATATAAAAGAGACACACTAACTTAATGTAGAAACACCGTTATTTTGTCTCCTAACTCATTTTCCTAACAAGACAACCTCAATGATAAGACGAACACTGTTTTCCATGCATTTCTTGCTAAAAGAGCTAAGATCGTGATTATCTCTGTTGCTGAATGAGCTAGGGGGCTAATTCAACTCCGATCTAAAAGAGACACAATAACTTAATGTAGAAACACCGTTATTTTGTCTCCTAACTCATTTTCCTAACAAGACAACCTCAATGATAAGACACACACTGTTTTCCATGCATTTCTTGCTAAAAGAGCTAAGATCGTGATTATCTCTGTTGCTGAATGAGCTAGTTGGCTAATTCAACTCCGATCTAAAAGAGACACACTAACATAATGTAGAAACACCGTTATTTTGTCTCCTAACTCATTTTCCTAACAGGACAACCTCAATGATAAGACGAACACTGTTTTCCATGCATTTCGTGCTAAAAGAGCTAAGATCGTGATTATCTCTGTTGCTGAATGAGCTAGGGGGCTAATTCAACTCCGATCTAAAAGAGACACACTAACTTAATGTAGAAACACCGTTATTTTGTCTCCTAACTCATTTTCCTAACAAGACAACCTCAATGATAAGACGCACACTGTTTTCCATGCATTTCTTGCTAAAAGAGCTAAGATCGTGATTATCTTTATTGCTGAATCAGCTAGGGGGCTATTTAACTCTGATCTAAAAGAGACACACTAACTTAATGTAGAAACACCGTTATTTTGTCTCCTAACTCATTTTCCTAACAAGACAACCTCAATGATAAGACGAACACTGTTTTCCATGCATTTCTTGCTAAAAGAGCTAAGATCGTGATTATCTCTGTTGCTGAATGAGCTAGGGGGCTATTCAACTCTGATCTAAAAGAGACACACTAACTTAATGTAGAAACACCGTTATTGTGTCTCCTAACTCATTTTCCTAACAAGACAACCTCAATGATAAGACGCACACTGTTTTCCATGCATTTCTTGCTAAAAGAGCTAAGATCGTGATTATCTCTGTTGCTGAATGAGCTAGGGGGCTAATTCAACTCCGATCTAAAAGAGACACAATAACTTAATGTAGAAACACCGTTATTTTGTCTCCTAACTCATTTTCCTAACAAGACAACCTCAATGATAAGACGCACACTGTTTTCCATGCATTTCTTGCTAAAAAAACTAAGATCGTGATTATCTCTGTTGCTGAATCAGCTAGGGGGCTAATTCAACTCCGATCTAAAAGAGACACACTAACATAATGTAGAAACACCGTTATTTTGTCTCCTAACTCATTTTCCTAACAAGACAACCTCAATGATAAGACGAACACTGTTTTCCATGCATTTCTTGCTAAAAGAGCTAAGTTCGTGATTATCTCTGTTGCTGAATGAGCTAGGGGGCTAATTCAACTCCGATCTAAAAGAGACACACTAACTTAATGTAGAAACACCGTTATTTTGTCTCCTAACTCATTTTCCTAACAAGACAACCTCAATGATAAGACGCACACTGTTTTCCATGCATTTCTTGCTAAAAGAGCTAAGATCGTGATTATCTCTGTTGCTGAATGAGCTAGGGGGCTAATTCAACTCCGATCTAAAAGAGACACACTAACTTAATGTAGAAACACCGTTATTTTGTCTCCTAACTCATTTTCCTAACAAGACAACCTCAATGATAAGATGCACACTGTTTTCCATGCATTTCTTGCTAAAAGAGCTAAGATCGTGATTATCTTTATTGCTGAATGAGCTAGGTGGCTATTCAACTCCGATCTAAAAGAAACACACTAATTTTATGTAGAAACACCGTTATTTTGTCTCCTAACTCATTTTCCTAAAAAGACAACCTCAATGATAAGACGAACACTGTTTTCCATGCATTTCTTGCTAAAAGAGCTAAGATCGTGATTATCTCTGTTGCAGAATGAGCTAGGGGGCTATTCAACTCCGATCTAAAAGAGACACACTAACTTAATGTAGAAACACGTTATTTTTTCTCCTAACTCATTTTCCTAACAAGACAACCTCAATGATAAGACGCACACTGTTTTCCATGCATTTCTTGCTAAAAGAGCTAAGTTCGTGATTATCTCTGTTGCTGAATGAGCAAGGGGGCTAATTTAAATCCGATCTAAAAGAGACACACTAACTTAATGTAGAAACACCGTTATTTTGTCTCCTAACTCATTTTCCTAACAAGACAACCTCAATGATAAGACGCACACTGTTTTCCATGCATATCTTGCTAAAAGAGCTAAGATCGTGATTATCTCTGTTGCTGAATGAGCTAGGGGGCTAATTCAACTCCGATCTAAAAGAGACACACTAACATAATGTAGAAACACCATTATTTTGTCTCCTAACTCATTTTCCTAACAAGACAACCTCAATGATAAGACGAACACTGTTTTCCATGCATTTCTTGCTAAAAGAGCTAAGATCGTGATTATCTCTGTTGCTGAATGAGCTAGGGGGCTAATTCAACTCCGATCTAAAAGAGACACACTAACTTAATGTAGAAACACCGTTATTTTGTCTCCTAACTAATTTTCCTAACAAGACAACCTCAATGATAAGACGAACACTGTTTTCCATGCATTTCTTGCTAAAAGAGCTAAGATCGTGATTATCTCTGTTGCTGAATGAGCTAGGGGGCTAATTCAACTCCGATCTAAAAGAGACACACTAACTTAATGTAGAAACACCGTTATTTTGTCTCCTAACTCATTTTCCTAACAAGACAACCTCAATGATAAGACGAACACTGTTTTCCATGCATTTCTTGCTAAAAGAGCTAAGATCGTGATTATCTCTGTTGCTGAATGAGCTAGGGGGCTATTCAACTCCGATCTAAAAGAGACACACTAACTTAATGTAGATACACCGTTATTTTGTCTCCTAACTCATTTTCCTAACAAGACAACCTCAATGATAAGACGAACACTGTTTTCCATGCATTTCTTGCTAAAAGAGCTAAGATCGTGATTATCTCTGTTGCTGAATGAGCTAGGGGGCTATTCAACTCCGATCTAAAAGAGACACACTAACTTAATGTAGAAACACCGTTATTTTGTCTCCTAACTCATTTTCCTAACAAGACAACCTCAATGATAAGACGCACACTGTTTTCCATGCATTTCTTGCTAAAAGAGCTAAGATCGTGATTATCTCTGTTTCTGAATTAGCTAGGGGGCTAATTCAACTCCGATCTAAAAGAGACACACTAACTTAATGTAGAAACACCGTTATTTTGTCTCCTAACTCATTTTCCTAACAAGACAACCTCAATGATAAGACGAACACTGTTTTCCATGCATTTCTTGCTATCTCTGTTGCTGAATCAGCTAGGGGGTTATTCAACTCTGATCTAAAAGAGACACACTAACTTAATGTAGAAACACCGTTATTTTGTCTCCTAACTCATTTTCCTAACAAGACAACCTCAATGATAAGACTCACACTGTTTTCCATGCATTTCTTGCTAAAAGAGCTAAGATCGTGATTATCTCTGTTGCTTATTGAGCTAGGGGGCTAATTCAACTCCGATCTAAAAGAGACACACTAACTTAATGTAGAAACACCGTTATTTTGTCTCCTAACTCATTTTCCTAACAAGACAACCTCAATGATAAGACGAACACTGTTTTCCATGCATTTCTTGCTGAAAGAGCTAAGATCGTGATTATCTCTGTTGCTGAATGAGCTAGGGGGCTAATTCAACTCCGATCTAAAAGAGACACACTAACTTAATGTAGAAACACCGTTATTTTGTCTCCTAACTCATTTTCCTAACAAGACAACCTCAATGATAAGACAAACACTGTTTTCCATGCATTTCTTGCTGAAAGAGCTAAGATCGTGATTATCTCTGTTGCTGAATGAGCTAGGGGGCTAATTCAACTCCGATCTAAAAGAGACACACTAACTTAATGTAGAAACACCGTTATTTTGTCTCCTAACTCATTTTCCTAACAAGACAACCTCAATGATAAGACGAACACTGTTTTCCATGCATTTCTTGCTGAAAGTGCTAAGATCGTGATTATCTCTGTTGCTGAATGAGCTAGGGGGCTAATTCAACTCCGATCTAAAAGAGACACACTAACTTAATGTAGAAACACCGTTATTTTGTCTCCTAACTCATTTTCCTAACAAGACAACCTCAATGATAAGACGAACACTGTTTTCCATGCATTTCTTGCTAAAAGAGCTAAGATAGTGATTATCTCTGTTGCTGAATGAGCTAGGGGGCTAATTCAACTCCGATCTAAAAGAGACACACTAACTTAATGTAGAAACACCGTTATTTTGTCTCCTAACTCATTTTCCTAACAAGACAACCTCAATGATAAGACGCACACTGTTTTCCATGCATTTCTTGCTAAAAGAGCTAAGATCGTGATTATCTCTGTTGCTGAATGAGCTAGGGGGCTATTCAACTCCGATCTAAAAGAGACACACTAACTGAATGAAGAAACACCGTTATTTTGTCTCCTAACTCATTTTCCTAACAAGACAACCTCAATGATAAGACGCACACTGTTTTCCATGAATTTCTTGCTAAAAGAGCTAAGATCGTGATTATCTCTGTTGCTGAATGATCTTGGGGGCTAATTCAACTCCGATCTAAAAAAGACACACTAACTTAATGTAGAAACACCGTTATTTTTTCTCCTAACTCATTTTCCTAACAAGACAACCTCAATGATAAGACAAACACTGTTTTCCATGCATTTCTTGCTAAAAGAGCTAAGATCGTGATTATCTCTGTTGCTGAATGAGCTAGGGGGCTATTCAACTCCGATCTAAAAGAGACACACTAACTTAATGTAGAAACACCGTTATTTTGTCTCCTAACTCATTTTCCTAACAAGACAACCTCAACGATAAGACGCACACTGTTTTCCATGCATTTCTTGCTAAAAGAGCTAAGATCGTGATTATCTCTGTTGCTGAATGAGCTAGGGGGCTATTCAACTCCGATCTAAAAGAGACACACTAACATAATGTAGAAACACCGTTATTTTGTCTCCTAACTCATTTTCCTAACAAGACAACCTCAATGATAAGACGAACACTGTTTTCCATGCATTTCTTGCTAAAAGAGCTAAGATCGTGATTATCTCTGTTGCTGAATGAGCTAGGGGGCTAATTCAACTCCGATCTAAAAGAGACACACTAACTTAATGTAGAAACACCGTTATTTTGTCTCCTAACTAATTTTCCTAACAAGACAACCTCAATGATAAGACGAACACTGTTTTCCATGCATTTCTTGCTAAAAGAGCTAAGATCGTGATTATCTCTGTTGCTGAATGAGCTAGGGGGCTAATTCAACTCCGATCTAAAAGAGACACACTAACTTAATGTAGAAACACCGTTATTTTGTCTCCTAACTCATTTTCCTAACAAGACAACCTCAATGATAAGACGCACACTGTTTTCCATGCATTTCTTGCTAAAAGAGCTAAGATCGTGATTATCTCTGTTGCTGAATCAGCTAGGGGGCTATTCAACTCTTATATAAAAGAGACACACTAACTTAATGTAGAAACACCGTTATTTTGTCTCCTAACTCATTTTCCTAACAAGACAACCTCAATGATAAGACGAACACTGTTTTCCATGCATTTCTTGCTAAAAGAGCTAAGATCGTGATTATCTCTGTTGCTGAATGAGCTAGGGGGCTAATTCAACTCCGATCTAAAAGAGACACAATAACTTAATGTAGAAACACCGTTATTTTGTCTCCTAACTCATTTTCCTAACAAGACAACCTCAATGATAAGACACACACTGTTTTCCATGCATTTCTTGCTAAAAGAGCTAAGATCGTGATTATCTCTGTTGCTGAATGAGCTAGTTGGCTAATTCAACTCCGATCTAAAAGAGACACACTAACATAATGTAGAAACACCGTTATTTTGTCTCCTACCTCATTTTCCTAACAAGACAACCTCAATGATAAGACGAACACTGTTTTCCATGCATTTCGTGCTAAAAGAGCTAAGATCGTGATTATCTCTGTTGCTGAATGAGCTAGGGGGCTAATTCAACTCCGATCTAAAAGAGACACACTAACTTAATGTAGAAACACCGTTATTTTGTCTCCTAACTCATTTTCCTAACAAGACAACCTCAATGATAAGACGAACACTGTTTTCCATGCATTTCTTGCTAAAAGAGCTAAGATCGTGATTATCTCTGTTGCTGAATGAGCTAGGGGGCTATTCAACTCTGATCTAAAAGAGACACACTAACTTAATGTAGAAACACCGTTATTGTGTCTCCTAACTCATTTTCCTAACAAGACAACCTCAATGATAAGACGCACACTGTTTTCCATGCATTTCTTGCTAAAAGAGCTAAGATCGTGATTATCTCTGTTGCTGAATGAGCTAGGGGGCTAATTCAACTCCGATCTAAAAGAGACACAATAACTTAATGTAGAAACACCGTTATTTTGTCTCCTAACTCATTTTCCTAACAAGACAACCTCAATGATAAGACGCACACTGTTTTCCATGCATTTCTTGCTAAAAAAACTAAGATCGTGATTATCTCTGTTGCTGAATCAGCTAGGGGGCTAATTCAACTCCGATCTAAAAGAGACACACTAACATAATGTAGAAACACCGTTATTTTGTCTCCTAACTCATTTTCCTAACAAGACAACCTCAATGATAAGACGAACACTGTTTTCCATGCATTTCTTGCTAAAAGAGCTAAGATCGTGATTATCTCTGTTGCTGAATGAGCTAGGGGGCTAATTCAACTCCGATCTAAAAGAGACACACCAACTTAATGTAGAAACACCGTTATTTTGTCTCCTAACTCATTTTCCTAACAAGACAACCTCAATGATAAGACGCACACTGTTTTCCATGCATTTCTTGCTAAAAGAGCTAAGATCGTGATTATCTCTGTTGCTGAATGAGCTAGGGGGCTAATTCAACTCCGATCTAAAAGAGACACACTAACTTAATGTAGAAACACCGTTATTTTGTCTCCTAACTCATTTTCCTAACAAGACAACCTCAATGATAAGATGCACACTGTTTTCCATGCATTTCTTGCTAAAAGAGCTAAGATCGTGATTATCTTTATTGCTGAATTAGCTAGGTGGCTATTCAACTCCGATCTAAAAGAAACACACTAATTTTATGTAGAAACACCGTTATTTTGTCTCCTAACTCATTTTCCTAAAAAGACAACCTCAATGATAAGACGAACACTGTTTTCCATGCATTTCTTGCTAAAAGAGCTAAGATCGTGATTATCTCTGTTGCAGAATGAGCTAGGGGGCTATTCAACTCCGATCTAAAAGAGACACACTAACTTAATGTAGAAACACGTTATTTTTTCTCCTAACTCATTTTCCTAACAAGACAACCTCAATGATAAGACGCACACTGTTTTCCATGCATTTCTTGCTAAAAGAGCTAAGTTCGTGATTATCTCTGTTGCTGAATGAGCAAGGGGGCTAATTTAAATCCGATCTAAAAGAGACACACTAACTTAATGTAGAAACACCGTTATTTTGTCTCCTAACTCATTTTCCTAACAAGACAACCTCAATGATAAGAAGCACACTGTTTTCCATGCATATCTTGCTAAAAGAGCTAAGATCGTGATTATCTCTGTTGCTGAATGAGCTAGGGGGCTAATTCAACTCCGATCTAAAAGAGACACACTAACATAATGTAGAAACACCATTATTTTGTCTCCTAACTCATTTTCCTAACAAGACAACCTCAATGATAAGACGAACACTGTTTTCCATGCATTTCTTGCTAAAAGAGCTAAGATCGTGATTATCTCTGTTGCTGAATGAGCTAGGGGGCTAATTCAACTCCGATCTAAAAGAGACACACTAACTTAATGTAGAAACACCGTTATTTTGTCTCCTAACTCATTTTCCTAACAAGACAACCTCAATGATAAGACGCACACTGTTTTCCATGCATTTCTTGCTAAAAGAGCTAAGATCGTGATTATCTCTGTTGCTGAATGAGCCAGGGGGCTAATTCAACTCCGATCTAAAAGAGACACACTAACTTAATGTAGAAACACGTTATTTTTTCTCCTAACTCATTTTCCTAACAAGACAACCTCAATGATAAGACGAACACTGTTTTCCATGCATTTCTTTCTAAAAGAGCTAAGATCGTGATTATCTCTGTTGCTGAATGAGCTAGGGGGCTATTCAACTCCGATCTAAAAGAGACACACTAACTTAATGTAGAAACACGTTATTTTTTCTCCTAACTCATTTTCCTAACAAGACAACCTCAATGATAAGACGCACACTGTTTTCCATGCATTTCTTGCTAAAAGAGCTAAGATCGTGATTATCTCTGTTGCTGAATGAGCTAGGGGGCTAATTCAAATCCGATCTAAAAGAGACACACTAACTTAATGTAGAAACACCGTTATTTTGTCTCCTAACTCATTTTCCTAACAAGACAACCTCAACGATAAGACGCACACTGTTTTCCATGCATTTCTTGCTAAAAGAGCTAAGATCGTGATTATCTCTGTTGCTGAATGAGCTAGGGGGCTATTCAACTCCGATCTAAAAGAGACACACTAACATAATGTAGAAACACCGTTATTTTGTCTCCTAACTCATTTTCCTAACAAGACAACCTCAATGATAAGACGAACACTGTTTTCCATGCATTTCTTGCTAAAAGAGCTAAGATCGTGATTATCTCTGTTGCTGAATGAGCTAGGGGGCTAATTCAACTCCGATCTAAAAGAGACACACTAACTTAATGTAGAAACACCGTTATTTTGTCTCCTAACTAATTTTCCTAACAAGACAACCTCAATGATAAGACGAACACTGTTTTCCATGCATTTCTTGCTAAAAGAGCTAAGATCGTGATTATCTCTGTTGCTGAATGAGCTAGGGGGCTAATTCAACTCCGATCTAAAAGAGACACACTAACTTAATGTAGAAACACCGTTATTTTGTCTCCTAACTCATTTTCCTAACAAGACAACCTCAATGATAAGACGCACACTGTTTTCCATGCATTTCTTGCTAAAAGAGCTAAGATCGTGATTATCTCTGTTGCTGAATCAGCTAGGGGGCTATTCAACTCTTATATAAAAGAGACACACTAACTTAATGTAGAAACACCGTTATTTTGTCTCCTAACTCATTTTCCTAACAAGACAACCTCAATGATAAGACGAACACTGTTTTCCATGCATTTCTTGCTAAAAGAGCTAAGATCGTGATTATCTCTGTTGCTGAATGAGCTAGGGGGCTAATTCAACTCCGATCTAAAAGAGACACAATAACTTAATGTAGAAACACCGTTATTTTTTCTCCTGACTCATTTTCCTAACAAGACAACCTCAATGATAAGACACACACTGTTTTCCATGCATTTCTTGCTAAAAGAGCTAAGATCGTGATTATCTCTGTTGCTGAATGAGCTAGTTGGCTAATTCAACTCCGATCTAAAAGAGACACACTAACATAATGTAGAAACACCGTTATTTTGTCTCCTAACTCATTTTCCTAACAAGACAACCTCAATGATAAGACGAACACTGTTTTCCATGCATTTCGTGCTAAAAGAGCTAAGATCGTGATTATCTCTGTTGCTGAATGAGCTAGGGGGCTAATTCAACTCCGATCTAAAAGAGACACACTAACTTAATGT
Source organism: Engystomops pustulosus (assembly GCF_040894005.1). Lineage (NCBI taxonomy): Eukaryota > Metazoa > Chordata > Amphibia > Anura > Leptodactylidae > Engystomops > Engystomops pustulosus. The sequence continues at coordinate 73,029,444 of NC_092419.1, forward strand.
AGAAACACCGTTATTTTGTCTCCTAACTCATTTTCCTAACAAGACAACCTCAATGATAAGACGCACACTGTTTTCCATGCATTTCTTGCTAAAAGAGCTAAGATCGTGATTATCTTTATTGCTGAATCAGCTAGGGGGCTATTTAACTCTGATCTAAAAGAGACACACTAACTTAATGTAGAAACACCGTTATTTTGTCTCCTAACTCATTTTCCTAACAAGACAACCTCAATGATAAGACGAACACTGTTTTCCATGCATTTCTTGCTAAAAGAGCTAAGATCGTGATTATCTCTGTTGCTGAATGAGCTAGGGGGCTATTCAACTCTGATCTAAAAGAGACACACTAACTTAATGTAGAAACACCGTTATTGTGTCTCCTAACTCATTTTCCTAACAAGACAACCTCAATGATAAGACGAACACTGTTTTCCATGCATTTCTTGCTAAAAGAGCTAAGATCGTGATTATCTCTGTTGCTGAATGAGCTAGGGGGCTAATTCAACTCCGATCTAAAAGAGACACAATAACTTAATGTAGAAACACCGTTATTTTGTCTCCTAACTCATTTTCCTAACAAGACAACCTCAATGATAAGACGCACACTGTTTTCCATGCATTTCTTGCTAAAAAAACTAAGATCGTGATTATCTCTGTTGCTGAATTAGCTAGGGGGCTAATTCAACTCCGATCTAAAAGAGACACACTAACATAATGTAGAAACACCGTTATTTTGTCTCCTAACTCATTTTCCTAACAAGACAACCTCAATGATAAGACGAACACTGTTTTCCATGCATTTCTTGCTAAAAGAGCTAAGATCGTGATTATCTCTGTTGCTGAATGAGCTAGGGGGCTAATTCAACTCCGATCTAAAAGAGACACACTAACTTAATGTAGAAACACCGTTATTTTGTCTCCTAACTCATTTTCCTAACAAGACAACCTCAATGATAAGATGCACACTGTTTTCCATGCATTTCTTGCTAAAAGAGCTAAGATCGTGATTATCTTTATTGCTGAATGAGCTAGGTGGCTATTCAACTCCGATCTAAAAGAAACACACTAATTTTATGTAGAAACACCGTTATTTTGTCTCCTAACTCATTTTCCTAAAAAGACAACCTCAATGATAAGACGAACACTGTTTTCCATGCATTTCTTGCTAAAAGAGCTAAGATCGTGATTATCTCTGTTGCAGAATGAGCTAGGGGGCTATTCAACTCCGATCTAAAAGAGACACACTAACTTAATGTAGAAACACGTTATTTTTTCTCCTAACTCATTTTCCTAACAAGACAACCTCAATGATAAGACGCACACTGTTTTCCATGCATTTCTTGCTAAAAGAGCTAAGTTCGTGATTATCTCTGTTGCTGAATGAGCAAGGGGGCTAATTTAAATCCGATCTAAAAGAGACACACTAACTTAATGTAGAAACACCGTTATTTTGTCTCCTAACTCATTTTCCTAACAAAACAACCTCAATGATAAGACGCACACTGTTTTCCATGCATATCTTGCTAAAAGAGCTAAGATCGTGATTATCTCTGTTGCTGAATGAGCTAGGGGGCTAATTCAACTCCGATCTAAAAGAGACACACTAACATAATGTAGAAACACCATTATTTTGTCTCCTAACTCATTTTCCTAACAAGACAACCTCAATGATAAGACGAACACTGTTTTCCATGCATTTCTTGCTAAAAGAGCTAAGATCGTGATTATCTCTGTTGCTGAATGAGCTAGGGGGCTAATTCAACTCCGATCTAAAAGAGACATACTAACTTAATGTAGAAACACCGTTATTTTGTCTCCTAACTAATTTTCCTAACAAGACAACCTCAATGATAAGACGAACACTGTTTTCCATGCGTTTCTTGCTAAAAGAGCTAAGATCGTGATTATCTCTGTTGCTGAATGAGCTAGGGGGCTAATTCAACTCCGATCTAAAAGAGACACACTAACTTAATGTAGAAACACCGTTATTTTGTCTCCTAACTCATTTTCCTAACAAGACAACCTCAATGATAAGACGAACACTGTTTTCCATGCATTTCTTGCTAAAAGAGCTAAGATCGTGATTATCTCTGTTGCTGAATGAGCTAGGGGGCTATTCAACTCCGATCTAAAAGAGACACACTAACTTAATGTAGATACACCGTTATTTTGTCTCCTAACTCATTTTCCTAACAAGACAACCTCAATGATAAGACGAACACTGTTTTCCATGCATTTCTTGCTAAAAGAGCTAAGATCGTGATTATCTCTGTTGCTGAATGAGCTAGGGGGCTATTCAACTCCGATCTAAAAGAGACACACTAACTTAATGTAGAAACACCGTTATTTTGTCTCCTAACTCATTTTCCTAACAAGACAACCTCAATGATAAGACGCACACTGTTTTCCATGCATTTCTTGCTAAAAGAGCTAAGATCGTGATTATCTCTGTTTCTGAATTAGCTAGGGGGCTAATTCAACTCCGATCTAAAAGAGACACACTAACTTAATGTAGAAACACCGTTATTTTGTCTCCTAACTCATTTTCCTAACAAGACAACCTCAATGATAAGACGAACACTGTTTTCCATGCATTTCTTGCTATCTCTGTTGCTGAATCAGCTAGGGGGTTATTCAACTCTGATCTAAAAGAGACACACTAACTTAATGTAGAAACACCGTTATTTTGTCTCCTAACTCATTTTCCTAACAAGACAACCTCAATGATAAGACTCACACTGTTTTCCATGCATTTCTTGCTAAAAGAGCTAAGATCGTGATTATCTCTGTTGCTGAATGAGCTAGGGGGCTAATTCAACTCCGATCTAAAAGAGACACACTAACTTAATGTAGAAACACCGTTATTTTGTCTCCTAACTCATTTTCCTAACAAGACAACCTCAATGATAAGACAAACACTGTTTTCCATGCATTTCTTGCTGAAAGAGCTAAGATCGTGATTATCTCTGTTGCTGAATGAGCTAGGGGGCTAATTCAACTCCGATCTAAAAGAGACACACTAACTTAATGTAGAAACACCGTTATTTTGTCTCCTAACTCATTTTCCTAACAAGACAACCTCAATGATAAGACAAACACTGTTTTCCATGCATTTCTTGCTGAAAGAGCTAAGATCGTGATTATCTCTGTTGCTGAATGAGCTAGGGGGCTAATTCAACTCCGATCTAAAAGAGACACACTAACTTAATGTAGAAACACCGTTATTTTGTCTCCTAACTCATTTTCCTAACAAGACAACCTCAATGATAAGACGAACACTGTTTTCCATGCATTTCTTGCTGAAAGTGCTAAGATCGTGATTATCTCTGTTGCTGAATGAGCTAGGGGGCTAATTCAACTCCGATCTAAAAGAGACACACTAACTTAATGTAGAAACACCGTTATTTTGTCTCCTAACTCATTTTCCTAACAAGACAACCTCAATGATAAGACGAACACTGTTTTCCATGCATTTCTTGCTAAAAGAGCTAAGATAGTGATTATCTCTGTTGCTGAATGAGCTAGGGGGCTAATTCAACTCCGATCTAAAAGAGACACACTAACTTAATGTAGAAACACCGTTATTTTGTCTCCTAACTCATTTTCCTAACAAGACAACCTCAATGATAAGACGCACACTGTTTTCCATGCATTTCTTGCTAAAAGAGCTAAGATCGTGATTATCTCTGTTGCTGAATGAGCTAGGGGGCTATTCAACTCCGATCTAAAAGAGACACACTAACTGAATGAAGAAACACCGTTATTTTGTCTCCTAACTCATTTTCCTAATAAGACAACCTCAATGATAAGACGCACACTGTTTTCCATGAATTTCTTGCTAAAAGAGCTAAGATCGTGATTATCTCTGTTGCTGAATGATCTTGGGGGCTAATTCAACTCCGATCTAAAAAAGACACACTAACTTAATGTAGAAACACCGTTATTTTTTCTCCTAACTCATTTTCCTAACAAGACAACCTCAATGATAAGACAAACACTGTTTTCCATGCATTTCTTGCTAAAAGAGCTAAGATCGTGATTATCTCTGTTGCTGAATGAGCTAGGGGGCTATTCAACTCCGATCTAAAAGAGACACACTAACTTAATGTAGAAACACCGTTATTTTGTCTCCTAACTCATTTTCCTAACAAGACAACCTCAATGATAAGACGCACACTGTTTTCCATGCATTTCTTGCTAAAAGAGCTAAGATCGTGATTATCTCTGTTGCTGAATGAGCTAGGGGGCTAATTCAACTCCGATCTAAAAGAGACACACTAACTTAATGTAGAAACACCGTTATTTTGTCTCCTAACTCATTTTCCTAACAAGACAACCTCAATGATAAGACGCACACTGTTTTCCATGCATTTCTTGCTATAAGAGCTAAGATCGTGATTATCTCTGTTGCTGAATGAGCTAGGGGGCTAATTCAAATCCGATCTAAAAGAGACACACTAACTTAATGTAGAAACACCATTATTTTGTCTCCTAACTCATTTTCCTAACAAGACAACCTCAATGATAAGACGCACACTGTTTTCCATGCATTTCTTGCTAAAAGAGCTAAGATCGTGATTATCTCTGTTGCTGAATCAGCTAGGGGGCTAATTCAACTCCGATCTAAAAGAGACACACTAACTTAATGTAGAAACACCGTTATTTTGTCTCCTAACTCATTTTCCTAACAAGACAACCTCAATGATAAGACGAACACTGTTTTCCATGCATTTCTTGCTAAAAGAGCTAAGATCGTGATTATCTCTGTTGCTGAATCAGCTAGGGGGCTATTCAACTCCGATCTAAAAGAGACACACTAACTTAATGTAGAAACACCGTTATTTTGTCTCCTAACTCATTTTCCTAACAAGACAACCTCAATGATAAGACGCACACTGTTTTCCATGCATTTCTTGCTAAAAGAGCTAAGATCGTGATTATCTCTGTTGCTGAATGAGCTAGGGGGCTATTCAACTCCGATCTAAAAGAGACACACTAACTTAATGTAGAAACACCGTTATTTTGTCTCCTAACTTATTTTCCTAACAAGACAACCTCAATGATAAGACGCACACTGTTTTCCATGCATTTCTTGCTAAAAGAGCTAAGATCGTGATTATCTCTGTTGCTGAATGAGCTAGGGGGCTAAATCAACTCCGATCTAAAAGAGACACACTAACTTAATGTAGAAACACCGTTATTTTGTCTCCTAACTCATTTTCCTAACAAGACAACCTCAATGATAAGACGCACACTGTTTTCCATGCATTTCTTGCTAAAAGAGCTAAGATAGTGATTATCTTTATTGCTGAATGAGCCAGGGGGCTATTCAACTCCGATCTAAAAGAGACACACTAGCTTAAAGTAGAAACACCGTTATTGTGTCTCCTAACTCATTTTCCTAACAAGACAACCTCAATGATAAGACGAACACTGTTTTCCATGCATTTCTTGCTAAAAGAGCTAAGATCGTGATTATCTCTGTTGCTGAATGAGCTAGGGGGCTATTCAACTCCGATCTAAAAGAGACACACTAACTTAATGTAGAAACACCGTTATTTTGTCTCCTAAATCATTTTCCTAACAAGTCAACCTCAATGATAAGACGAACACTGTTTTCCATGCATTTCTTGCTAAAAGAGCTAAGATCGTGATTATCTCTGTTGCTGAATGAACTAGGGGGCTAATTCAACTCCGATCTTAAAGAGACACAATAACTTAATGTAGAAACACCAATATTTTGTCTCCTAACTCATTTTCCTAACAAGACAACCTCAATGATAAGATGCACACTGTTTTCCATGCATTTCTTGCTAAAAGAGCTAAGATCATGATTATCTTTATTGCTGAATGAGCTAGGTGGCTATTCAACTCCGATCTAAAAGAAACACACTAACTTTATGTAGAAACACCGTTATTTTGTCTTCTAACTCATTTTCCTAACACGACAACCTCAATAATAAGACGCACACTGTTTTCCATGCATTTCTTGCTAAAAGAGCTAAGATCGTGATTATCTCTGTTGCTGAATGAGCTAGGGGGCTAATTCAACTCCGATCTAAAAGAGACACACTAACTTAATGTAGAAACACCGTTATTTTGTCTCCTAACTCATTTTCCTAACAAGACAACCTCAATGATAAGACGCACACTGTTTTCCATGCATTTCTTGCTAAAAGAGCTAAGATCGTGATTATCTCTGTTGCTGAATGAGCTAGGGGGCTATTCAACTCCGATCTAAAAGAGACACACTAACTGAATGAAGAAACACCGTTATTTTGTCTCCTAACTCATTTTCCTAATAAGACAACCTCAATGATAAGACGCACACTGTTTTCCATGAATTTCTTGCTAAAAGAGCTAAGATCGTGATTATCTCTGTTGCTGAATGATCTTGGGGGCTAATTCAACTCCGATCTAAAAAAGACACACTAACTTAATGTAGAAACACCGTTATTTTTTCTCCTAACTCATTTTCCTAACAAGACAACCTCAATGATAAGACAAACACTGTTTTCCATGCATTTCTTGCTAAAAGAGCTAAGATCGTGATTATCTCTGTTGCTGAATGAGCTAGGGGGCTATTCAACTCCGATCTAAAAGAGACACACTAACTTAATGTAGAAACACCGTTATTTTGTCTCCTAACTCATTTTCCTAACAAGACAACCTCAATGATAAGACGCACACTGTTTTCCATGCATTTCTTGCTAAAAGAGCTAAGATCGTGATTATCTCTGTTGCTGAATGAGCTAGGGGGCTAATTCAACTCCGATCTAAAAGAGACACACTAACTTAATGTAGAAACACCGTTATTTTGTCTCCTAACTCATTTTCCTAACAAGACAACCTCAATGATAAGACGCACACTGTTTTCCATGCATTTCTTGCTATAAGAGCTAAGATCGTGATTATCTCTGTTGCTGAATGAGCTAGGGGGCTAATTCAAATCCGATCTAAAAGAGACACACTAACTTAATGTAGAAACACCATTATTTTGTCTCCTAACTCATTTTCCTAACAAGACAACCTCAATGATAAGACGCACACTGTTTTCCATGCATTTCTTGCTAAAAGAGCTAAGATCGTGATTATCTCTGTTGCTGAATCAGCTAGGGGGCTAATTCAACTCCGATCTAAAAGAGACACACTAACTTAATGTAGAAACACCGTTATTTTGTCTCCTAACTCATTTTCCTAACAAGACAACCTCAATGATAAGACGAACACTGTTTTCCATGCATTTCTTGCTAAAAGAGCTAAGATCGTGATTATCTCTGTTGCTGAATCAGCTAGGGGGCTATTCAACTCCGATCTAAAAGAGACACACTAACTTAATGTAGAAACACCGTTATTTTGTCTCCTAACTCATTTTCCTAACAAGACAACCTCAATGATAAGACGCACACTGTTTTCCATGCATTTCTTGCTAAAAGAGCTAAGATCGTGATTATCTCTGTTGCTGAATGAGCTAGGGGGCTATTCAACTCCGATCTAAAAGAGACACACTAACTTAATGTAGAAACACCGTTATTTTGTCTCCTAACTTATTTTCCTAACAAGACAACCTCAATGATAAGACGCACACTGTTTTCCATGCATTTCTTGCTAAAAGAGCTAAGATCGTGATTATCTCTGTTGCTGAATGAGCTAGGGGGCTAAATCAACTCCGATCTAAAAGAGACACACTAACTTAATGTAGAAACACCGTTATTTTGTCTCCTAACTCATTTTCCTAACAAGACAACCTCAATGATAAGACGCACACTGTTTTCCATGCATTTCTTGCTAAAAGAGCTAAGATAGTGATTATCTTTATTGCTGAATGAGCCAGGGGGCTATTCAACTCCGATCTAAAAGAGACACACTAGCTTAAAGTAGAAACACCGTTATTGTGTCTCCTAACTCATTTTCCTAACAAGACAACCTCAATGATAAGACGAACACTGTTTTCCATGCATTTCTTGCTAAAAGAGCTAAGATCGTGATTATCTCTGTTGCTGAATGAGCTAGGGGGCTATTCAACTCCGATCTAAAAGAGACACACTAACTTAATGTAGAAACACCGTTATTTTGTCTCCTAAATCATTTTCCTAACAAGTCAACCTCAATGATAAGACGAACACTGTTTTCCATGCATTTCTTGCTAAAAGAGCTAAGATCGTGATTATCTCTGTTGCTGAATGAACTAGGGGGCTAATTCAACTCCGATCTTAAAGAGACACAATAACTTAATGTAGAAACACCAATATTTTGTCTCCTAACTCATTTTCCTAACAAGACAACCTCAATGATAAGATGCACACTGTTTTCCATGCATTTCTTGCTAAAAGAGCTAAGATCATGATTATCTTTATTGCTGAATGAGCTAGGTGGCTATTCAACTCCGATCTAAAAGAAACACACTAACTTTATGTAGAAACACCGTTATTTTGTCTTCTAACTCATTTTCCTAACACGACAACCTCAATAATAAGACGCACACTGTTTTCCATGCATTTCTTGCTAAAAGAGCTAAGATCGTGATTATCTCTGTTGCTGAATGAGCTAGGGGGCTAATTCAACTCCGATCTAAAAGAGACACACTAACTTAATGTAGAAACACCGTTATTTTGTCTCCTAACTCATTTTCCTAACAAGACAACCTCAATGATAAGACGCACACTGTTTTCCATGCATTTCTTGCTAAAAGAGCTAAGATCGTGATAATCTCTGTTGCTGAATGAGCTAGGGGGCTAATTCAACTCCGGTCTAAAAGAGACACACTAACTTAATGTAGAAACACCGTTATTTTTTCTCCTAACTCATTTTCCTAACAAGACAACCTCAATGATAAGACGAACACTGTTTTCCATGCATTTCTTGCTAAAAGAGCTAAGATCGTGATTATCTCTGTTGCTGAATGAGCTAGGGGGCTATTCAACTCCGATCTAAAAGAGACACACTAACTTAATGTAGAAACACCGTTATTTTGTCTCCTAACTCATTTTCCTAACAAGACAACCTCAATGATAAGACGCACACTGTTTTCCATGCATTTCTTGCTAAAAGAGCTAAGATCGTGATTATCTCTGTTGCTGAATGAGCTAGGGGGCTAATTTAACTCCGATCTAAAAGAGACACACTAACTTAATGTAGAAACACCGTTATTGTGTCTCCTAACTCATTTTCCTAACAAGACAACCTCAATGATAAAACGCACACTGTTTTCCATGCATTTCTTGCTAAAAGAGCTAAGATCGTGATTATCTTTATTGCTGAATGAGCTAGGGGGCTATTCAACTCCGATCTAAAAGAGACACACTAACTTAATGTAGAAACACCGTTATTTTGTCTCCTAACTCATTTTCCTAACAAGACAACCTCAATGATAAGACGCACACTGTTTTCCATGCATTTCTTGCTAAAAGAGCTAAGATCGTGATTATCTCTGTTGCTGAATGAGCTAGGGGGCTATTCAACTCCGATCTAAAAGAGACACACTAACTTAATGTAGAAACACCGTTATTTTGTCTCCTAACTATTTTTCCTAACAAGACAACCTCAATGATAAGACGCACACTGTTTTCCATGCATTTCTTGCTAAAAGAGCTAAGATCGTGATTATCTCTGTTGCTGAATGAGCTAGGGGGCTAATTCAACTCCGATCTAAAAGAGACACACTAACTTAATGTAGAAACACCGTTATTGTGTCTCCTAACTCATTTTCCTAACAAGACAACCTCAATGATAAAACGCACACTGTTTTCCATGCATTTCTTGCTAAAAGAGCTAAGATCGTGATTATCTTTATTGCTGAATGAGCTAGGGGGCTATTCAACTCCGATCTAAAAGAGACACACTAACTTAATGTAGAAACACCGTTATTTTGTCTCCTAACTCATTTTCCTAACAAGACAACCTCAATGATAAGACGCACACTGTTTTCCATGCATTTCTTGCTAAAAGAGCTAAGATCGTGATTATCTCTGTTGCTGAATGAGCTAGGGGGCTATTCAACTCCGATCTAAAAGAGACACACTAACTTAATGTAGAAACACCGTTATTTTGTCTCCTAACTATTTTTCCTAACAAGACAACCTCAATGATAAGACGCACACTGTTTTCCATGCATTTCTTGCTAAAAGAGCTAAGATCGTGATTATCTCTGTTGCTGAATGAGCTAGGGGGCTAATTCAACTCCGGTCTAAAAGAGACACACTAACTTAATGTAGAAACACCGTTATTTTGTCTCCTAACTCATTTTCCTAACAAGACAACCTCAATGATAAGACGCACACTGTTTTCCATGCATTTCTTGCTAAAAGAGCTAAGATCGTGATTATCTCTGTTGCTAAATGAGCTAGGGGGCTAATTCAACTCCGATCTAAAAGAGACACACTAACTTAATGTAGAAACACCGTTATTTTGTCTCCTAACTCATTTTCCTAACAAGACAACCTCAATGATAAGACGCACACTGTTTTCCATGCATTTCTTGCTAAAAGAGCTAAGATCGTGATTATCTCTGTTGCTGAATGAGCTAGGGGGCTAATTCAACTCCAATCTAAAAGAGACACACTAACTTAATGTAGAAACACCGTTATTTTGTCTCCTAACTCATTTTCCTAATAAGGCAACCTCAATGTTAAGAGGAACACTGTTTTCAATGCATTTCTTGCTAAAAGAGCTAAGATCGTGATTATCTCTGTTGCAGAATGAGCTAGGGGGCTATTCAACTCCGATCTAAAAGAGACACACTAACTTAATGTAGAAACACCGGTATTTTGTCTCCTAACTCATTTTCCTAACAAGACAACCTCAATGATAAGACGAACACTGTTTTCCATGCATTTCTTGCTAAAAGAGCTAAGATCGTGATTATCTCTGTTGCTGAATCAGCTAGGGGGCTATTCAACTCTGATCTAAAAGAGACACACTAACTTAATGTAGAAACACCGTTATTTTGTCTCCTAACTCATTTTCCTAACAAGACAATCTCAATGATAAGAGGCACACTGTTTTCCATGCATTTCTTGCTAAAAGAGCTAAGATCGTGATTATCTCTGTTGCTGAATGAGCTAGGAGGCTATTCAACTCCGATCTAAAAGAGACACACTAACTTAATGTAGAAACACCGTTATTTTGTCTCCTAACTCATTTTCCTAACAAGACAACCTCAATGATAAGACGAACACTGTTTTCCATGCATTTCTTGCTAAAAGAGCTAAGATCGTGATTATCTCTGTTGCTTAATGAGCTAGGGGGTTATTCAACTCCGATCTAAAAGAGACACACTAACTTAATGTAGAAACACCGTTATTGTGTCTCCTAACTCATTTTCCTAACAAGACAACCTCAATGATAAAACGCACACTGTTTTCCATGCATTTCTTGCTAAAAGAGCTAAGATCGTGATTATCTTTATTGCTGAATGAGCTAGGGGGCTATTCAACTCCGATCTAAAAGAGACACACTAACTTAATGTAGAAACACCGTTATTTTGTCTCCTAACTCATTTTCCTAACAAGACAACCTCAATGATAAGACGCACACTGTTTTCCATGCATTTCTTGCTAAAAGAGCTAAGATCGTGATTATCTCTGTTGCTGAATGAGCTAGGGGGCTAATTCAACTCCGATCTAAAAGAGACACACTAACTTAATGTAGAAACACCGTTATTTTGTCTCCTAACTATTTTTCCTAACAAGACAACCTCAATGATAAGACGCACACTGTTTTCCATGCATTTCTTGCTAAAAGAGCTAAGATCGTGATTATCTCTGTTGCTGAATGAGCTAGGGGGCTAATTCAACTCCGGTCTAAAAGAGACACACTAACTTAATGTAGAAACACCGTTATTTTGTCTCCTAACTCATTTTCCTAATAAGGCAACCTCAATGATAAGACGAACACTGTTTTCCATGCATTTCTTGCTAAAAGAGCTTAGATCGTGATTATCTCTGTTGCAGAATGAGCTAGGGGGCTATTCAACTCCAATCTAAAAGAGACACACTAACTTAATGTAGAAACACCGGTATTTTGTCTCCTAACTCATTTTCCTAACAAGACAACCTCAATGATAAGACGCACACTGTTTTCCATGCATTTCTTGCTAAAAGAGCTAAGATCGTGATTATCTCTGTTGCTGAATGAGCTAGGGGGCTATTCAACTCCGATCTAAAAGAGACACACTAACTTAATGTAGAAACACCGTTATTTTGTCTCCTAACTCATTTTTCTAACAAGACAACCTCAATGATAAGACGCACACTGTTTTCCATGCATTTCTTGCTAAAAGAGCTAAGATCGTAATTATCTCTGTTGCTGAATGAGCTAGGGGGCTAATTCAACTCCGATCTAAAAGAGACACACTAACTTAATGTAGAAACACCGTTATTGTGTCTCCTAACTCATTTTCCTAACAAGACAACCTCAATGATAAAACGCACACTGTTTTCCATGCATTTCTTGCTAAAAGAGCTAAGATTGTGATTATCTTTATTGCTGAATGAGCTAGGGGGCTATTCAACTCCGATCTAAAAGAGACACACTAACTTAATGTAGAAACACCGTTATTTTGTCTCCTAACTCATTTTCCTAACAAGACAACCTCAATGATAAGACGCACACTGTTTTCCATGCATTTCTTGCTAAAAGAGCTAAGATCGTGATTATCTCTGTTGCTGAATGAGCTAGGGGGCTAATTCAACTCCGATCTAAAAGAGACACACTAACTTAATGTAGAAACACCGTTATTTTGTCTCCTAACTCATTTTCCTAACAAGACAACCTCAATGATAAGACGCACACTGTTTTCCATGCATTTCTTGCTAAAAGAGCTAAGATCGTGATTATCTCTGTTGCTGAATGAGCTAGGGGGCTAATTCAACTCCAATCTAAAAGAGACACACTAACTTAATGTAGAAACACCGTTATTTTGTCTCCTAACTCATTTTCCTAATAAGGCAACCTCAATGATAAGACGAACACTGTTTTCCATGCATTTCTTGCTAAAAGAGCTAAGATCGTGATTATCTCTGTTGCAGAATGAGCTAGGGGGCTATTCAACTCCAATCTAAAAGAGACACACTAACTTAATGTAGAAACACCGGTATTTTGTCTCCTAACTCATTTTCCTAACAAGACAATCTCAATGATAAGAGGCACACTGTTTTCCATGCATTTCTTGCTAAAAGAGCTAAGATCGTGATTATCTCTGTTGCTGAATGAGCTAGGAGGCTATTCAACTCCGATCTAAAAGAGACACACTAACTTAATGTAGAAACACCGTTATTTTGTCTCCTAACTCATTTTCCTAACAAGACAACCTCAATGATAAGACGAACACTGTTTTCCATGCATTTCTTGCTAAAAGAGCTAAGATCGTGATTATCTCTGTTGCTTAATGAGCTAGGGGGCTATTCAACTCCGATCTAAAAGAGACACACTAACTTAATGTAGAAACACCGTTATTGTGTCTCCTAACTCATTTTCCTAACAAGACAACCTCAATGATAAAACGCACACTGTTTTCCATGCATTTCTTGCTAAAAGAGCTAAGATCGTGATTATCTTTATTGCTGAATGAGCTAGGGGGCTATTCAACTCCGATCTAAAAGAGACACACTAACTTAATGTAGAAACACCGTTATTTTGTCTCCTAACTCATTTTCCTAACAAGACAACCTCAATGATAAGACGCACACTGTTTTCCATGCATTTCTTGCTAAAAGAGCTAAGATCGTGATTATCTCTGTTGCTGAATGAGCTAGGGGGCTAATTCAACTCCGATCTAAAAGAGACACACTAACTTAATGTAGAAACACCGTTATTTTGTCTCCTAACTATTTTTCCTAACAAGACAACCTCAATGATAAGACGCACACTGTTTTCCATGCATTTCTTGCTAAAAGAGCTAAGATCGTGATTATCTCTGTTGCTGAATGAGCTAGGGGGCTAATTCAACTCCGGTCTAAAAGAGACACACTAACTTAATGTAGAAACACCGTTATTTTGTCTCCTAACTCATTTTCCTAACAAGACAACCTCAATGATAAGACGCACACTGTTTTCCATGCATTTCTTGCTAAAAGAGCTAAGATCGTGATTATCTCTGTTGCTGAATGAGCTAGGGGGCTAATTCAACTCCAATCTAAAAGAGACACACTAACTTAATGTAGAAACACCGTTATTTTGTCTCCTAACTCATTTTCCTAATAAGGCAACCTCAATGATAAGACGAACACTGTTTTCCATGCATTTCTTGCTAAAAGAGCTAAGATCGTGATTATCTCTGTTGCAGAATGAGCTAGGGGGCTATTCAACTCCAATCTAAAAGAGACACACTAACTTAATGTAGAAACACCGGTATTTTGTCTCCTAACTCATTTTCCTAACAAGACAACCTCAATGATAAGACGCACACTGTTTTCCATGCATTTCTTGCTAAAAGAGCTAAGATCGTGATTATCTCTGTTGCTGAATGAGCTAGGGGGCTATTCAACTCCGATCTAAAAGAGACACACTAACTAAATGTAGAAACACCGTTATTTTGTCTCCTAACTCATTTTTCTAACAAGACAACCTCAATGATAAGACGCACACTGTTTTCCATGCATTTCTTGCTAAAAGAGCTAAGATCGTGATTATCTCTGTTGCTGAATGAGCTAGGGGGCTAATTCAACTCCGATCTAAAAGAGACACACTAACTTAATGTAGAAACACCGTTATTGTGTCTCCTAACTCATTTTCCTAACAAGACAACCTCAATGATAAAACGCACACTGTTTTCCATGCATTTCTTGCTAAAAGAGCTAAGATCGTGATTATCTTTATTGCTGAATGAGCTAGGGGGCTATTCAACTCCGATCTAAAAGAGACACACTAACTTAATGTAGAAACACCGTTATTTTGTCTCCTAACTCATTTTCCTAACAAGACAACCTCAATGATAAGACGCACACTGTTTTCCATGCATTTCTTGCTAAAAGAGCTAAGATCGTGATTATCTCTGTTGCTGAATGAGCTAGGGGGCTAATTCAACTCCGATCTAAAAGAGACACACTAACTTAATGTAGAAACACCGTTATTTTGTCTCCTAACTCATTTTCCTAACAAGACAACCTCAATGATAAGACGCACACTGTTTTCCATGCATTTCTTGCTAAAAGAGCTAAGATCGTGATTATCTCTGTTGCTGAATGAGCTAGGGGGCTAATTCAACTCCAATCTAAAAGAGACACACTAACTTAATGTAGAAACACCGTTATTTTGTCTCCTAACTCATTTTCCTAACAAGACAACCTCAATGATAAGACGCACACTGTTTTCCATGCATTTCTTGCTAAAAGAGCTAAGATCGTGATTATCTCTGTTGCTGAATGAGCTAGGGGGCTAATTCAACTCCGATCTAAAAGAGACACACTAACTTAATGTAGAAACACCGTTATTGTGTCTCCTAACTCATTTTCCTAACAAGACAACCTCAATGATAAAACGCACACTGTTTTCCATGCATTTCTTGCTAAAAGAGCTAAGATCGTGATTATCTTTATTGCTGAATGAGCTAGGGGGCTATTCAACTCCGATCTAAAAGAGACACACTAACTTAATGTAGAAACACCGTTATTTTGTCTCCTAACTCATTTTCCTAACAAGACAACCTCAATGATAAGACGAACACTGTTTTCCATGCATTTCTTGCTAAAAGAGCTAAGATAGTGATTATCTCTGTTGCTGAATGAGCTAGGGGGCTAATTCAACTCCGATCTAAAAGAGACACACTAACTTAATGTAGAAACACCGTTATTTTGTCTCCTAACTCATTTTCCTAACAAGACAACCTCAATGATAAGACGCACACTGTTTTCCATGCATTTCTTGCTAAAAGAGCTAAGATCGTGATTATCTCTGTTGCTGAATGAGCTAGGGGGCTATTCAACTCCGATCTAAAAGAGACACACTAACTGAATGAAGAAACACCGTTATTTTGTCTCCTAACTCATTTTCCTAATAAGACAACCTCAATGATAAGACGCACACTGTTTTCCATGAATTTCTTGCTAAAAGAGCTAAGATCGTGATTATCTCTGTTGCTGAATGATCTTGGGGGCTAATTCAACTCCGATCTAAAAAAGACACACTAACTTAATGTAGAAACACCGTTATTTTTTCTCCTAACTCATTTTCCTAACAAGACAACCTCAATGATAAGACAAACACTGTTTTCCATGCATTTCTTGCTAAAAGAGCTAAGATCGTGATTATCTCTGTTGCTGAATGAGCTAGGGGGCTATTCAACTCCGATCTAAAAGAGACACACTAACTTAATGTAGAAACACCGTTATTTTGTCTCCTAACTCATTTTCCTAACAAGACAACCTCAATGATAAGACGCACACTGTTTTCCATGCATTTCTTGCTAAAAGAGCTAAGATCGTGATTATCTCTGTTGCTGAATGAGCTAGGGGGCTAATTCAACTCCGATCTAAAAGAGACACACTAACTTAATGTAGAAACACCGTTATTTTGTCTCCTAACTCATTTTCCTAACAAGACAACCTCAATGATAAGACGCACACTGTTTTCCATGCATTTCTTGCTAAAAGAGCTAAGATCGTGATTATCTCTGTTGCTGAATGAGCTAGGGGGCTAATTCAAATCCGATCTAAAAGAGACACACTAACTTAATGTAGAAACACCATTATTTTGTCTCCTAACTCATTTTCCTAACAAGACAACCTCAATGATAAGACGCACACTGTTTTCCATGCATTTCTTGCTAAAAGAGCTAAGATCGTGATTATCTCTGTTGCTGAATCAGCTAGAGGGCTAATTCAACTCCGATCTAAAAGAGACACACTAACTTAATGTAGAAACACCGTTATTTTGTCTCCTAACTCATTTTCCTAACAAGACAACCTCAATGATAAGACGAACACTGTTTTCCATGCATTTCTTGCTAAAAGAGCTAAGATCGTGATTATCTCTGTTGCTGAATCAGCTAGGGGGCTATTCAACTCCGATCTAAAAGAGACACACTAACTTAATGTAGAAACACCGTTATTTTGTCTCCTAACTCATTTTCCTAACAAGACAACCTCAATGATAAGACGCACACTGTTTTCCATGCATTTCTTGCTAAAAGAGCTAAGATCGTGATTATCTCTGTTGCTGAATGAGCTAGGGGGCTATTCAACTCCGATCTAAAAGAGACACACTAACTTAATGTAGAAACACCGTTATTTTGTCTCCTAACTCATTTTCCTAACAAGACAACCTCAATGATAAGACGCACACTGTTTTCCATGCATTTCTTGCTAAAAGAGCTAAGATCGTGATTATCTCTGTTGCTGAATGAGCTAGGGGGCTAAATCAACTCCGATCTAAAAGAGACACACTAACTTAATGTAGAAACACCGTTATTTTGTCTCCTAACTCATTTTCCTAACAAGACAACCTCAATGATAAGACGCACACTGTTTTCCATGCATTTCTTGCTAAAAGAGCTAAGATAGTGATTATCTTTATTGCTGAATGAGCCAGGGGGCTATTCAACTCCGATCTAAAAGAGACACACTAGCTTAATGTAGAAACACCGTTATTGTGTCTCCTAACTCATTTTCCTAACAAGACAACCTCAATGATAAGACGAACACTGTTTTCCATGCATTTCTTGCTAAAAGAGCTAAGATCGTGATTATCTCTGTTGCTGAATGAGCTAGGGGGCTATTCAACTCCGATCTAAAAGAGACACACTAACTTAATGTAGAAACACCGTTATTTTGTCTCCTAAATCATTTTCCTAACAAGTCAACCTCAATGATAAGACGAACACTGTTTTCCATGCATTTCTTGCTAAAAGAGCTAAGATCGTGATTATCTCTGTTGCTGAATGAACTAGGGGGCTAATTCAACTCCGATCTTAAAGAGACACAATAACTTAATGTAGAAACACCAATATTTTGTCTCCTAACTCATTTTCCTAACAAGACAACCTCAATGATAAGATGCACACTGTTTTCCATGCATTTCTTGCTAAAAGAGCTAAGATCATGATTATCTTTATTGCTGAATGAGCTAGGTGGCTATTCAACTCCGATCTAAAAGAAACACACTAACTTTATGTAGAAACACCGTTATTTTGTCTTCTAACTCATTTTCCTAACACGACAACCTCAATAATAAGACGCACACTGTTTTCCATGCATTTCTTGCTAAAAGAGCTAAGATCGTGATTATCTCTGTTGCTGAATGAGCTAGGGGGCTAATTCAACTCCGATCTAAAAGAGACACACTAACTTAATGTAGAAACACCATTATTTTGTCTCCTAACTCATTTTCCTAACAAGACAACCTCAATGATAAGACGCACACTGTTTTCCATGCATTTCTTGCTAAAAGAGCTAAGATCGTGATTATCTCTGTTGCTGAATGAGCTAGGGGGCTAATTCAACTCCGGTCTAAAAGAGACACACTAACTTAATGTAGAAACACCGTTATTTTTTCTCCTAACTCATTTTCCTAACAAGACAACCTCAATGATAAGACGAACACTGTTTTCCATGCATTTCTTGCTAAAAGAGCTAAGATCGTGATTATCTCTGTTGCTGAATGAGCTAGGGGGCTATTCAACTCCGATCTAAAAGAGACACACTAACTTAATGTAGAAACACCGTTATTTTGTCTCCTAACTCATTTTCCTAACAAGACAACCTCAATGATAAGACGCACACTGTTTTCCATGCATTTCTTGCTAAAAGAGCTAAGATCGTGATTATCTCTGTTGCTGAATGAGCTAGGGGGCTAATTTAACTCCGATCTAAAAGAGACACACTAACTTAATGTAGAAACACCGTTATTGTGTCTCCTAACTCATTTTCCTAACAAGACAACCTCAATGATAAAACGCATACTGTTTTCCATGCATTTCTTGCTAAAAGAGCTAAGATCGTGATTATCTTTATTGCTGAATGAGCTAGGGGGCTATTCAACTCCGATCTAAAAGAGACACACTAACTTAATGTAGAAACACCGTTATTTTGTCTCCTAACTCATTTTCCTAACAAGACAACCTCAATGATAAGACGCACACTGTTTTCCATGCATTTCTTGCTAAAAGAGCTAAGATCGTGATTATCTCTGTTGCTGAATGAGCTAGGGGGCTATTCAACTCCGATCTAAAAGAGACACACTAACTTAATGTAGAAACACCGTTATTTTGTCTCCTAACTATTTTTCCTAACAAGACAACCTCAATGATAAGACGCACACTGTTTTCCATGCATTTCTTGCTAAAAGAGCTAAGATCGTGATTATCTCTGTTGCTGAATGAGCTAGGGGGCTAATTCAACTCCGATCTAAAAGAGACACACTAACTTAATGTAGAAACACCGTTATTGTGTCTCCTAACTCATTTTCCTAACAAGACAACCTCAATGATAAAACGCACACTGTTTTCCATGCATTTCTTGCTAAAAGAGCTAAGATCGTGATTATCTTTATTGCTGAATGAGCTAGGGGGCTATTCAACTCCGATCTAAAAGAGACACACTAACTTAATGTAGAAACACCGTTATTTTGTCTCCTAACTCATTTTCCTAACAAGACAACCTCAATGATAAGACGCACACTGTTTTCCATGCATTTCTTGCTAAAAGAGCTAAGATCGTGATTATCTCTGTTGCTGAATGAGCTAGGGGGCTATTCAACTCCGATCTAAAAGAGACACACTAACTTAATGTAGAAACACCGTTATTTTGTCTCCTAACTATTTTTCCTAACAAGACAACCTCAATGATAAGACGCACACTGTTTTCCATGCATTTCTTGCTAAAAGAGCTAAGATCGTGATTATCTCTGTTGCTGAATGAGCTAGGGGGCTAATTCAACTCCGGTCTAAAAGAGACACACTAACTTAATGTAGAAACACCGTTATTTTGTCTCCTAACTCATTTTCCTAACAAGACAACCTCAATGATAAGACGCACACTGTTTTCCATGCATTTCTTGCTAAAAGAGCTAAGATCGTGATTATCTCTGTTGCTAAATGAGCTAGGGGGCTAATTCAACTCCGATCTAAAAGAGACACACTAACTTAATGTAGAAACACCGTTATTTTGTCTCCTAACTCATTTTCCTAACAAGACAACCTCAATGATAAGACGCACACTGTTTTCCATGCATTTCTTGCTAAAAGAGCTAAGATCGTGATTATCTCTGTTGCTGAATGAGCTAGGGGGCTAATTCAACTCCAATCTAAAAGAGACACACTAACTTAATGTAGAAACACCGTTATTTTGTCTCCTAACTCATTTTCCTAATAAGGCTACCTCAATGTTAAGAGGAACACTGTTTTCAATGCATTTCTTGCTAAAAGAGCTAAGATCGTGATTATCTCTGTTGCAGAATGAGCTAGGGGGCTATTCAACTCCGATCTAAAAGAGACACACTAACTTAATGTAGAAACACCGGTATTTTGTCTCCTAACTCATTTTCCTAACAAGACAACCTCAATGATAAGACGAACACTGTTTTCCATGCATTTCTTGCTAAAAGAGCTAAGATCGTGATTATCTCTGTTGCTGAATCAGCTAGGGGGCTATTCAACTCTGATCTAAAAGAGACACACTAACTTAATGTAGAAACACCGTTATTTTGTCTCCTAACTCATTTTCCTAACAAGACAATCTCAATGATAAGAGGCTCACTGTTTTCCATGCATTTCTTGCTAAAAGAGCTAAGATCGTGATTATCTCTGTTGCTGAATGAGCTAGGAGGCTATTCAACTCCGATCTAAAAGAGACACACTAACTTAATGTAGAAACACCGTTATTTTGTCTCCTAACTCATTTTCCTAACAAGACAACCTCAATGATAAGACGAACACTGTTTTCCATGCATTTCTTGCTAAAAGAGCTAAGATCGTGATTATCTCTGTTGCTTAATGAGCTAGGGGGTTATTCAACTCCGATCTAAAAGAGACACACTAACTTAATGTAGAAACACCGTTATTGTGTCTCCTAACTCATTTTCCTAACAAGACAACCTCAATGATAAAACGCACACTGTTTTCCATGCATTTCTTGCTAAAAGAGCTAAGATCGTGATTATCTTTATTGCTGAATGAGCTAGGGGGCTATTCAACTCCGATCTAAAAGAGACACACTAACTTAATGTAGAAACACCGTTATTTTGTCTCCTAACTCATTTTCCTAACAAGACAACCTCAATGATAAGACGCACACTGTTTTCCATGCATTTCTTGCTAAAAGAGCTAAGATCGTGATTATCTCTGTTG
Organism: Engystomops pustulosus; assembly: GCF_040894005.1. Taxonomy (NCBI): domain Eukaryota; kingdom Metazoa; phylum Chordata; class Amphibia; order Anura; family Leptodactylidae; genus Engystomops; species Engystomops pustulosus. Next base: position 73,050,724 of record NC_092419.1, read on the forward strand.
CTGAATGAGCTAGGGGGCTAATTCAACTCCGATCTAAAAGAGACACACTAACTTAATGTAGAAACACCGTTATTTTGTCTCCTAACTATTTTTCCTAACAAGACAACCTCAATGATAAGACGCACACTGTTTTCCATGCATTTCTTGCTAAAAGAGCTAAGATCGTGATTATCTCTGTTGCTGAATGAGCTAGGGGGCTAATTCAACTCCGGTCTAAAAGAGACACACTAACTTAATGTAGAAACACCGTTATTTTGTCTCCTAACTCATTTTCCTAATAAGGCAACCTCAATGATAAGACAAACACTGTTTTCCATGCATTTCTTGCTAAAAGAGCTAAGATCGTGATTATCTCTGTTGCAGAATGAGCTAGGGGGCTATTCAACTCCAATCTAAAAGAGACACACTAACTTAATGTAGAAACACCGGTATTTTGTCTCCTAACTCATTTTCCTAACAAGACAACCTCAATGATAAGACGCACACTGTTTTCCATGCATTTCTTGCTAAAAGAGCTAAGATCGTGATTATCTCTGTTGCAGAATGAGCTAGGGGGCTATTCAACTCCGATCTAAAAGAGACACACTAACTTAATGTAGAAACACCGTTATTTTGTCTCCTAACTCATTTTCCTAACAAGACAACCTCAATGATAAGACGCACACTGTTTTCCATGCATTTCTTGCTAAAAGAGCTAAGATCGTGATTATCTCTGTTGCTGAATGAGCTAGGGGGCTAATTCAACTCCGATCTAAAAGAGACACACTAACTTAATGTAGAAACACCGTTATTTTGTCTCCTAACTATTTTTCCTAACAAGACAACCTCAATGATAAGACGCACACTGTTTTCCATGCATTTCTTGCTAAAAGAGCTAAGATCGTGATTATCTCTGTTGCTGAATGAGCTAGGGGGCTAATTCAACTCCGGTCTAAAAGAGACACACTAACTTAATGTAGAAACACCGTTATTTTGTCTCCTAACTCATTTTCCTAATAAGGCAACCTCAATGATAAGACAAACACTGTTTTCCATGCATTTCTTGCTAAAAGAGCTAAGATCGTGATTATCTCTGTTGCAGAATGAGCTAGGGGGCTATTCAACTCCAATCTAAAAGAGACACACTAACTTAATGTAGAAACACCGGTATTTTGTCTCCTAACTCATTTTCCTAACAAGACAACCTCAATGATAAGACGCACACTGTTTTCCATGCATTTCTTGCTAAAAGAGCTAAGATCGTGATTATCTCTGTTGCTGAATGAGCTAGGGGGCTATTCAACTCCGATCTAAAAGAGACACACTAACTTAATGTAGAAACACCGTTATTTTGTCTCCTAACTCATTTTTCTAACAAGACAACCTCAATGATAAGACGCACACTGTTTTCCATGCATTTCTTGCTAAAAGAGCTAAGATCGTGATTATCTCTGTTGCTGAATGAGCTAGGGGGCTAATTCAACTCCGATCTAAAAGAGACACACTAACTTAATGTAGAAACACCGTTATTGTGTCTCCTAACTCATTTTCCTAACAAGACAACCTCAATGATAAAACGCACACTGTTTTCCATGCATTTCTTGCTAAAAGAGCTAAGATTGTGATTATCTTTATTGCTGAATGAGCTAGGGGGCTATTCAACTCCGATCTAAAAGAGACACACTAACTTAATGTAGAAACACCGTTATTTTGTCTCCTAACTCATTTTCCTAACAAGACAACCTCAATGATAAGACGCACACTGTTTTCCATGCATTTCTTGCTAAAAGAGCTAAGATCGTGATTATCTCTGTTGCTGAATGAGCTAGGGGGCTAATTCAACTCCGATCTAAAAGAGACACACTAACTTAATGTAGAAACACCGTTATTTTGTCTCCTAACTCATTTTCCTAACAAGACAACCTCAATGATAAGACGCACACTGTTTTCCATGCATTTCTTGCTAAAAGAGCTAAGATCGTGATTATCTCTGTTGCTGAATGAGCTAGGGGGCTAATTCAACTCCAATCTAAAAGAGACACACTAACTTAATGTAGAAACACCGTTATTTTGTCTCCTAACTCATTTTCCTAATAAGGCAACCTCAATGATAAGACGAACACTGTTTTCCATGCATTTCTTGCTAAAAGAGCTAAGATCGTGATTATCTCTGTTGCAGAATGAGCTAGGGGGCTATTCAACTCCAATCTAAAAGAGACACACTAACTTAATGTAGAAACACCGGTATTTTGTCTCCTAACTCATTTTCCTAACAAGACAATCTCAATGATAAGAGGCACACTGTTTTCCATGCATTTCTTGCTAAAAGAGCTAAGATCGTGATTATCTCTGTTGCTGAATGAGCTAGGAGGCTATTCAACTCCGATCTAAAAGAGACACACTAACTTAATGTAGAAACACCGTTATTTTGTCTCCTAACTCATTTTCCTAACAAGACAACCTCAATGATAAGTCGAACACTGTTTTCCATGCATTTCTTGCTAAAAGAGCTAAGATCGTGATTATCTCTGTTGCTTAATGAGCTAGGGGGCTATTCAACTCCGATCTAAAAGAGACACACTAACTTAATGTAGAAACACCGTTATTGTGTCTCCTAACTCATTTTCCTAACAAGACAACCTCAATGATAAAACGCACACTGTTTTCCATGCATTTCTTGCTAAAAGAGCTAAGATCGTGATTATCTTTATTGCTGAATGAGCTAGGGGGCTATTCAACTCCGATCTAAAAGAGACACACTAACTTAATGTAGAAACACCGTTATTTTGTCTCCTAACTCATTTTCCTAACAAGACAACCTCAATGATAAGACGCACACTGTTTTCCATGCATTTCTTGCTAAAAGAGCTAAGATCGTGATTATCTCTGTTGCTGAATGAGCTAGGGGGCTAATTCAACTCCGATCTAAAAGAGACACACTAACTTAATGTAGAAACACCGTTATTTTGTCTCCTAACTATTTTTCCTAACAAGACAACCTCAATGATAAGACGCACACTGTTTTCCATGCATTTCTTGCTAAAAGAGCTAAGATCGTGATTATCTCTGTTGCTGAATGAGCTAGGGGGCTAATTCAACTCCGGTCTAAAAGAGACACACTAACTTAATGTAGAAACACCGTTATTTTGTCTCCTAACTCATTTTCCTAACAAGACAACCTCAATGATAAGACGCACACTGTTTTCCATGCATTTCTTGCTAAAAGAGCTAAGATCGTGATTATCTCTGTTGCTGAATGAGCTAGGGGGCTAATTCAACTCCAATCTAAAAGAGACACACTAACTTAATGTAGAAACACCGTTATTTTGTCTCCTAACTCATTTTCCTAATAAGGCAACCTCAATGATAAGACGAACACTGTTTTCCATGCATTTCTTGCTAAAAGAGCTAAGATCGTGATTATCTCTGTTGCAGAATGAGCTAGGGGGCTATTCAACTCCAATCTAAAAGAGACACACTAACTTAATGTAGAAACACCGGTATTTTGTCTCCTAACTCATTTTCCTAACAAGACAACCTCAATGATAAGACGCACACTGTTTTCCATGCATTTCTTGCTAAAAGAGCTAAGATCGTGATTATCTCTGTTGCTGAATGAGCTAGGGGGCTATTCAACTCCGATCTAAAAGAGACACACTAACTTAATGTAGAAACACCGTTATTTTGTCTCCTAACTCATTTTTCTAACAAGACAACCTCAATGATAAGACGCACACTGTTTTCCATGCATTTCTTGCTAAAAGAGCTAAGATCGTGATTATCTCTGTTGCTGAATGAGCTAGGGGGCTAATTCAACTCCGATCTAAAAGAGACACACTAACTTAATGTAGAAACACCGTTATTGTGTCTCCTAACTCATTTTCCTAACAAGACAACCTCAATGATAAAACGCACACTGTTTTCCATGCATTTCTTGCTAAAAGAGCTAAGATCGTGATTATCTTTATTGCTGAATGAGCTAGGGGGCTATTCAACTCCGATCTAAAAGAGACACACTAACTTAATGTAGAAACACCGTTATTTTGTCTCCTAACTCATTTTCCTAACAAGACAACCTCAATGATAAGACGCACACTGTTTTCCATGCATTTCTTGCTAAAAGAGCTAAGATCGTGATTATCTCTGTTGCTGAATGAGCTAGGGGGCTAATTCAACTCCGATCTAAAAGAGACACACTAACTTAATGTAGAAACACCGTTATTTTGTCTCCTAACTCATTTTCCTAACAAGACAACCTCAATGATAAGACGCACACTGTTTTCCATGCATTTCTTGCTAAAAGAGCTAAGATCGTGATTATCTCTGTTGCTGAATGAGCTAGGGGGCTAATTCAACTCCAATCTAAAAGAGACACACTAACTTAATGTAGAAACACCGTTATTTTGTCTCCTAACTCATTTTCCTAATTAGGCAACCTCAATGATAAGACGAACACTGTTTTCCATGCATTTCTTGCTAAAAGAGCTAAGATCGTGATTATCTCTGTTGCAGAATGAGCTAGGGGGCTATTCAACTCCAATCTAAAAGAGACACACTAACTTAATGTAGAAACACCGGTATTTTGTCTCCTAACTCATTTTCCTAACAAGACAACCTCAATGATAAGACGCACACTGTTTTCCATGCATTTCTTGCTAAAAGAGCTAAGATCGTGATTATCTCTGTTGCTGAATGAGCTAGGGGGCTATTCAACTCCGATCTAAAAGAGACACACTAACTTAATGTAGAAACACCGTTATTTTGTCTCCTAACTCATTTTCCTAACAAGACAACCTCAATGATAAGACGCACACTGTTTTCCATGCATTTCTTGCTAAAAGAGCTAAGATCGTGATTATCTCTGTTGCTGAATGAGCTAGGGGGCTAATTCAACTCCGATCTAAAAGAGACACACTAACTTAATGTAGAAACACCGTTATTGTGTCTCCTAACTCATTTTCCTAACAAGACAACCTCAATGATAAAACGCACACTGTTTTCCATGCATTTCTTGCTAAAAGAGCTAAGATCGTGATTATCTTTATTGCTGAATGAGCTAGGGGGCTATTCAACTCCGATCTAAAAGAGACACACTAACTTAATGTAGAAACACCGTTATTTTGTCTCCTAACTCATTTTCCTAACAAGACAACCTCAATGATAAGACGCACACTGTTTTCCATGCATTTCTTGCTAAAAGAGCTAAGATCGTGATTATCTCTGTTGCTGAATGAGCTAGGGGGCTAATTCAACTCCGATCTAAAAGAGACACACTAACTTAATGTAGAAACACCGTTATTTTGTCTCCTAACTCATTTTCCTAACAAGACAACCTCAATGATAAGACGCACACTGTTTTCCATGCATTTCTTGCTAAAAGAGCTAAGATCGTGATTATCTCTGTTGCTGAATGAGCTAGGGGGCTAATTCAACTCCAATCTAAAAGAGACACACTAACTTAATGTAGAAACACCGTTATTTTGTCTCTTAACTCATTTTCCTAATAAGGCAACCTCAATGATAAGACGAACACTGTTTTCCATGCATTTCTTGCTAAAAGAGCTAAGATCGTGATTATCTCTGTTGCAGAATGAGCTAGGGGGCTATTCAACTCCAATCTAAAAGAGACACACTAACTTAATGTAGAAACACCGTTATTTTGTCTCCTAACTCATTTTCCTAACAAGACAACCTCAATGATAAGACGCACACTGTTTTCCATGCATTTCTTGCTAAAAGAGCTAAGATCGTGATTATCTCTGTTGCTGAATGAGCTAGGGGGCTATTCAACTCCGATCTAAAAGAGACACACTAACTTAATGTAGAAACACCGTTATTTTGTCTCCTAACTCATTTTCCTAACAAGACAACCTCAATGATAAGACGCACACTGTTTTCCATGCATTTCTTGCTAAAAGAGCTAAGATCGTGATTATCTCTGTTGCTGAATGAGCTAGGGGGCTAATTCAACTCCGATCTAAAAGAGACACACTAATTTAATGTAGAAACACCGTTATTTTGTCTCCTAACTCATTTTCCTAACAAGACAACCTCAATGATAAGATGCACACGGTTTTCCATGCATTTCTTGCTGAAAGAGCTAAGATCGTGATTATCTCTGTTGCAGAATGAGCTAGGGGGCTATTCAACTCCGATCTAAAAGAGACACACTAACTTAATGTAGAAACACCGTTATTTTGTCTCCTAACTCATTTTCCTAACAAGACAACCTCAATGATAAGACGCACACTGTTTTCCATGCATTTCTTGCTAAAAGAGCTAAGATCGTGATTATCTCTGTTGCTGAATGAGCTAGGGGGCTATTCAACTCCGATCTAAAAGAGACACACTAACTTAATGTAGAAACACCGTTATTTTGTCTCCTAACTCATTTTCCTAACAAGACAACCTCAATGATAAGATGCACACTGTTTTCCATGCATTTCTTGCTAAAAGAGCTAAGATCGTGATTATCTTTATTGCTGAATGAGCTAGGTGGCTATTCAACTCCGATCTAAAAGAAACACACTAATTTTATGTAGAAACACCGTTATTTTTTCTCCTAACTCATTTTCCTAACAAGACAACCTCAATGATAAGACGCACACTGTTTTCCATGCATTTCTTGCTAAAAGAGCTAAGTTCGTGATTATCTCTGTTGCTGAATGAGCTAGGGGGCTAATTTAAATCCGATCTAAAAGAGACACACTAACTTAATGTAGAAACACCGTTATTTTGTCTCCTAACTCATTTTCCTAACAAGACAACCTCAATGATAAGACGCACACTGTTTTCCATGCATATCTTGCTAAAAGAGCTAAGATCGTGATTATCTCTGTTGCTGAATGAGCTAGGGGGCTAATTCAACTCCAATCTAAAAGAGACACACTAACTTAATGTAGAAACACCGGTATTTTGTCTCCTAACTCATTTTCCTAACAAGACAACCTCAATGATAAGACGCACAATGTTTTCCATGCATTTCTTGCTAAAAGAGCTAAGATCGTGATTATCTCTGTTGCAGAATGAGCTAGGGGGCTAATTCAACTCCAATCTGAAAGAGACACACTAACTTAATGTAGAAACACCGGTATTTTGTCTCCTAACTCATTTTCCTAACAAGAAAACCTCAATGATAAGACGCACACTGTTTTCCATGCATTTCTTGCTAAAAGAGCTAAGATCGTGATTATCTCTGTTGCAGAATGAGCTAGGGGGCTATTCAACTCCGATCTAAAAGAGACACACTAACTTAATGTAGAAACATCGGTATTTTGTCTCCTAACTCATTTTCCTAACAAGACAACCTCAATGATAAGACGCACACTGTTTTCCATGCATTTCTTGCTAAAAGAGCTAAGATCGTGATTATCTCTGTTGCTGAATGAGCTAGGGGGCTAATTCAACTCCAATCTAAAAGAGACACACTAACTTAATGTAGAAACACCGGTATTTTGTCTCCTAACTCATTTTCCTAAAAAGACAACCTCAATGATAAGACGCACACTGTTTTCCATGCATTTCTTGCTAAAAGAGCTAAGATCGTGATTATCTCTGTTGCAGAATGAGCTAGGGGGCTATTCAACTCCGATCTAAAAGAGACACACTAACTTAATGTAGAAACACCGGTATTTTGTCTCCTAACTCATTTTCCTAACAAGACAACCTCAATGATAAGACGCACACTGTTTTCCATGCATTTCTTGCTAAAAGAGCTAAGATCGTGATTATCTCTGTTGCTGAATGAGCTAGGGGGCTAAATCAACTCCGATCTAAAAGAGACACACTAACTTAATGTAGAAACACCGGTATTTTGTCTCCTAACTCATTTTCCTAACAAGACAACCTCAATGATAAGACGAACACTGTTTTCCATGCATTTCTTGCTAAAAGAGCTAAGATCGTGATTATATCTGTTGCTGAATGAGCTAGGGGGCTATTCAACTCCGATCTAAAAGAGACACACTAACTTAATGTAGAAACACCGTTATTTTGTCTCCTAAATCATTTTCCTAACAAGACAACCTCAATGATAAGACGCACACTGTTTTAAATGCATTTCTTGCTAAAAGAGCTAAGATCGTGATTATCTCTGTTGCTGAATGAGCTAGGGGGCTAATTCAACTCCGATCTTAAAGAGACACACTAACTTAATGTAGAAACACCAATATTTTGTCTCCTAACTCATTTTCCTAACAAGACAACCTCAATGATAAGACGCACACTGTTTTCCATGCATTTCTTGCTAAAAGAGCTAAGATCATGATTATCTTTATTGCTGAATGAGCTAGGTGGCTATTCAACTCCGATCTAAAAGAAACACGCAAACTTTATGTAGAAACACCGTTATTTTGTCTTCTAACTCATTTTCCTAACACGACAACCTCAATGATAAGACGCACACTGTTTTCCATGCATTTCTTGCTAAAAGAGCTAAGATCGTGATTATCTCTGTTGCTGAATGAGCTAGGGGGCTAATTCAACTCCGATCTAAAAGAGACACACTAACTTAATGTAGAAACACCGTTATTTTGTCTCCTAACTCATTTTCCTAACAAGACAACCTCAATGATAAGACGCACACTGTTTTCCATGCATTTCTTGCTAAAAGAGCTAAGATCGTGATTATCTCTGTTGCTGAATGAGCTAGGGGGCTAATTCAACTCCAATCTAAAAGAGACACACTAACTTAATGTAGAAACACCGTTATTTTGTCTCCTAACTCATTTTCCTAACAAGACAACCTCAATGATAAGACGCACACTGTTTTCCATGCATTTCTTGCTAAAAGAGCTAAGATCGTGATTATCTCTGTTGCTGAATGAGCTAGGGGGCTATTCAACTCCGATCTAAAAGAGACACACTAACTTAATGTAGAAACACCGTTATTTTGTCTCCTAACTCATTTTCCTAACAAGACAACCTCAATGATAAGACGCACACTGTTTTCCATGCATTTCTTGCTAAAAGAGCTATGATCGTGATTATCTCTGTTGCTGAATGAGCTAGGGGGCTAATTCAACTCCGATCTAAAAGAGACACACTAACTTAATGTAGAAACACCGTTATTTTGTCTCCTAACTCATTTTCCTAACAAGACAACCTCAATGATAAGACGAACACTGTTTTCCATGCATTTCTTGCTAAAAGAGCTAAGATCGTGATTATCTCTGTTGCTGAATGAGCTAGGAGGCTAATTCAACTCCGGTCTAAAAGAGACACACTAACTTAATGTAGAAACACCGTTATTTTGTCTCCTAACTCATTTTCCTAACAAGACAACCTCAATGATAAGACGAACACTGTTTTCCATGCATTTCTTGCTAAAAGAGCTAAGATCGTGATTATCTCTGTTGCTGAATGAGCTAGGGGGCTATTCAACTCCGATCTAAAAGAGACACACTAACTTAATGTAGAAACACCGTTATTTTGTCTCCTAACTCATTTTCCTAACAAGACAACCTCAATGATAAGACGCACACTGTTTTCCATGCATTTCTTGCTAAAAGAGCTAAGATCGTGATTATCTCTGTTGCTGAATGAGCTAGGGGGCTAATTCAACTCCGATCTAAAAGAGACACACTAACTTAATGTAGAAACACCGTTATTTTGTCTCCTAACTCATTTTCCTAACAAGACAACCTCAATGATAAGACGAACACTGTTTTCCATGCATTTCTTGCTAAAAGAGCTAAGATCGTGATTATCTCTGTTGCTGAATCAGCTAGGGGGCTATTCAACTCTGATCTAAAAGAGACACACTAACTTAATGTAGAAACACCGTTATTTTGTCTCCTAACTCATTTTCCTAACAAGACAATCTCAATGATAAGACGCACACTGTTTTCCATGCATTTCTTGCTAAAAGAGCTAAGATCGTGATTATCTCTGTTGCTGAATGAGCTAGGAGGCTATTCAACTCCGATCTAAAAGAGACACACTAACTTAATGTAGAAACACCGTTATTGTGTCTCCTAACTCATTTTCCTAACAAGACAACCTCAATGATAAGACGCACACTGTTTTCCATGCATTTCTTGCTAAAAGAGCTAAGATCGTGATTATCTCTGTGGCTGAATGAGCTAGGGGGCTATTCAACTCCGATCTAAAAGAGACACACTAACTTAATGTAGAAACACCGTTATTTTGTCTCCTAACTCATTTTCCTAACAAGACAACCTCAATGATAAGACGCACACTGTTTTCCATGCATTTCTTGCTAAAAGAGCTAAGATCGTGATTATCTCTGTTGCTGAATGAGCTAGGGGGCTAAATCAACTCTGATCTAAAAGAGACACACTAACTTAATGTAGAAACACCGTTATTTTGTCTCCTAACTCATTTTCCTAACAAGACAACCTCAATGATAAGACGCACACTGTTTTCCATGCATTTCTTGCTAAAAGAGCTAAGATAGTGATTATCTTTATTGCTGAATGAGCCAGGGGGCTATTCAACTCCGATCTAAAAGAGACACACTAGCTTAATGTAGAAACACCGTTATTGTGTCTCCTAACTCATTTTCCTAACAAGACAACCTCAATGATAAGACGAACACTGTTTTCCATGCATTTCTTGCTAAAAGAGCTAAGATCGTGATTATATCTGTTGCTGAATGAGCTAGGGGGCTATTCAACTCCGATCTAAAAGAGACACACTAACTTAATGTAGAAACACCGTTATTTCGTCTCCTAAATCATTTTCCTAACAAGACAACCTCAATGATAGGACGCACACTGTTTTCCATGCATTTCTTGCTAAAAGAGCTAAGATCGTGATTATCTCTGTTGCTGAATGAGCTAGGGGGCTAATTCATCTCCGATCTTAAAGAGACACACTAACTTAATGTAGAAACACCAATATTTTGTCTCCTAACTCATTTTCCTAACAAGACAACCTCAATGATAAGATGCACACTATTTTCCATGCATTTCTTGCTAAAAGAGCTAAGATCGTGATTATCTTTATTGCTGAATGAGCTAGGTGGCTATTCAACTCCGATCTAAAAGAAACACACTAATTTTATGTAGAAACACCGTTATTTTGTCTCCTAACTCATTTTCCTAAAAAGACAACCTCAATGATAAGACGAACACTGTTTTCCATGCATTTCTTGCTAAAAGAGCTAAGATCGTGATTATTTCTGTTGCAGAATGAGCTAGGGGGCTATTCAACTCCGATCTAAAAGAGACACACTAACTTAATGTAGAAACACCGTTATTTTGTCTCCTAACTCATTTTCCTAACAAGACAACCTCAATGATAAGACGCACACTGTTTTCCATGCATTTCTTGCTAAAAGAGCTAAGATCGTGATTATCTCTGTTGCTGAATGAGCTAGGGGGCTATTCAACTCCGATCTAAAAGAGACACACTAACTTAATGTAGAAACACCGTTATTTTGTCTCCTAACTCATTTTCCTAACAAGACAACCTCAATGATAAGACGCACACTGTTTTCCATGCATTTCTTGCTAAAAGAGCTAAGATCGTGATTATCTCTGTTGCTGAATGAGCTAGGGGGCTATTCAACTCCGATCTAAAAGAGACACACTAACTTAATGTAGAAACACCGTTATTTTGTCTCCTAACTCATTTTCCTAACAAGACAACCTCAATGATAAGACGCACACTGTTTTCCATGCATTTCTTGCTAAAAGAGCTAAGATCGTGATTATCTCTGTTGCTGAATGAGATAGGGGGCTAATTCAAATCCGATCTAAAAGAGACACACTAACTTAATGTAGAAACACCATTATTTTGTCTCCTAACTCATTTTCCTAACAAGACAACCTCAATGATAAGACGCACACTGTTTTCCATGCATTTCTTGCTAAAAGAGCTAAGATCGTGATTATCTCTGTTGCTGAATGAGCTAGGGGGCTAATTCAAATCCGATCTAAAAGAGACACACTAACTTAATGTAGAAACACCATTATTTTGTCTCCTAACTCATTTTCCTAACAAGACAACCTCAATGATAAGACGCACACTGTTTTCCATGCATTTCTTGCTAAAAGAGCTAAGATCGTGATTATCTCTGTTGCAGAATGAGCTAGGGGGCTATTCAACTCCGATCTAAAAGAGACACACTAACTTAATGTAGAAACACCGTTATTTTGTCTCCTAACTCATTTTCCTAACAAGACAACCTCAATGATAAGACGCACACTGTTTTCCATGCATTTCTTGCTAAAAGAGCTAAGATCGTTATTATCTCTGTGGCTGAATGAGCTAGGGGGCTATTCAACTCCGATCTAAAAGAGACACACTAACTTAATGTAGAAACACCGTTATTTTGTCTCCTAACTCATTTTCCTAACAAGACAACCTCAATGATAAGACGCACACTGTTTTCCATGCATTTCTTGCTAAAAGAGCTAAGATCGTGATTATCTCTGTTGCTGAATGAGCTAGGGGGCTAAATCAATTTCGATCTAAAAGAGACACACTAACTTAATGTAGAAACACCGTTATTTTGTCTCCTAACTCATTTTCCTAACAAGACAACCTCAATGATAAGACGCACACTGTTTTCCATGCATTTCTTGCTAAAAGAGCTAAGATAGTGATTATCTTTATTGCTGAATGAGTCAGGGGGCTATTCAACTCCGATCTAAAAGAGACACACTAACTTAATGTAGAAACACCGTTATTTCGTCTCCTAAATCATTTTCCTAACAAGACAACCTCAATGATAGGACGCACACTGTTTTCCATGCATTTCTTGCTAAAAGAGCTAAGATCGTGATTATCTCTGTTGCTGAATGAGCTAGGGGGCTAATTCATCTCCGATCTTAAAGAGACACACTAACTTAATGTAGAAACACCAATATTTTGTCTCCTAACTCATTTTCCTAACAAGACAACCTCAATGATAAGATGCACACTATTTTCCATGCATTTCTTGCTAAAAGAGCTAAGATCGTGATTATCTTTATTGCTGAATGAGCTAGGTGGCTATTCAACTCCGATCTAAAAGAAACACACTAATTTTATGTAGAAACACCGTTATTTTGTCTCCTAACTCATTTTCCTAAAAAGACAACCTCAATGATAAGACGAACACTGTTTTCCATGCATTTCTTGCTAAAAGAGCTAAGATCGTGATTATCTCTGTTGCTGAATGAGCTAGGGGGCTAATTCAAATCCGATCTAAAAGAGACACACTAACTTAATGTAGAAACACCATTATTTTGTCTCCTAACTCATTTTCCTAACAAGACAACCTCAATGATAAGACGCACACTGTTTTCCATGCATTTCTTGCTAAAAGAGCTAAGATCGTGATTATCTCTGTTGCTGAATGAGCTAGGGGGCTAATTCAACTCCGATCTAAAAGAGACACACTAACTTAATGTAGAAACACCGTTATTTTGTCTCCTAACTCATTTTCCTAACAAGACAACCTCAATGATAAGACGAACACTGTTTTCCATGCATTTCTTGCTAAAAGAGCTAAGATCGTGATTATCTCTGTTGCAGAATGAGCTAGGGGGCTATTCAACTCCGATCTAAAAGAGACACACTAACTTAATGTAGAAACACCGTTATTTTGTCTCCTAACTCATTTTCCTAACAAGACAACCTCAATGATAAGACGCACACTGTTTTCCATGCATTTCTTGCTAAAAGAGCTAAGATCGTGATTATCTCTGTTGCTGAATGAGCTAGGGGGCTAAATCAACTCCGATCTAAAAGAGACACACTAACTTAATGTAGAAACACCGTTATTTTGTCTCCTAACTCATTTTCCTAACAAGACAACCTCAATGATAAGACGCACACTGTTTTCCATGCATTTCTTGCTAAAAGAGCTAAGATCGTTATTATCTCTGTGGCTGAATGAGCTAGGGGGCTATTCAACTCCGATCTAAAAGAGACACACTAACTTAATGTAGAAACACCGTTATTTTGTCTCCTAACTCATTTTCCTAACAAGACAACCTCAATGATAAGACGCACACTGTTTTCCATGCATTTCTTGCTAAAAGAGCTAAGATCGTGATTATCTCTGTTGCTGAATGAGCTAGGGGGCTAAATCAATTTCGATCTAAAAGAGACACACTAACTTAATGTAGAAACACCGTTATTTTGTCTCCTAACTCATTTTCCTAACAAGACAACCTCAATGATAAGACGCACACTGTTTTCCATGCATTTCTTGCTAAAAGAGCTAAGATAGTGATTATCTTTATTGCTGAATGAGCCAGGGGGCTATTCAACTCCGATCTAAAAGAGACACACTAACTTAATGTAGAAACACCGTTATTTCGTCTCCTAAATCATTTTCCTAACAAGACAACCTCAATGATAGGACGCACACTGTTTTCCATGCATTTCTTGCTAAAAGAGCTAAGATCGTGATTATCTCTGTTGCTGAATGAGCTAGGGGGCTAATTCATCTCCGATCTTAAAGAGACACACTAACTTAATGTAGAAACACCAATATTTTGTCTCCTAACTCATTTTCCTAACAAGACAACCTCAATGATAAGATGCACACTATTTTCCATGCATTTCTTGCTAAAAGAGCTAAGATCGTGATTATCTTTATTGCTGAATGAGCTAGGTGGCTATTCAACTCCGATCTAAAAGAAACACACTAATTTTATGTAGAAACACCGTTATTTTGTCTCCTAACTCATTTTCCTAAAAAGACAACCTCAATGATAAGACGAACACTGTTTTCCATGCATTTCTTGCTAAAAGAGCTAAGATCGTGATTATCTCTGTTGCTGAATGAGCTAGGGGGCTAATTCAAATCCGATCTAAAAGAGACACACTAACTTAATGTAGAAACACCATTATTTTGTCTCCTAACTCATTTTCCTAACAAGACAACCTCAATGATAAGACGCACACTGTTTTCCATGCATTTCTTGCTAAAAGAGCTAAGATCGTGATTATCTCTGTTGCTGAATGAGCTAGGGGGCTAATTCAACTCCGATCTAAAAGAGACACACTAACTTAATGTAGAAACACCGTTATTTTGTCTCCTAACTCATTTTCCTAACAAGACAACCTCAATGATAAGACGAACACTGTTTTCCATGCATTTCTTGCTAAAAGAGCTAAGATCGTGATTATCTCTGTTGCAGAATGAGCTAGGGGGCTATTCAACTCCGATCTAAAAGAGACACACTA
Organism: Engystomops pustulosus; assembly: GCF_040894005.1. Lineage (NCBI taxonomy): Eukaryota > Metazoa > Chordata > Amphibia > Anura > Leptodactylidae > Engystomops > Engystomops pustulosus. The sequence goes on from NC_092419.1 coordinate 73,065,850, forward strand.
ACTTAATGTAGAAACACCGTTATTTTGTCTCCTAACTCATTTTCCTAACAAGACAACCTCAATGATAAGACGCACACTGTTTTCCATGCATTTCTTGCTAAAAGAGCTAAGATCGTGATTATCTCTGTTGCTGAATGAGCTAGGGGGCTAAATCAACTCCGATCTAAAAGAGACACACTAACTTAATGTAGAAACACCGTTATTTTGTCTCCTAACTCATTTTCCTAACAAGACAACCTCAATGATAAGACGCACACTGTTTTCCATGCATTTCTTGCTAAAAGAGCTAAGATAGTGATTATCTTTATTGCTGAATGAGCCAGGGGGCTATTCAACTCCGATCTAAAAGAGACACACTAGCTTAATGTAGAAACACCGTTATTGTGTCTCCTAACTCATTTTCCTAACAAGACAACCTCAATGATAAGACGAACACTGTTTTCCATGCATTTCTTGCTAAAAGAGCTAAGATCGTGATTATATCTGTTGCTGAATGAGCTAGGGGGCTATTCAACTCCGATCTAAAAGAGACACACTAACTTAATGTAGAAACACCGTTATTTTGTCTCCTAAATCATTTTCCTAACAAGACAACCTCAATGATAAGACGCACACTGTTTTCCATGCATTTCTTGCTAAAAGAGCTAAGATCGTGATTATCTCTGTTGCTGAATGAACTAGGGGGCTAATTCAACTCCGATCTTAAAGAGACACAATAACTTAATGTAGAAACACCAATATTTTGTCTCCTAACTCATTTTCCTAACAAGACAACCTCAATGATAAGATGCACACTGTTTTCCATGCATTTCTTGCTAAAAGAGCTAAGATCATGATTATCTTTATTGCTGAATGAGCTAGGTGGCTATTCAACTCCGATCTAAAAGAAACACGCTAACTTTATGTAGAAACACCGTTATTTTGTCTTCTAACTCATTTTCCTAACACGACAACCTCAATAATAAGACGCACACTGTTTTCCATGCATTTCTTGCTAAAAGAGCTAAGATCGTGATTATCTCTGTTGCTGAATGAGCTAGGGGGCTAATTCAACTCCGATCTAAAAGAGACACACTAACTTAATGTAGAAACACCGTTATTTTGTCTCCTAACTCATTTTCCTAACAAGACAACCTCAATGATAAGACGCACACTGTTTTCCATGCATTTCTTGCTAAAAGAGCTAAGATCGTGATTATCTCTGTTGCTGAATGAGCTAGGGGGCTAATTCAACTCCGATCTAAAAGAGACACACTAACTTAATGTAGAAACACCGTTATTTTGTCTCCTAACTCATTTTCCTAACAAGACAACCTCAATGATAAGACGAACACTGTTTTCCATGCATTTCTTGCTAAAAGAGCTAAGATCGTGATTATCTCTGTTGCTGAATGAGCTAGGAGGCTAATTCAACTCCGGTCTAAAAGAGACACACTAACTTAATGTAGAAACACCGTTATTTTGTCTCCTAACTCATTTTCCTAACAAAACAACCTCAATGATAAGACGAACACTGTTTTCCATGCATTTCTTGCTAAAAGAGCTAAGATCGTGATTATCTCTGTTGCTGAATGAGCTAGGGGGCTATTCAACTCCGATCTAAAAGAGACACACTAACTTAATGTAGAAACACCGTTATTTTGTCTCCTAACTCATTTTCCTAACAAGACAACCTCAATGATAAGACGCACACTGTTTTCCATGCATTTCTTGCTAAAAGAGCTAAGATCGTGATTATCTCTGTTGCTGAATGAGCTAGGGGGCTAATTCAACTCCGATCTAAAAGAGACACACTAACTTAATGTAGAAACACCGTTATTTTGTCTCCTAACTCATTTTCCTAACAAGACAACCTCAATGATAAGACGCACACTGTTTTCCATGCATTTCTTGCTAAAAGAGCTAAGATCGTGATTATCTCTGTTGCTGAATGAGCCAGGGGGCTAATTCAACTCCGATCTAAAAGAGACACACTAACTTAATGTAGAAACACGTTATTTTTTCTCCTAACTCATTTTCCTAACAAGACAACCTCAATGATAAGACGAACACTGTTTTCCATGCATTTCTTTCTAAAAGAGCTAAGATCGTGATTATCTCTGTTGCTGAATGAGCTAGGGGGCTATTCAACTCCGATCTAAAAGAGACACACTAACTTAATGTAGAAACACCGTTATTTTGTCTCCTAACTCATTTTCCTAACAAGACAACCTCAATGATAAGACGCACACTGTTTTCCATGCATTTCTTGCTAAAAGAGCTAAGATCGTGATTATCTCTGTTGCTGAATGAGCTAGGGGGCTAATTCAAATCCGATCTAAAAGAGACACACTAACTTAATGTAGAAACACCGTTATTTTGTCTCCTAACTCATTTTCCTAACAAGACAACCTCAATGATAAGACGCAAACTGTTTTCCATGCATTTCTTGCTAAAAGAGCTAAGATCGTGATTATCTCTGTTGCTGAATGAGCTAGGGGGCTAATTCAACTCCGATCTAAAAGAGACACACTAACATAATGTAGAAACACCGTTATTTTGTCTCCTAACTCATTTTCCTAACAAGACAACCTCAATGATAAGACGAACACTGTTTTCCATGCATTTCTTGCTAAAAGAGCTAAGATCGTGATTATCTCTGTTGCTGAATGAGCTAGGGGGCTCATTCAACTCCAATCTAAAAGAGACACACTAACTTAATGTAGAAACACCGTTATTTTGTCTCCTAACTCATTTTCCTAACAAGACAACCTCAATGATAAGACGCACACTGTTTTCCATGCATTTCTTGCTAAAAGAGCTAAGATAGTGATTATCTTTATTGCTGAATGAGCCAGGGGGCTATTCAACTCCGATCTAAAAGAGACACACTAACTTAATGTAGAAACACCGTTATTGTGTCTCCTAACTCATTTTCCTAACAAGACAACCTCAATGATAAGACGAACACTGTTTTCCATGCATTTCTTGCTAAAAGAGCTAAGATCGTGATTATCTCTGTTGCTGAATGAGCCAGGGGGCTAATTCAACTCCGATCTAAAAGAGACACACTAACTTAATGTAGAAACACGTTATTTTTTCTCCTAACTCATTTTCCTAACAAGACAACCTCAATGATAAGACGAACACTGTTTTCCATGCATTTCTTTCTAAAAGAGCTAAGATCGTGAATATCTCTGTTGCTGAATGAGCTAGGGGGCTATTCAACTCCGATCTAAAAGAGACACACTAACTTAATGTAGAAACACCGTTATTTTGTCTCCTAACTCATTTTCCTAACAAGACAACCTCAATGATAAGACGCACACTGTTTTCCATGCATTTCTTGCTAAAAGAGCTAAGATCGTGATTATCTCTGTTGCTGAATGAGCTAGGGGGCTAATTCAAATCCGATCTAAAAGAGACACACTAACTTAATGTAGAAACACCGTTATTTTGTCTCCTAACTCATTTTCCTAACAAGACAACCTCAATGATAAGACGCAAACTGTTTTCCATGCATTTCTTGCTAAAAGAGCTAAGATCGTGATTATCTCTGTTGCTGAATGAGCTAGGGGGCTAATTCAACTCCGATCTAAAAGAGACACACTAACATAATGTAGAAACACCGTTATTTTGTCTCCTAACTCATTTTCCTAACAAGACAACCTCAATGATAAGACGAACACTGTTTTCCATGCATTTCTTGCTAAAAGAGCTAAGATCGTGATTATCTCTGTTGCTGAATGAGCTAGGGGGCTCATTCAACTCCAATCTAAAAGAGACACACTAACTTAATGTAGAAACACCGTTATTTTGTCTCCTAACTCATTTTCCTAACAAGACAACCTCAATGATAAGACGCACACTGTTTTCCATGCATTTCTTGCTAAAAGAGCTAAGATCGTGATTATCTCTGTTGCTGAATGAGCTAGGGGGCTAATTCAACTCCGATCTAAAAGAGACACACTAACTTAATGTAGAAACACCGTTATTTTGTCTCCTAACTCATTTTCCTAACAAGACAACCTCAATGATAAGACGCACACTGTTTTCCATGCATTTCTTGCTAAAAGAGCTAAGATCGTGATTATCTCTGTTGCTGAATGAGCTAGGTGGCTATTCAACTCCGATCTAAAAGAAACACACGAATTTTATGTAGAAACACCGTTATTTTGTCTCCTAACTCATTTTCCTAAAAAGACAACCTCAATGATAAGACGAACACTGTTTTCCATGCATTTCTTGCTAAAAGAGCTAAGATCGTGATTATCTCTGTTGCTGAATGAGCCAGTGGGCTAATTCAACTCCGATCTAAAAGAGACACACTAACTTAATGTAGAAACACGTTATTTTTTCTCCTAACTCATTTTCCTAACAAGACAACCTCAATGATAAGACGAACACTGTTTTCCATGCATTTCTTTCTAAAAGAGCTAAGATCGTGATTATCTCTGTTGCTGAATGAGCTAGGGGGCTATTCAACTCCGATCTAAAAGAGACACACTAACTTAATGTAGAAACACGTTATTTTTTCTCCTAACTCATTTTCCTAACAAGACAACCTCAATGATAAGACGAACACTGTTTTCCATGCATTTCTTGCTAAAAGAGCTAAGATCGTGATTATCTCTGTTGCTGAATGAGCCAGGGGGCTAATTCAACTCCGATCTAAAAGAGACACACTAACTTAATGTAGAAACACGTTATTTTTTCTCCTAACTCATTTTCCTAACAAGACAACCTCAATGATAAGACGAACACTGTTTTCCATGCATTTCTTGCTAAAAGAGCTAAGATCGTGATTATCTCTGTTGCTGAATGAGCTAGGGGGCTAATTCAAATCCGATCTAAAAGAGACACACTAACTTAATGTAGAAACACCGGTATTTTGTCTCCTAACTCATTTTCCTAACAAGACAACCTCAACGATAAGACGCACACTGTTTTCCATGCATTTCTTGCTAAAAGAGCTAAGATCGTGATTATCTCTGTTGCTGAATGAGCTAGGGGGCTATTCAACTCCGATCTAAAAGAGACACACTAACATAATGTAGAAACACCGTTATTTTGTCTCCTAACTCATTTTCCTAACAAGACAACCTCAATGATAAGACGAACACTGTTTTCCATGCATTTCTTGCTAAAAGAGCTAAGATCGTGATTATCTCTGTTGCTGAATGAGCTAGGGGGCTAATTCAACTCCGATCTAAAAGAGACACACGAACTTAATGTAGAAACACCGTTATTTTGTCTCCTAACTAATTTTCCTAACAAGACAACCTCAATGATAAGACGAACACTGTTTTCCATGCATTTCTTGCTAAAAGAGCTAAGATCGTGATTATCTCTGTTGCTGAATGAGCTAGGGGGCTAATTCAACTCCGATCTAAAAGAGAAACACTAACTTAATGTAGAAACACCGTTATTTTGTCTCCTAACTCATTTTCCTAACAAGACAACCTCAATGATAAGACGCACACTGTTTTCCATGCATTTCTTGCTAAAAGAGCTAAGATCGTGATTATCTCTGTTGCTGAATCAGCTAGGGGGCTATTCAACTCTTATATAAAAGAGACACACTAACTTAATGTAGAAACACCGTTATTTTGTCTCCTAACTCATTTTCCTAACAAGACAACCTCAATGATAAGACGAACACTGTTTTCCATGCATTTCTTGCTAAAAGAGCTAAGATCGTGATTATCTCTGTTGCTGAATGAGCTAGGGGGCTAATTCAACTCCGATCTAAAAGAGACACAATAACTTAATGTAGAAACACCGTTATTTTGTCTCCTAACTCATTTTCCTAACAAGACAACCTCAATGATAAGACACACACTGTTTTCCATGCATTTCTTGCTAAAAGAGCTAAGATCGTGATTATCTCTGTTGCTGAATGAGCTAGTTGGCTAATTCAACTCCGATCTAAAAGAGACACACTAACATAATGTAGAAACACCGTTATTTTGTCTCCTAACTCATTTTCCTAACAAGACAACCTCAATGATAAGATGCACACTGTTTTCCATGCATTTCTTGCTAAAAGAGCTAAGATCGTGATTATCTCTGTTGCTGAATGAGCTAGGGGGCTAATTCAACTCCGATCTAAAAGAGACACACTAACTTAATGTAGAAACACCGTTATTTTGTCTCCTAACTCATTTTCCTAACAAGACAACCTCAATGATAAGACGCACACTGTTTTCCATGCATTTCTTGCTAAAAGAGCTAAGATCGTGATTATCTCTGTTGCTGAATCAGCTAGGGGGCTATTTAACTCTGATCTAAAAGAGACACACTAACTTAATGTAGAAACACCGTTATTTTGTCTCCTAACTCATTTTCCTAACAAGACAACCTCAATGATAAGACGAACACTGTTTTCCATGCATTTCTTGCTAAAAGAGCTAAGATCGTGATTATCTCTGTTGCTGAATGAGCTAGGGGGCTATTCAACTCTGATCTAAAAGAGACACACTAACTTAATGTAGAAACACCGTTATTGTGTCTCCTAACTCATTTTCCTAACAAGACAACCTCAATGATAAGACGCACACTGTTTTCCATGCATTTCTTGCTAAAAGAGCTAAGATCGTGATTATCTCTGTTGCTGAATGAGCTAGGGGGCTAATTCAACTCCGATCTAAAAGAGACACAATAACTTAATGTAGAAACACCGTTATTTTGTCTCCTAACTCATTTTCCTAACAAGACAACCTCAATGATAAGACGCACACTGTTTTCCATGCATTTCTTGCTAAAAAAACTAAGATCGTGATTATCTCTGTTGCTGAATCAGCTAGGGGGCTAATTCAACTCCGATCTAAAAGAGACACACTAACTTAATGTAGAAACACCGTTATTTTGTCTCCTAACTCATTTTCCTAACAAGACAACCTCAATGATAAGACGCACACTGTTTTCCATGCATTTCTTGCTAAAAGAGCTAAGATCGTGATTATCTCTGTTGCTGAATGAGCTAGGGGGCTAATTCAACTCCGATCTAAAAGAGACACACTAACTTAATGTAGAAACACCGTTATTTTGTCTCCTAACTCATTTTCCTAACAAGACAACCTCAATGATAAGATGCACACTGTTTTCCATGCATTTCTTGCTAAAAGAGCTAAGATCGTGATTATCTTTATTGCTGAATGAGCTAGGTGGCTATTCAACTCCGATCTAAAAGAAACACACTAATTTTATGTAGAAACACCGTTATTTTGTCTCCTAACTCATTTTCCTAAAAAGACAACCTCAATGATAAGACGAACACTGTTTTCCATGCATTTCTTGCTAAAAGAGCTAAGATCGTGATTATCTCTGTTGCTGAATGAGCTAGGGGGCTAATTCAACTCCGATCTAAAAGAGACACAATAACTTAATGTAGAAACACCGTTATTTTGTCTCCTAACTCATTTTCCTAACAAGACAACCTCAATGATAAGACGCACACTGTTTTCCATGCATTTCTTGCTAAAAAAACTAAGATCGTGATTATCTCTGTTGCTGAATCAGCTAGGGGGCTAATTCAACTCCGATCTAAAAGAGACACACTAACATAATGTAGAAACACCGTTATTTTGTCTCCTAACTCATTTTCCTAACAAGACAACCTCAATGATAAGACGAACACTGTTTTCCATGCATTTCTTGCTAAAAGAGCTAAGATCGTGATTATCTCTGTTGCTGAATGAGCTAGGGGGCTAATTCAACTCCGATCTAAAAGAGACACACTAACTTAATGTAGAAACACCGTTATTTTGTCTCCTAACTCATTTTCCTAACAAGACAACCTCAATGATAAGACGCACACTGTTTTCCATGCATTTCTTGCTAAAAGAGCTAAGATCGTGATTATCTCTGTTGCTGAATGAGCTAGGGGGCTAATTCAACTCCGATCTAAAAGAGACACACTAACTTAATGTAGAAACACCGTTATTTTGTCTCCTAACTCATTTTCCTAACAAGACAACCTCAATGATAAGATGCACACTGTTTTCCATGCATTTCTTGCTAAAAGAGCTAAGATCGTGATTATCTTTATTGCTGAATGAGCTAGGTGGCTATTCAACTCCGATCTAAAAGAAACACACTAATTTTATGTAGAAACACCGTTATTTTGTCTCCTAACTCATTTTCCTAAAAAGACAACCTCAATGATAAGACGAACACTGTTTTCCATGCATTTCTTGCTAAAAGAGCTAAGATCGTGATTATCTCTGTTGCAGAATGAGCTAGGGGGCTATTCAACTCCGATCTAAAAGAGACACACTAACTTAATGTAGAAACACGTTATTTTTTCTCCTAACTCATTTTCCTAACAAGACAACCTCAATGATAAGACGCACACTGTTTTCCATGCATTTCTTGCTAAAAGAGCTAAGTTCGTGATTATCTCTGTTGCTGAATGAGCAAGGGGGCTAATTTAAATCCGATCTAAAAGAGACACACTAACTTAATGTAGAAACACCGTTATTTTGTCTCCTAACTCATTTTCCTAACAAGACAACCTCAATGATAAGACGCACACTGTTTTCCATGCATATCTTGCTAAAAGAGCTAAGATCGTGATTATCTCTGTTGCTGAATGAGCTAGGGGGCTAATTCAACTCCGATCTAAAAGAGACACACTAACATTATGTAGAAACACCATTATTTTGTCTCCTAACTCATTTTCCTAACAAGACAACCTCAATGATAAGACGAACACTGTTTTCCATGCATTTCTTGCTAAAAGAGCTAAGATCGTGATTATCTCTGTTGCTGAATGAGCTAGGGGGCTAATTCAACTCCGATCTAAAAGAGACACACTAACTTAATGTAGAAACACCGTTATTTTGTCTCCTAACTAATTTTCCTAACAAGACAACCTCAATGATAAGACGAACACTGTTTTCCATGCATTTCTTGCTAAAAGAGCTAAGATCGTGATTATCTCTGTTGCTGAATGAGCTAGGGGGCTATTCAACTCCGATCTAAAAGAGACACACTAACTTAATGTAGATACACCGTTATTTTGTCTCCTAACTCATTTTCCTAACAAGACAACCTCAATGATAAGACGAACACTGTTTTCCATGCATTTCTTGCTAAAAGAGCTAAGATCGTGATTATCTCTGTTGCTGAATGAGCTAGGGGGCTATTCAACTCCGATCTAAAAGAGACACACTAACTTAATGTAGAAACACCGTTATTTTGTCTCCTAACTCATTTTCCTAACAAGACAACCTCAATGATAAGACGCACACTGTTTTCCATGCATTTCTTGCTAAAAGAGCTAAGATCGTGATTATCTCTGTTTCTGAATTAGCTAGGGGGCTAATTCAACTCCGATCTAAAAGAGACACACTAACTTAATGTAGAAACACCGTTATTTTGTCTCCTAACTCATTTTCCTAACAAGACAACCTCAATGATAAGACGCACACTGTTTTCCATGCATTTCTTGCTAAAAGAGCTAAGATCGTGATTATCTCTGTTGCTGAATCAGCTAGGGGGCTATTCAACTCTTATATAAAAGAGACACACTAACTTAATGTAGAAACACCGTTATTTTGTCTCCTAACTCATTTTCCTAACAAGACAACCTCAATGATAAGACGAACACTGTTTTCCATGCATTTCTTGCTAAAAGAGCTAAGATCGTGATTATCTCTGTTGCTGAATGAGCTAGGGGGCTAATTCAACTCCGATCTAAAAGAGACACAATAACTTAATGTAGAAACACCGTTATTTTGTCTCCTAACTCATTTTCCTAACAAGACAACCTCAATAATAAGACACACACTGTTTTCCATGCATTTCTTGCTAAAAGAGCTAAGATCGTGATTATCTCTGTTGCTGAATGAGCTAGTTGGCTAATTCAACTCCGATCTAAAAGAGACACACTAACATAATGTAGAAACACCGTTATTTTGTCTCCTAACTCATTTTCCTAACAAGACAACCTCAATGATAAGACGAACACTGTTTTCCATGCATTTCGTGCTAAAAGAGCTAAGATCGTGATTATCTCTGTTGCTGAATGAGCTAGGGGGCTAATTCAACTCCGATCTAAAAGAGACACACTAACTTAATGTAGAAACACCGTTATTTTGTCTCCTAACTCATTTTCCTAACAAGACAACCTCAATGATAAGACGCACACTGTTTTCCATGCATTTCTTGCTAAAAGAGCTAAGATCGTGATTATCTCTGTTGCTGAATCAGCTAGGGGGCTATTTAACTCTGATCTAAAAGAGACACACTAACTTAATGTAGAAACACCGTTATTTTGTCTCCTAACTCATTTTCCTAACAAGACAACCTCAATGATAAGACGAACACTGTTTTCCATGCATTTCTTGCTAAAAGAGCTAAGATCGTGATTATCTCTGTTGCTGAATGAGCTAGGGGGCTATTCAACTCTGATCTAAAAGAGACACACTAACTTAATGTAGAAACACCGTTATTGTGTCTCCTAACTCATTTTCCTAACAAGACAACCTCAATGATAAGACGCACACTGTTTTCCATGCATTTCTTGCTAAAAGAGCTAAGATCGTGATTATCTCTGTTGCTGAATGAGCTAGGGGGCTAATTCAACTCCGATCTAAAAGAGACACAATAACTTAATGTAGAAACACCGTTATTTTGTCTCCTAACTCATTTTCCTAACAAGACAACCTCAATGATAAGACGCACACTGTTTTCCATGCATTTCTTGCTAAAAAAAACTAAGATCGTGATTATCTCTGTTGCTGAATCAGCTAGGGGGCTAATTCAACTCCGATCTAAAAGAGACACACTAACATAATGTAGAAACACCGTTATTTTGTCTCCTAACTCATTTTCCTAACAAGACAACCTCAATGATAAGACGAACACTGTTTTCCATGCATTTCTTGCTAAAAGAGCTAAGATCGTGATTATCTCTGTTGCTGAATGAGCTAGGGGGCTAATTCAACTCCGATCTAAAAGACACACACTAACTTAATGTAGAAACACCGTTATTTTGTCTCCTAACTCATTTTCCTAACAAGACAACCTCAATGATAAGACGCACACTGTTTTCCATGCATTTCTTGCTAAAAGAGCTAAGATCGTGATTATCTCTGTTGCTGAATGAGCTAGGGGGCTAATTCAACTCCGATCTAAAAGAGACACAATAACTTAATGTAGAAACACCGTTATTTTGTCTCCTAACTCATTTTCCTAACAAGACAACCTCAATGATAAGACACACACTGTTTTCCATGCATTTCTTGCTAAAAGAGCTAAGATCGTGATTATCTCTGTTGCTGAATGAGCTAGTTGGCTAATTCAACTCCGATCTAAAAGAGACACACTAACATTATGTAGAAACACCGTTATTTTGTCTCCTAACTCATTTTCCTAACAAGACAACCTCAATGATAAGACGAACACTGTTTTCCATGCATTTCGTGCTAAAAGAGCTAAGATCGTGATTATCTCTGTTGCTGAATGAGCTAGGGGGCTAATTCAACTCCGATCTAAAAGAGACACACTAACTTAATGTAGAAACACCGTTATTTTGTCTCCTAACTCATTTTCCTAACAAGACAACCTCAATGATAAGACGCACACTGTTTTCCATGCATTTCTTGCTAAAAGAGCTAAGATCGTGATTATCTCTGTTGCTGAATCAGCTAGGGGGCTATTTAACTCTGATCTAAAAGAGACACACTAACTTAATGTAGAAACACCGTTATTTTGTCTCCTAACTCATTTTCCTAACAAGACAACCTCAATGATAAGACGAACACTGTTTTCCATGCATTTCTTGCTAAAAGAGCTAAGATCGTGATTATCTCTGTTGCTGAATGAGCTAGGGGGCTATTCAACTCTGATCTAAAAGAGACACACTAACTTAATGTAGAAACACCGTTATTGTGTCTCCTAACTCATTTTCCTAACAAGACAACCTCAATGATAAGACGCACACTGTTTTCCATGCATTTCTTGCTAAAAGAGCTAAGATCGTGATTATCTCTGTTGCTGAATGAGCTAGGGGGCTATTCAACTCCGATCTAAAAGAGACACACTAACATAATGTAGAAACACCGTTATTTTGTCTCCTAACTCATTTTCCTAACAAGACAACCTCAATGATAAGACGAACACTGTTTTCCATGCATTTCTTGCTAAAAGAGCTAAGATCGTGATTATCTCTGTTGCTGAATGAGCTAGGGGGCTAATTCAACTCCGATCTAAAAGAGACACACTAACTTAATGTAGAAACACCGTTATTTTGTCTCCTAACTAATTTTCCTAACAAGAAAACCTCAATGATAAGACGAACACTGTTTTCCATGCATTTCTTGCTAAAAGAGCTAAGATCGTGATTATCTCTGTTGCTGAATGAGCTAGGGGGCTCATTCAACTCCAATCTAAAAGAGACACACTAACTTAATGTAGAAACACCGTTATTTTGTCTCCTAACTCATTTTCCTAACAAGACAACCTCAATGATAAGACGAACACTGTTTTCCATGCATTTCTTGCTAAAAGAGCTAAGATCGTGATTATCTCTGTTGCAGAATGAGCTAGGGGGCTATTCAACTCCGATCTAAAAGAGACACACTAACTTAATGTAGAAACACCGTTATTTTGTCTCCTAACTCATTTTCCTAACAAGACAACCTCAATGATAAGACGCACACTGTTTTCCATGCATTTCTTGCTAAAAGAGCTAAGATCGTGATTATCTCTGTTGCTGAATGAGCTAGGGGGCTATTCAACTCCGATCTAAAAGAGACACACTAACTTAATGTAGAAACACCGTTATTTTGTCTCCTAACTCATTTTCCTAACAAGACAACCTCAATGATAAGACGAACACTGTTTTCCATGCATTTCGTGCTAAAAGAGCTAAGATCGTGATTATCTCTGTTGCTGAATGAGCTAGGGGGCTAATTCAACTCCGATCTAAAAGAGACACACTAACTTAATGTAGAAACACCGTTATTTTGTCTCCTAACTCATTTTCCTAACAAGACAACCTCAATGATAAGACGCACACTGTTTTCCATGCATTTCTTGCTAAAAGAGCTAAGATCGTGATTATCTCTGTTGCTGAATCAGCTAGGGGGCTATTTAACTCTGATCTAAAAGAGACACACTAACTTAATGTAGAAACACCGTTATTTTGTCTCCTAACTCATTTTCCTAACAAGACAACCTCAATGATAAGACGAACACTGTTTTCCATGCATTTCTTGCTAAAAGAGCTAAGATCGTGATTATCTCTGTTGCTGAATGAGCTAGGGGGCTATTCAACTCTGATCTAAAAGAGACACACTAACTTAATGTAGAAACACCGTTATTGTGTCTCCTAACTCATTTTCCTAACAAGACAACCTCAATGATAAGACGCACACTGTTTTCCATGCATTTCTTGCTAAAAGAGCTAAGATCGTGATTATCTCTGTTGCTGAATGAGCTAGGGGGCTAATTCAACTCCGATCTAAAAGAGACACAATAACTTAATGTAGAAACACCGTTATTTTGTCTCCTAACTCATTTTCCTAACAAGACAACCTCAATGATAAGACGCACACTGTTTTCCATGCATTTCTTGCTAAAAAAAACTAAGATCGTGATTATCTCTGTTGCTGAATCAGCTAGGGGGCTAATTCAACTCCGATCTAAAAGAGACACACTAACATAATGTAGAAACACCGTTATTTTGTCTCCTAACTCATTTTCCTAACAAGACAACCTCAATGATAAGACGAACACTGTTTTCCATGCATTTCTTGCTAAAAGAGCTAAGATCGTGATTATCTCTGTTGCTGAATGAGCTAGGGGGCTAATTCAACTCCGATCTAAAAGACACACACTAACTTAATGTAGAAACACCGTTATTTTGTCTCCTAACTCATTTTCCTAACAAGACAACCTCAATGATAAGACGCACACTGTTTTCCATGCATTTCTTGCTAAAAGAGCTAAGATCGTGATTATCTCTGTTGCTGAATGAGCTAGGGGGCTAATTCAACTCCGATCTAAAAGAGACACAATAACTTAATGTAGAAACACCGTTATTTTGTCTCCTAACTCATTTTCCTAACAAGACAACCTCAATGATAAGACACACACTGTTTTCCATGCATTTCTTGCTAAAAGAGCTAAGATCGTGATTATCTCTGTTGCTGAATGAGCTAGTTGGCTAATTCAACTCCGATCTAAAAGAGACACACTAACATTATGTAGAAACACCGTTATTTTGTCTCCTAACTCATTTTCCTAACAAGACAACCTCAATGATAAGACGAACACTGTTTTCCATGCATTTCGTGCTAAAAGAGCTAAGATCGTGATTATCTCTGTTGCTGAATGAGCTAGGGGGCTAATTCAACTCCGATCTAAAAGAGACACACTAACTTAATGTAGAAACACCGTTATTTTGTCTCCTAACTCATTTTCCTAACAAGACAACCTCAATGATAAGACGCACACTGTTTTCCATGCATTTCTTGCTAAAAGAGCTAAGATCGTGATTATCTCTGTTGCTGAATCAGCTAGGGGGCTATTTAACTCTGATCTAAAAGAGACACACTAACTTAATGTAGAAACACCGTTATTTTGTCTCCTAACTCATTTTCCTAACAAGACAACCTCAATGATAAGACGAACACTGTTTTCCATGCATTTCTTGCTAAAAGAGCTAAGATCGTGATTATCTCTGTTGCTGAATGAGCTAGGGGGCTATTCAACTCTGATCTAAAAGAGACACACTAACTTAATGTAGAAACACCGTTATTGTGTCTCCTAACTCATTTTCCTAACAAGACAACCTCAATGATAAGACGCACACTGTTTTCCATGCATTTCTTGCTAAAAGAGCTAAGATCGTGATTATCTCTGTTGCTGAATGAGCTAGGGGGCTATTCAACTCCGATCTAAAAGAGACACACTAACATAATGTAGAAACACCGTTATTTTGTCTCCTAACTCATTTTCCTAACAAGACAACCTCAATGATAAGACGAACACTGTTTTCCATGCATTTCTTGCTAAAAGAGCTAAGATCGTGATTATCTCTGTTGCTGAATGAGCTAGGGGGCTAATTAAACTCCGATCTAAAAGAGACACACTAACTTAATGTAGAAACACCGTTATTTTGTCTCCTAACTAATTTTCCTAACAAGAAAACCTCAATGATAAGACGAACACTGTTTTCCATGCATTTCTTGCTAAAAGAGCTAAGATCGTGATTATCTCTGTTGCTGAATGAGCTAGGGGGCTCATTCAACTCCAATCTAAAAGAGACACACTAACTTAATGTAGAAACACCGTTATTTTGTCTCCTAACTCATTTTCCTAACAAGACAACCTCAATGATAAGACGAACACTGTTTTCCATGCATTTCTTGCTAAAAGAGCTAAGATCGTGATTATCTCTGTTGCAGAATGAGCTAGGGGGCTATTCAACTCCGATCTAAAAGAGACACACTAACTTAATGTAGAAACACCGTTATTTTGTCTCCTAACTCATTTTCCTAACAAGACAACCTCAATGATAAGACGCACACTGTTTTCCATGCATTTCTTGCTAAAAGAGCTAAGATCGTGATTATCTCTGTTGCTGAATGAGCTAGGGGGCTATTCAACTCCGATCTAAAAGAGACACACTAACTTAATGTAGAAACACCGTTATTTTGTCTCCTAACTCATTTTCCTAACAAGACAACCTCAATGATAAGACGCACACTGTTTTCCATGCATTTCTTGCTAAAAGAGCTAAGATCGTGATTATCTCTGTTGCTGAATGAGCTAGGGGGCTAAATCAACTCCGATCTAAAAGAGACACACTAACTTAATGTAGAAACACCGTTATTTTGTCTCCTAACTCATTTTCCTAACAAGACAACCTCAATGATAAGACGCACACTGTTTTCCATGCATTTCTTGCTAAAAGAGCTAAGATAGTGATTATCTTTATTGCTGAATGAGCCAGGGGGCTATTCAACTCCGATCTAAAAGAGACACACTAGCTTAATGTAGAAACACCGTTATTGTGTCTCCTAACTCATTTTCCTAACAAGACAACCTCAATGATAAGACGAACACTGTTTTCCATGCATTTCTTGCTAAAAGAGCTAAGATCGTGATTATATCTGTTGCTGAATGAGCTAGGGGGCTATTCAACTCCGATCTAAAAGAGACACACTAACTTAATGTAGAAACACCGTTATTTTGTCTCCTAAATCATTTTCCTAACAAGACAACCTCAATGATAAGACGCACACTGTTTTCCATGCATTTCTTGCTAAAAGAGCTAAGATCGTGATTATCTCTGTTGCTGAATGAACTAGGGGGCTAATTCAACTCCGATCTTAAAGAGACACAATAACTTAATGTAGAAACACCAATATTTTGTCTCCTAACTCATTTTCCTAACAAGACAACCTCAATGATAAGATGCACACTGTTTTCCATGCATTTCTTGCTAAAAGAGCTAAGATCATGATTATCTTTATTGCTGAATGAGCTAGGTGGCTATTCAACTCCGATCTAAAAGAAACACGCTAACTTTATGTAGAAACACCGTTATTTTGTCTTCTAACTCATTTTCCTAACACGACAACCTCAATAATAAGACGCACACTGTTTTCCATGCATTTCTTGCTAAAAGAGCTAAGATCGTGATTATCTCTGTTGCTGAATGAGCTAGGGGGCTAATTCAACTCCGATCTAAAAGAGACACACTAACTTAATGTAGAAACACCGTTATTTTGTCTCCTAACTCATTTTCCTAACAAGACAACCTCAATGATAAGACGCACACTGTTTTCCATGCATTTCTTGCTAAAAGAGCTAAGATCGTGATTATCTCTGTTGCTGAATGAGCTAGGGGGCTAATTCAACTCCGATCTAAAAGAGACACACTAACTTAATGTAGAAACACCGTTATTTTGTCTCCTAACTCATTTTCCTAACAAGACAACCTCAATGATAAGACGAACACTGTTTTCCATGCATTTCTTGCTAAAAGAGCTAAGATCGTGATTATCTCTGTTGCTGAATGAGCTAGGAGGCTAATTCAACTCCGGTCTAAAAGAGACACACTAACTTAATGTAGAAACACCGTTATTTTGTCTCCTAACTCATTTTCCTAACAAAACAACCTCAATGATAAGACGAACACTGTTTTCCATGCATTTCTTGCTAAAAGAGCTAAGATCGTGATTATCTCTGTTGCTGAATGAGCTAGGGGGCTATTCAACTCCGATCTAAAAGAGACACACTAACTTAATGTAGAAACACCGTTATTTTGTCTCCTAACTCATTTTCCTAACAAGACAACCTCAATGATAAGACGCACACTGTTTTCCATGCATTTCTTGCTAAAAGAGCTAAGATCGTGATTATCTCTGTTGCTGAATGAGCTAGGGGGCTAATTCAACTCCGATCTAAAAGAGACACACTAACTTAATGTAGAAACACCGTTATTTTGTGTCCTAACTCATTTTCCTAACAAGACAACCTCAATGATAAGACGAACACTGTTTTCCATGCATTTCTTGCTAAAAGAGCTAAGATCGTGATTATCTCTGTTGCTGAATCAGCTAGAGGGCTATTCAACTCTGATCTAAAAGAGACACACTAACTTAATGTAGAAACACCGTTATTTTGTCTCCTAACTCATTTTCCTAACAAGACAATCTCAATGATAAGACGCACACTGTTTTCCATGCATTTCTTGCTAAAAGAGCTAAGATCGTGATTATCTCTGTTGCTGAATCAGCTAGGGGGCTATTTAACTCTGATCTAAAAGAGACACACTAACTTAATGTAGAAACACCGTTATTTTGTCTCCTAACTCATTTTCCTAACAAGACAACCTCAATGATAAGACGAACACTGTTTTCCATGCATTTCTTGCTAAAAGAGCTAAGATCGTGATTATCTCTGTTGCTGAATGAGCTAGGGGGCTATTCAACTCTGATCTAAAAGAGACACACTAACTTAATGTAGAAACACCGTTATTGTGTCTCCTAACTCATTTTCCTAACAAGACAACCTCAATGATAAGACGCACACTGTTTTCCATGCATTTCTTGCTAAAAGAGCTAAGATCGTGATTATCTCTGTTGCTGAATGAGCTAGGGGGCTATTCAACTCCGATCTAAAAGAGACACACTAACATAATGTAGAAACACCGTTATTTTGTCTCCTAACTCATTTTCCTAACAAGACAACCTCAATGATAAGACGAACACTGTTTTCCATGCATTTCTTGCTAAAAGAGCTAAGATCGTGATTATCTCTGTTGCTGAATGAGCTAGGGGGCTAATTCAACTCCGATCTAAAAGAGACACACTAACTTAATGTAGAAACACCGTTATTTTGTCTCCTAACTAATTTTCCTAACAAGACAACCTCAATGATAAGACGAACACTGTTTTCCAGGCATTTCTTGCTAAAAGAGCTAAGATCGTGATTATCTCTGTTGCTGAATGAGCTAGGGGGCTCATTCAACTCCAATCTAAAAGAGACACACTAACTTAATGTAGAAACACCGTTATTTTGTCTCCTAACTCATTTTCCTAACAAGACAACCTCAATGATAAGACGAACACTGTTTTCCATGCATTTCTTGCTAAAAGAGCTAAGATCGTGATTATCTCTGTTGCAGAATGAGCTAGGGGGCTATTCAACTCCGATCTAAAAGAGACACACTAACTTAATGTAGAAACACCGTTATTTTGTCTCCTAACTCATTTTCCTAACAAGACAACCTCAATGATAAGACGCACACTGTTTTCCATGCATTTCTTGCTAAAAGAGCTAAGATCGTGATTATCTCTGTTGCTGAATGAGCTAGGGGGCTATTCAACTCCGATCTAAAAGAGACACACTAACTTAATGTAGAAACACCGTTATTTTGTCTCCTAACTCATTTTCCTAACAAGACAACCTCAATGATAAGACGCACACTGTTTTCCATGCATTTCTTGCTAAAAGAGCTAAGATCGTGATTATCTCTGTTGCTGAATGAGCTAGGGGGCTAAATCAACTCCGATCTAAAAGAGACACACTAACTTAATGTAGAAACACCGTTATTTTGTCTCCTAACTCATTTTCCTAACAAGACAACCTCAATGATAAGACGCACACTGTTTTCCATGCATTTCTTGCTAAAAGAGCTAAGATAGTGATTATCTTTATTGCTGAATGAGCCAGGGGGCTATTCAACTCCGATCTAAAAGAGACACACTAGCTTAATGTAGAAACACCGTTATTGTGTCTCCTAACTCATTTTCCTAACAAGACAACCTCAATGATAAGACGAACACTGTTTTCCATGCATTTCTTGCTAAAAGAGCTAAGATCGTGATTATATCTGTTGCTGAATGAGCTAGGGGGCTATTCAACTCCGATCTAAAAGAGACACACTAACTTAATGTAGAAACACCGTTATTTTGTCTCCTAAATCATTTTCCTAACAAGACAACCTCAATGATAAGACGCACACTGTTTTCCATGCATTTCTTGCTAAAAGAGCTAAGATCGTGATTATCTCTGTTGCTGAATGAACTAGGGGGCTATTCAACTCCGATCTTAAAGAGACACAATAACTTAATGTAGAAACACCAATATTTTGTCTCCTAACTCATTTTCCTAACAAGACAACCTCAATGATAAGATGCACACTGTTTTCCATGCATTTCTTGCTAAAAGAGCTAAGATCATGATTATCTTTATTGCTGAATGAGCTAGGTGGCTATTCAACTCCGATCTAAAAGAAACACGCTAACTTTATGTAGAAACACCGTTATTTTGTCTTCTAACTCATTTTCCTAACACGACAACCTCAATAATAAGACGCACACTGTTTTCCATGCATTTCTTGCTAAAAGAGCTAAGATCGTGATTATCTCTGTTGCTGAATGAGCTAGGGGGCTAATTCAACTCCGATCTAAAAGAGACACACTAACTTAATGTAGAAACACCGTTATTTTGTCTCCTAACTCATTTTCCTAACAAGACAACCTCAATGATAAGACGCACACTGTTTTCCATGCATTTCTTGCTAAAAGAGCTAAGATCGTGATTATCTCTGTTGCTGAATGAGCTAGGGGGCTAATTCAACTCCGATCTAAAAGAGACACACTAACTTAATGTAGAAACACCGTTATTTTGTCTCCTAACTCATTTTCCTAACAAGACAACCTCAATGATAAGACGAACACTGTTTTCCATGCATTTCTTGCTAAAAGAGCTAAGATCGTGATTATCTCTGTTGCTGAATGAGCTAGGAGGCTAATTCAACTCCGGTCTAAAAGAGACACACTAACTTAATGTAGAAACACCGTTATTTTGTCTCCTAACTCATTTTCCTAACAAAACAACCTCAATGATAAGACGAACACTGTTTTCCATGCATTTCTTGCTAAAAAAGCTAAGATCGTGATTATCTCTGTTGCTGAATGAGCTAGGGGGCTATTCAACTCCGATCTAAAAGAGACACACTAACTTAATGTAGAAACACCGTTATTTTGTCTCCTAACTCATTTTCCTAACAAGACAACCTCAATGATAAGACGCACACTGTTTTCCATGCATTTCTTGCTAAAAGAGCTAAGATCGTGATTATCTCTGTTGCTGAATGAGCTAGGGGGCTAATTCAACTCCGATCTAAAAGAGACACACTAACTTAATGTAGAAACACCGTTATTTTGTCTCCTAACTCATTTTCCTAACAAGACAACCTCAATGATAAGACGAACACTGTTTTCCATGCATTTCTTGCTAAAAGAGCTAAGATCGTGATTATCTCTGTTGCTGAATCAGCTAGAGGGCTATTCAACTCTGATCTAAAAGAGACACACTAACTTAATGTAGAAACACCGTTATTTTGTCTCCTAACTCATTTTCCTAACAAGACAATCTCAATGATAAGACGCACACTGTTTTCCATGCATTTCTTGCTAAAAGAGCTAAGATCGTGATTATCTCTGTTGCTGAATGAGCTAGGAGGCTATTCAACTCCGATCTAAAAGAGACACACTAACTTAATGTAGAAACACCGTTATTTTGTCTCCTAACTCATTTTCCTAACAAGACAACCTCAATAATAAGACGAACACTGTTTTCCATGCATTTCTTGCTAAAAGAGCTAAGATCGTAATTATCTCTGTTGCTTAATGAGCTAGGGGGCTATTCAACTCCGATCTAAAAGAGACACACTAACTTAATGTAGAAACACCGTTATTGTGTCTCCTAACTCATTTTCCTAACAAGACAACCTCAATGATAAAACGCACACTGTTTTCCATGCATTTCTTGCTAAAAGAGCTAAGATCGTGATTATCTTTATTGCTGAATGAGCTAGGGGGCTATTCAACTCCGATCTAAAAGAGACACACTAACTTAATGTAGAAACACCGTTATTTTGTCTCCTAACTCATTTTCCTAACAAGACAACCTCAATGATAAGACGCACACTGTTTTCCATGCATTTCTTGCTAAAAGAGCTAAGATCGTGATTATCTCTGTTGCTGAATGAGCTAGGGGGCTATTCAACTCCGATCTAAAAGAGACACACTAACTTAATGTAGAAACACCGTTATTTTGTCTCCTAACTATTTTTCCTAACAAGACAACCTCAATGACTTATCATTGAGGTTTTCTTGTTAGGAAAAATAGGTAGGAGACAAAATAACGCACACTGTTTTCCATGCATTTCTTGCTAAAAGAGCTAAGATCATGATTATCTCTGTTGCTGAATGAGCTAGGGGGCTAATTCAACTCCGGTCTAAAAGAGACACACTAATTTAATGTAGAAACACCGTTATTTTGTCTCCTAACTCATTTTCCTAACAAGACAACCTCAATGATAAGACGCACACTGTTTTCCATGCATTTCTTGCTAAAAGAGCTAAGATCGTGATTATCTCTGTTGCTAAATGAGCTAGGGGGCTAATTCAACTCCGATCTAAAAGAGACACACTAACTTAATGTAGAAACACCGTTATTTTGTCTCCTAACTCATTTTCCTAACAAGACAACCTCAATGATAAGACGCACACTGTTTTCCATGCATTTCTTGCTAAAAGAGCTAAGATCGTGATTATCTCTGTTGCTGAATGAGCTAGGGGGCTAATTCAACTCCAATCTAAAAGAGACACACTAACTTAATGTAGAAACACCGTTATTTTGTCTCCTAACTCATTTTCCTAATAAGGCAACCTCAATGTTAAGAGGAACACAGTTTTCAATGCATTTCTTGCTAAAAGAGCTAAGATCGTGATTATCTCTGTTGCAGAATGAGCTAGGGGGCTATTCAACTCCGATCTAAAAGAGACACACTAACTTAATGTAGAAACACCGGTATTTTGTCTCCTAACTCATTTTCCTAACAAGACAACCTCAATGATAAGAGGAACACTGTTTTCCATGCATTTCTTGCTAAAAGAGCTAAGATCGTGATTATCTCTGTTGCTGAATCAGCTAGGGGGCTATTCAACTCTGATCTAAAAGAGACACACTAACTTAATGTAGAAACACCGTTATTTTGTCTCCTAACTCATTTTCCTAACAAGACAATCTCAATGATAAGAGGCACACTGTTTTCCATGCATTTCTTGCTAAAAGAGCTAAGATCGTGATTATCTCTGTTGCTGAATGAGCTAGGAGGCTATTCAACTCCGATCTAAAAGAGACACACTAACTTAATGTAGAAACACCGTTATTTTGTCTCCTAACTCATTTTCCTAACAAGACAACCTCAATGATAAGAGGAACACTGTTTTCCATGCATTTCTTGCTAAAAGAGCTAAGATCGTGATTATCTCTGTTGCTGAATCAGCTAGGGGGCTATTCAACTCTGATCTAAAAGAGACACACTAACTTAATGTAGAAACACCGTTATTTTGTCTCCTAACTCATTTTCCTAACAAGACAATCTCAATGATAAGAGGCACACTGTTTTCCATGCATTTCTTGCTAAAAGAGCTAAGATCGTGATTATCTCTGTTGCTGAATGAGCTAGGAGGCTATTCAACTCCGATCTAAAAGAGACACACTAACTTAATGTAGAAACACCGTTATTTTGTCTCCTAACTCATTTTCCTAACAAGACAACCTCAATGATAAGACGAACACTGTTTTCCATGCATTTCTTGCTAAAAGAGCTAAGATCGTGATTATCTCTGTTGCTTAATGAGCTAGGGGGCTATTCAACTCCGATCTAAAAGAGACACACTAACTTAATGTAGAAACACCGTTATTGTGTCTCCTAACTCATTTTCCTAACAAGACAACCTCAATGATAAAACGCACACTGTTTTCCATGCATTTCTTGCTAAAAGAGCTAAGATCGTGATTATCTTTATTGCTGAATGAGCTAGGGGGCTATTCAACTCCGATCTAAAAGAGACACACTAACTTAATGTAGAAACACCGTTATTTTGTCTCCTAACTCATTTTCCTAACAAGACAACCTCAATGATAAGACGCACACTGTTTTCCATGCATTTCTTGCTAAAAGAGCTAAGATCGTGATTATCTCTGTTGCTGAATGAGCTAGGGGGCTAATTAAACTCCGATCTAAAAGAGACACACTAAATTAATGTAGAAACACCGTTATTTTGTCTCCTAACTATTTTTCCTAACAAGACAACCTCAATGATAAGACGCACACTGTTTTCCATGCATTTCTTGCTAAAAGAGCTAAGATCGTGATTATCTCTGTTGCTGAATGAGCTAGGGGGCTAATTCAACTCCGGTCTAAAAGAGACACACTAACTTAATGTAGAAACACCGTTATTTTGTCTCCTAACTCATTTTCCTAACAAGACAACCTCAATGATAAGACGCACACTGTTTTCCATGCATTTCTTGCTAAAAGAGCTAAGATCGTGATTATCTCTGTTGCTGAATGAGCTAGGAGGCTAATTCAACTCCGATCTAAAAGAGACACACTAACTTAATGTAGAAACACCGTTATTTTGTCTCCTAACTCATTTTCCTAACAAGACAACCTCAATGATAAGACGCACACTGTTTTCCATGCATTTCTTGCTAAAAGAGCTAAGATCGTGATTATCTCTGTTGCTGAATGAGCTAGGGGGCTAATTCAACTCCAATCTAAAAGAGACACACTAACTTAATGTAGAAACACCGTTATTTTGTCTCCTAACTCATTTTCCTAATAAGGCAACCTCAATGATAAGACGAACACTGTTTTCCATGCATTTCTTGCTAAAAGAGCTAAGATCGTGATTATCTCTGTTGCAGAATGAGCTAGGGGGCTATTCAACTCCAATCTAAAAGAGACACACTAACTTAATGTAGAAACACCGGTATTTTGTCTCCTAACTCATTTTCCTAACAAGACAACCTCAATGATAAGACGCACACTGTTTTCCATGCATTTCTTGCTAAAAGAGCTAAGATCGTGATTATCTCTGTTGCTGAATGAGCTAGGGGGCTATTCAACTCCGATCTAAAAGAGACACACTAACTTAATGTAGAAACACCGTTATTTTGTCTCCTAACTCATTTTCCTAACAAGACAACCTCAATGATAAGACGCACACTGTTTTCCATGCATTTCTTGCTAAAAGAGCTAAGATCGTGATTATCTCTGTTGCTGAATGAGCTAGGGGGCTAATTCAACTCCGATCTAAAAGAGACACACTAACTTAATGTAGAAACACCGTTATTGTGTCTCCTAACTCATTTTCCTAACAAGACAACCTCAATGATAAAACGCACACTGTTTTCCATGCATTTCTTGCTAAAAGAGCTAAGATCGTGATTATCTTTATTGCTGAATGAGCTAGGGGGCTATTCAACTCCGATCTAAAAGAGACACACTAACTTAATGTAGAAACACCGTTATTTTGTCTCCTAACTCATTTTCCTAACAAGACAACCTCAATGATAAGACGCACACTGTTTTCCATGCATTTCTTGCTAAAAGAGCTAAGATCGTGATTATCTCTGTTGCTGAATGAGCTAGGGGGCTAATTCAACTCCAATCTAAAAGAGACACACTAACTTAATGTAGAAACACCGTTATTTTGTCTCCTAACTCATTTTCCTAATAAGGCAACCTCAATGATAAGACGAACACTGTTTTCCATGCATTTCTTGCTAAAAGAGCTAAGATCGTGATTATCTCTGTTGCAGAATGAGCTAGGGGGCTATTCAACTCCAATCTAAAAGAGACACACTAACTTAATGTAGAAACACCGGTATTTTGTCTCCTAACTCATTTTCCTAACAAGACAACCTCAATGATAAGACGCACACTGTTTTCCATGCATTTCTTGCTAAAAGAGCTAAGATCGTGATTATCTCTGTTGCTGAATGAGCTAGGGGGCTATTCAACTCCGATCTAAAAGAGACACACTAACTTAATGTAGAAACACCGTTATTTTGTCTCCTAACTCATTTTCCTAACAAGACAACCTCAATGATAAGACGAACACTGTTTTCCATGCATTTCTTGCTAAAAGAGCTAAGATCGTGATTATCTCTGTTGCTGAATGAGCTAGGGGGCTAATTCAACTCCGATCTAAAAGAGACACACTAATTTAATGTAGAAACACCGTTATTTTGTCTCCTAACTCATTTTCCTAACAAGACAACCTCAATGATAAGATGCACACGGTTTTCCATGCATTTCTTGCTAAAAGAGCTAAGATCGTGATTATCTCTGTTGCAGAATGAGCTAGGGGGCTATTCAACTCCGATCTAAAAGAGACACACTAACTTAATGTAGAAACACCGTTATTTTGTCTCCTAACTCATTTTCCTAACAAGACAACCTCAATGATAAGACGAACACTGTTTTCCATGCATTTCTTGCTAAAAGAGCTAAGATCGTGATTATCTCTGTTGCTGAATGAGCTAGGGGGCTATTCAACTCCGATCTAAAAGAGACACACTAACTTAATGTAGAAACACCGTTATTTTGTCTTCTAACTCATTTTCCTAACAAGACAACCTCAATGATAAGACGCACACTGTTTTCCATGCATTTCTTGCTAAAAGAGCTAAGATAGTGATTATCTCTGTTGCTGAATGAGCTAGGGGGCTAAATCAACTCCGATCTAAAAGAGACACACTAACTTAATGTAGAAACACCGTTATTTTGTCTCCTAACTCATTTTCCTAACAAGACAACCTCAATGATAAGACGCACACTGTTTTCCATGCATTTCTTGCTAAAAGAGCTAAGATCGTGATTATCTCTGTTGCTGAATGAGCTAGGGGGCTAAATCAACTCCGATCTAAAAGAGACACACTAACTTAATGTAGAAACACCGTTATTTTGTCTCCTAACTCATTTTCCTAACAAGACAACCTCAATGATAAGACGCACACTGTTTTCCATGCATTTCTTGCTAAAAGAGCTAAGATAGTGATTATCTTTATTGCTGAATGAGCCAGGGGGCTATTCAACTCCGATCTAAAAGAGACACACTAGCTTAATGTAGAAACACCGTTATTGTGTCTCCTAACTCATTTTCCTAACAAGACAACCTCAATGATAAGACGCACACTGTTTTCCATGCATTTCTTGCTAAAAGAGCTAAGATCGTGATTATCTCTGTTGCAGAATGAGCTAGGGGGCTATTCAACTCCAATCTAAAAGAGACACACTAACTTAATGTAGAAACACCGGTATTTTGTCTCCTAACTCATTTTCCTAACAAGACAACCTCAATGATAAGACGCACACTGTTTTCCATGCATTTCTTGCTAAAAGAGCTAAGATCGTGATTATCTCTGTTGCTGAATGAGCTAGGGGGCTATTCAACTCCGATCTAAAAGAGACACACTAACTTAATGTAGAAACACCGTTATTTTGTCTCCTAACTCATTTTCCTAACAAGACAACCTCAATGATAAGACGCACACTGTTTTCCATGCATTTCTTGCTAAAAGAGCTAAGATCGTGATTATCTCTGTTGCTGAATGAGCTAGGGGGCTAATTCAACTCCGATCTAAAAGAGAAACACTAATTTAATGTAGAAACACCGTTATTTTGTCTCCTAACTCATTTTCCTAACAAGACAACCTCAATGATAAGATGCACACGGTTTTCCATGCATTTCTTGCTAAAAGAGCTAAGATCGTGATTATCTCTGTTGCAGAATGAGCTAGGGGGCTAATTCATCTCCGATCTTAAAGAGACACACTAACTTCATGTAGAAACACCAATATTTTGTCTCCTAACTCATTTTCCTAACAAGACAACCTCAATGATAAGATGCACACTGTTTTCCATGCATTTCTTGCTAAAAGAGCTAAGATCGTGATTATCTTTATTGCTGAATGAGCTAGGTGGCTATTCAACTCCGATCTAAAAGAAACACACTAATTTTATGTAGAAACACCGTTATTTTGTCTCCTAACTCATTTTCCTAACAAGACAACCTCAATGATAAGACGAACACTGTTTTCCATGCATTTCTTGCTAAAAGAGCTAAGATCGTGATTATCTCTGTTGCTGAATGAGCTAGGGGGCTAATTCAACTCCGATCCAAAAGAGACACACTAACTTTATGTAGAAACACCGTTATTTTGTCTCCTAACTTATTTTCCTAACAAGACAACCTCAATGATAAGACGCACACTGTTTTCCATGCATTTCTTGCTAAAAGAGCTAAGATCGTGATTATCTCTGTTGCTGAATGAGCTAGGGGGCTAAATCAACTCCGATCTAAAAGAGACACACTAACTTAATGTAGAAACACCGTTATTTTGTCTCCTAACTCATTTTCCTAGCAAGACAACCTCAATGATAAGACGCACACTGTTTTCCATGCATTTCTTGCTAAAAGAGCTAAGATCGTGATTATCTCTGTTGCTGAATGAGCTAGGGGGCTAAATCAACTCCGATCTAAAAGAGACACACTAACTTAATGTAGAAACACCGTTATTTTGTCTCCTAACTCATTTTCCTAACAAGACAACCTCAATGATAAGACGCACACTGTTTTCCATGCATTTCTTGCTAAAAGAGCTAAGATAGTGATTATCTTTATTGCTGAATGAGCCAGGGGGCTATTCAACTCCGATCTAAAAGAGACACACTAGCTTAATGTAGAAACACCGTTATTGTGTCTCCTAACTCATTTTCCTAACAAGACAACCTCAATGATAAGACGCACACTGTTTTCCATGCATTTCTTGCTAAAAGAGCTAAGATCGTGATTATCTCTGTTGCAGAATGAGCTAGGGGGCTATTCAACTCCAATCTAAAAGAGACACACTAACTTAATGTAGAAACACCGGTATTTTGTCTCCTAACTCATTTTCCTAACAAGACAACCTCAATGATAAGACGCACACTGTTTTCCATGCATTTCTTGCTAAAAGAGCTAAGATCGTGATTATCTCTGTTGCTGAATGAGCTAGGGGGCTATTCAACTCCGATCTAAAAGAGACACACTAACTTAATGTAGAAACACCGTTATTTTGTCTCCTAACTCATTTTCCTAACAAGACAACCTCAATGATAAGACGCACACTGTTTTCCATGCATTTCTTGCTAAAAGAGCTAAGATCGTGATTATCTCTGTTGCTGAATGAGCTAGGGGGCTAATTCAACTCCGATCTAAAAGAGACACACTAATTTAATGTAGAAACACCGTTATTTTGTCTCCTAACTCATTTTCCTAACAAGACAACCTCAATGATAAGATGCACACGGTTTTCCATGCATTTCTTGCTAAAAGAGCTAAGATCGTGATTATCTCTGTTGCAGAATGAGCTAGGGGGCTAATTCATCTCCGATCTTAAAGAGACACACTAACTTAATGTAGAAACACCAATATTTTGTCTCCTAACTCATTTTCCTAACAAGACAACCTCAATGATAAGATGCACACTGTTTTCCATGCATTTCTTGCTAAAAGAGCTAAGATCGTGATTATCTTTATTGCTGAATGAGCTAGGTGGCTATTCAACTCCGATCTAAAAGAAACACACTAATTTTATGTAGAAACACCGTTATTTTGTCTCCTAACTCATTTTCCTAACAAGACAACCTCAATGATAAGACGAACACTGTTTTCCATGCATTTCTTGCTAAAAGAGCTAAGATCGTGATTATCTCTGTTGCTGAATGAGCTAGGGGGCTAATTCAACTCCGATCCAAAAGAGACACACTAACTTTATGTAGAAACACCGTTATTTTGTCTCCTAACTTATTTTCCTAAAAAGACAACCTCAATGATAAGACGAACACTGTTTTCCATGCATTTCTTGCTAAAAGAGCTAAGATCGTGATTAGAGATGAGCGAGCACTAAAATGCTCGAGTGCTCGTTATGCGAGACGAACTTTTCCAGATGCTCGAGTGCTCGTCTCGAATAACGAGCCCCATTGAAGTCAATGGGAGACTCGAGCATTTTTCAAAGGGACCATGGTTCGGGAATAAAATGTGTTAATTAATTGAAAAAGAATGTCTTCTGATAAGTTAGCAGATGTATACTAACATCTGCAATCTATTCTTCACTGTTCAGCGCGTATATTATCTCCCGACAAGTTAGCAGATGTGAAGAACAGTGAAGAATAGAATAAAAACAGTGACCACAGGATCATTTAAGTGAAAAACACAGTGAAGAATAGATTGCAGATGTTTGGCACATCTGCTTACTTGTCGGGAGATACGCTGTCCCGGGATCCGCTGCTCTTCTTCCACTGAAGTCTCCCCGATGTCTCCGTGCTGCTCCCCGATGTCTCCTTGCCGCTGCCCCATGTCTCCGTGCCGATGCCCCATGTCTCCGTGCTGCCGCTGTCCCATGTCTCCGTGCCGATGCCCCATGTCTCCATGCTGCCGCTGCCCCATGTCTCCGTGCCGATGCCCCATGTCTCCATGCTGCCGCTTCCCCATGTCTCCGTGCCGATGCCCCATGTATCCATGCTGCCGCTGCCCCATGTCTCCGTGCCTATGCCCCATGTATCCATGCTGCCGCTGCCCCATGTCTCCATGCCGCTGCCCCATGTCTCCGTGCTGCCGCTGCCCCATGTCTCCGTGCCGCTGCCCCATGTCTCCGTGCTGCCGCTGCCCCATGTCTCCGTGCCGATGCCCCATGTATCCATGCTGCCGCTGCCCCATGTCTCCGTGCCTATGCCCCATGTATCCATGCTGCCGCTGCCCCATGTCTCCGTGCCGCTGCCCCATGTCTCCGTGCTGCCGCTGCCCCATGTCTCCGTGCCTATGCCCCATGTATCCATGCTGCCGCTGCCCCATGTCTCCGTGCCGCTGCCCCATGTCTCCGTGCTGCCGCTGCCCCATGTCTCCGTGCCGATGCCCCATGTCTCCATGCTGCCGCTGCCCCATGTCTCCGTGCCGATGCCCCATGTATCCATGCTGCCGCTGCCCCATGTCTCCGTGCCGATGCCCCATGTCTCCGTGCTGCCGCTGTCCCATGTCTCCGTGCCGATGCCCCATGTCTCCATGCTGCCGCTGCCCCATGTCTCCGTGCCGATGCCCCATGTCTCCGTGCTGCCGCTGTCCCATGTCTCCGTGCCGATGCCCCATGTCTCCATGCTGCCGCTGCCCCATGTCTCCGTGCCGATGCCCCATGTCTCCATGCTGCCGCTTCCCCATGTCTCCGTGCCGATGCCCCATGTATCGATGCTGCCGCTGCCCCATGTCTCCGTGCCTATGCCCCATGTATCCATGCTGCCGCTGCCCCATGTCTCCGTGCCGCTGCCCCATGTCTCCGTGCTGCCGCTGCCCCATGTCTCCGTGCCGCTGCCCCATGTCTCCGTGCTGCCGCTGCCCCATGTCTCCGTGCCGATGCCCCATGTATCCATGCTGCCGCTGCCCCATGTCTCCGTGCCTATGCCCCATGTATCCATGCTGCCGCTGCCCCATGTCTCCGTGCCGCTGCCCCATGTCTCCGTGCTGCCGCTGCCCCATGTCTCCGTGCCTATGCCCCATGTATCCATGCTGCCGCTGCCCCATGTCTCCGTGCCGCTGCCCCATGTCTCCGTGCTGCCGCTGCCCCATGTCTCCGTGCCGATGCCCCATGTCTCCATGCTGCCGCTGCCCCATGTCTCCGTGCCGATGCCCCATGTATCCATGCTGCCGCTGCCCCATGTCTCCGTGCTGCCCCTGCCCCATGTCTCTGTGCTGCTGCCGCTGCCCCATGTCTCTGTGCTGCTGCCCCTGCCCCATGTCTCCGTGCTGCTGCCGATGCCCCATGTCTCTGTGCTGCTGCCGCTGCCCCATGTCTCCGTGCCGCCTCTGCCCCCGTGTCTCTGTGCTGCTCCCCGGTGTCTCTGTGCTGCTCCCCGGTGTCTCTGTGCTGCTCCCCAGTGTCTCTGTCCTGCTCACCGTGTTCTGCAATGTCTTCTTCACACATATATATTGTTCTTCACATACTATTTTGTTCGCACCGTTCCGCGCGTATCTCCCGACAAGTAAGCAGATGTGCCGAACATCTGTAATCTATTCTTCACTGTGTTTTTCACTGTGTTTTTCACTTAAATGATCCTGTGTTCACTGTTTTTATTCTATTCTTCACTGTTCTTCACTGTGTTTTTTTAATTAAATGCTCGATCTCGAGCAGGGGAAATACTCGTCCGAGCAACGAGCCGTTTCGAGTACCTTAATACTCGAACGAGCATCAAGCTCGGACGAGTATACTCGCTCATCTCTAATCGTGTTGCAGAATGAGCTAGGGGGCTATTCAACTCCGATCTAAAAGAGACACACTAACTTAATGTAGAAACACCGTTATTTTGTCTCCTAACTCATTTTCCTAACAAGACAACCTCAATGATAAGACGCACACTGTTTTCCATGCATTTCTTGCTAAAAGAGCTAAGATCGTGATTATCTCTGTTGCTGAATGAGCTAGGGGGCTATTCAACTCCGATCTAAAAGAGACACACTAACTTAATGTAGAAACACCGTTATTTTGTCTCCTAACTCATTTTCCTAACAAGACAACCTCAATGATAAGACGCACACTGTTTTCCATGCATTTCTTGCTAAAAGAGCTAAGATCGTGATTATCTCTATTGCTGAATGAGCTAGGGGGCTAATTCAACTCCGGTCTAAAAGAGACACACTAACTTAATGTAGAAACACCGTTATTTTGTCTCCTAACTCATTTTCCTAAGAAGACAACCTCAATGATAAGACGCACACTGTTTTCCATGCATTTCTTGCTAAAAGAGCTAAGATCGTGATTATCTCTGTTGCTGAATGAGCTAGGGGGCTAATTCAACTCCGATCTAAAAGAGACACACTAACTTAATGTAGAAACACCGTTATTTTGTCTCCTAACTCATTTTCCTAACAAGACAACCTCAATGATAAGACGCACACTGTTTTCCATGCATTTCTTGCTCAAAGAGCTAAGATCGTGATTATCTCTGTTGCTGAATGAGCTAGGAGGCTATTTAACTCTAATCTAAGAGAGACACACTAACTTCATGTAGGAACACCGTTACTTTGTCTCCTAACTCATTTTCCTAACAAGACAACCTCAATGATAAGACGCACACTGTTTTCCATGCATTTCTTGCTAAAAGAGCTAAGATCGTGATTATCTCTGTTGCAGAATGAGCTAGGGGGCTATTCAACTCCGATCTAAAAGAGACACACTAACATAATGTAGAAACACCGGTATTTTGTCTCCTAACTCATTTTCCTAACAAGACAACCTCAATGATAAGACGCACACTGTTTTCCATGCATTTCTTGCTAAAAGAGCTAAGATCGTGATTATCTCTGTTGCTGAATGAGCTAGGGGGCTATTCAACTCCGATCTAAAAGAGACACACTAACTTAATGTAGAAACACCGTTATTTTGTCTCCTAACTCATTTTCCTAACAAGACAACCTCAATGATAAGACGCACACTGTTTTCCATGCATTTCTTGCTAAAAGAGCTAAGATCGTGATTATCTCTGTTGCTGAATGAGCTAGGGGGCTAATTCAACTCCGATCTAAAAGAGACACACTAACTTAATGTAGAAACACCGTTATTTTGTCTCCTAACTCATTTTCCTAACAAGACAACCTCAATGATAAGACGCACACTGTTTTCCATGCATTTCTTGCTAAAAGAGCTAAGATAGTGATTATCTTTATTGCTGAATGAGCCAGGGGGCTATTCAACTCCGATCTAAAAGAGACACACTAGCTTAATGTAGAAACACCGTTATTGTGTCTCCTAACTCATTTTCCTAACAAGACAACCTCAATGATAAGACGAACACTGTTTTTCATGCATTTCTTGCTAAAAGAGCTAAGATCGTGATTATCTCTGTTGCTGAATGAGCTAGGGGGCTATTCAACTCCGATCTAAAAGAGACACACTAACTTAATGTAGAAACACTGTTATTTTGTCTCCTAACTCATTTTCCTAACAAGACAACCTCAATGATAAGACGAACACTGTTTTCCATGCATTTCTTGCTAAAAGAGCTAAGATCGTGATTATCTCTGTTGCTGAATGAGCTAGGGGGCTATTCAACTCCGACCTAAAAGAGACACACTAGCTTAATGTAGAAACACCGTTATTGTGTCTCCTAACTCATTTTCCTAACAAGACAACCTCAATGATAAGACGAACACTGTTTTCCATGCATTTCTTGCTAAAAGAGCTAAGATCGTGATTATCTCTGTTGCTGAATGAGCTAGGGGGCTATTCAAATCCGATCTAAAAGAGACACACTAACTTAATGTAGAAACACCGATATTTTGTCTCCTAAATCATTTTCCTAACAAGACAACCTCAATGATAAGACGCACACTGTTTTCCATGCATTTCTTGCTAAAAGAGCTAAGATCATGATTATCTTTATTGCTGAATGAGCTAGGTGGCTATTCAACTCCGATCTAAAAGAAACACGCTAACTTTATGTAGAAACACCGTTATTTTGTCTTCTAACTCATTTTCCTAACACGACAACCTCAATGATAAGACGCACACTGTTTTCCATGCATTTCTTGCTAAAAGAGCTAAGATCGTGATTATCTCTGTTGCTGAATGAGCTAGGGGGCTAATTCAACTCCGATCTAAAAGAGACACACTAACTTAATGTAGAAACACCGTTATTTTGTCTCCTAACTCATTTTCCTAACAAGACAACCTCAATGATAAGACGCACACTGTTTTCCATGCATTTCTTGCTAAAAGAGCTAAGATCGTGATTATCTCTGTTGCTGAATGAGCTAGGGGGCTCATTCAACTCCGATCTAAAAGAGACACACTAACTTAATGTAGAAACACCGATATTTTGTCTCCTAACTCATTTTCCTAACAAGACAACCTCAATGATAAGATGCACACTGTTTTCCATGCATTTCTTGCTAAAAGAGCTAAGAACGTGATTATCTTTATTGCTGAATGAGCTAGGTGGCTATTCAACTCCGATCTAAAAGAAACACACTAATTTTATGTAGAAACACCGTTATTTTGTCTCCTAACTCATTTTCCTAAAAAGACAACCTCAATGATAAGACGAACACTGTTTTCCATGCATTTCTTGCTAAAAGAGCTAAGATCGTGATTATCTCTGTTGCAGAATGAGCTAGGGGGCTATTCAACTCCGATCTAAAAGAGACACACTAACTTAATGTAGAAACACCGTTATTTTGTCTCCTAACTCATTTTCCTAACAAGACAACCTCAATGATAAGACGCACACTGTTTTCCATGCATTTCTTGCTAAAAGAGCTAAGATCGTGATTATCTCTGTTGCTGAATGAGCTAGGGGGCTAATTCAACTCCGATCTAAAAGAGACACACTAACATAATGTAGAAACACCGTTATTTTGTCTCCTAACTCATTTTCCTAACAAGACAACCTCAATGATAAGACGAACACTGTTTTCCATGCATTTCTTGCTAAAAGAGCTAAGATCGTGATTATCTCTGTTGCTGAATGAGCTAGGGGGCTCATTCAACTCCAATCTAAAAGAGACACACTAACTTAATGTAGAAACACCGTTATTTTGTCTCCTAACTCATTTTCCTAACAAGACAACCTCAATGATAAGACGCACACTGTTTTCCATGCATTTCTTGCTAAAAGAGCTAAGATCGTGATTATCTCTGTTGCTGAATGAGCTAGGGGGCTAATTCAACTCCGATCTAAAAGAGACACACTAACTTAATGTAGAAACACCGATATTTTGTCTCCTAACTCATTTTCCTAACAAGACAACCTCAATGATAAGATGCACACTGTTTTCCATGCATTTCTTGCTAAAAGAGCTAAGATCGTGATTATCTTTATTGCTGAATGAGCTAGGTGGCTATTCAACTCCGATCTAAAAGAAACACACGAATTTTATGTAGAAACACCGTTATTTTGTCTCCTAACTCATTTTCCTAAAAAGACAACCTCAATGATAAGACGAACACTGTTTTCCATGCATTTCTTGCTAAAAGAGCTAAGATCGTGATTATCTCTGTTGCTGAATGAGCCAGGGGGCTAATTCAACTCCGATCTAAAAGAGACACACTAACTTAATGTAGAAACACGTTATTTTTTCTCCTAACTCATTTTCCTAACAAGACAACCTCAATGATAAGACGAACACTGTTTTCCATGCATTTCTTTCTAAAAGAGCTAAGATCGTGATTATCTCTGTTGCTGAATGAGCTAGGGGGCTATTCAACTCCGATCTAAAAGAGACACACTAACTTAATGTAGAAACACGTTATTTTTTCTCCTAACTCATTTTCCTAACAAGACAACCTCAATGATAAGACGAACACTGTTTTCCATGCATTTCTTGCTAAAAGAGCTAAGATCGTGATTATCTCTGTTGCTGAATGAGCCAGGGGGCTAATTCAACTCCGATCTAAAAGAGACACACTAACTTAATGTAGAAACACGTTATTTTTTCTCCTAACTCATTTTCCTAACAAGACAACCTCAATGATAAGACGAACACTGTTTTCCATGCATTTCTTGCTAAAAGAGCTAAGATCGTGATTATCTCTGTTGCTGAATGAGCTAGGGGGCTAATTCAAATCCGATCTAAAAGAGACACACTAACTTAATGTAGAAACACCGGTATTTTGTCTCCTAACTCATTTTCCTAACAAGACAACCTCAACGATAAGACGCACACTGTTTTCCATGCATTTCTTGCTAAAAGAGCTAAGATCGTGATTATCTCTGTTGCTGAATGAGCTAGGGGGCTATTCAACTCCGATCTAAAAGAGACACACTAACATAATGTAGAAACACCGTTATTTTGTCTCCTAACTCATTTTCCTAACAAGACAACCTCAATGATAAGACGAACACTGTTTTCCATGCATTTCTTGCTAAAAGAGCTAAGATCGGGATTATCTCTGTTGCTGAATGAGCTAGGGGGCTAATTCAACTCCGATCTAAAAGAGACACACGAACTTAATGTAGAAACACCGTTATTTTGTCTCCTAACTAATTTTCCTAACAAGACAACCTCAATGATAAGACGAACACTGTTTTCCATGCATTTCTTGCTAAAAGAGCTAAGATCGTGATTATCTCTGTTGCTGAATGAGCTAGGGGGCTAATTCAACTCCGATCTAAAAGAGACACACTAACTTAATGTAGAAACACCGTTATTTTGTCTCCTAACTCATTTTCCTAACAAGACAACCTCAATGATAAGACGCACACTGTTTTCCATGCATTTCTTGCTAAAAGAGCTAAGATCGTGATTATCTCTGTTGCTGAATCAGCTAGGGGGCTATTCAACTCTTATATAAAAGAGACACACTAACTTAATGTAGAAACACCGTTATTTTGTCTCCTAACTCATTTTCCTAACAAGACAACCTCAATGATAAGACGAACACTGTTTTCCATGCATTTCTTGCTAAAAGAGCTAAGATCGTGATTATCTCTGTTGCTGAATGAGCTAGGGGGCTAATTCAACTCCGATCTAAAAGAGACACAATAACCTAATGTAGAAACACCGTTATTTTGTCTCCTAACTCATTTTCCTAACAAGACAACCTCAATGATAAGACACACACTGTTTTCCATGCATTTCTTGCTAAAAGAGCTAAGATCGTGATTATCTCTGTTGCTGAATGAGCTAGTTGGCTAATTCAACTCCGATCTAAAAGAGACACACTAACATAATGTAGAAACACCGTTATTTTGTCTCCTAACTCATTTTCCTAACAAGACAACCTCAATGATAAGACGAACACTGTTTTCCATGCATTTCGTGCTAAAAGAGCTAAGATCGTGATTATCTCTGTTGCTGAATGAGCTAGGGGGCTAATTCAACTCCGATCTAAAAGAGACACATTAACTTAATATAGAAACACCGTTATTTTGTCTCCTAACTCATTTTCCTAACAAGACAACCTCAATGATAAGACGCACACTGTTTTCCATGCATTTCTTGCTAAAAGAGCTAAGATCGTGATTATCTCTGTTGCTGAATCAGCTAGGGGGCTATTTAACTCTGATCTAAAAGAGACACACTAACTTAATGTAGAAACACCGTTATTTTGTCTCCTAACTCATTTTCCTAACAAGACAACCTCAATGATAAGACGAACACTGTTTTCCATGCATTTCTTGCTAAAAGAGCTAAGATCGTGATTATCTCTGTTGCTGAATGAGCTAGGGGGCTATTCAACTCTGATCTAAAAGAGACACACTAACTTAATGTAGAAACACCGTTATTGTGTCTCCTAACTCATTTTCCTAACAAGACAACCTCAATGATAAGACGCACACTGTTTTCCATGCATTTCTTGCTAGAAGAGCTAAGATCGTGATTATCTCTGTTGCTGAATGAGCTAGGGGGCTAATTCAACTCCGATCTAAAAGAGACACAATAACTTAATGTAGAAACACCGTTATTTTGTCTCCTAACTCATTTTCCTAACAAGACAACCTCAATGATAAGACGCACACTGTTTTCCATGCATTTCTTGCTAAAAAAACTAAGATCGTGATTATCTCTGTTGCTGAATCAGCTAGGGGGCTAATTCAACTCCGATCTAAAAGAGACACACTAACATAATGTAGAAACACCGTTATTTTGTCTCCTAACTCATTTTCCTAACAAGACAACCTCAATGATAAGACGAACACTGTTTTCCATGCATTTCTTGCTAAAAGAGCTAAGATCGTGATTATCTCTGTTGCTGAATGAGCTAGGGGGCTAATTCAACTCCGATCTAAAAGAGACACACTAACTTAATGTAGAAACACCGTTATTTTGTCTCCTAACTCATTTTCCTAACAAGACAACCTCAATGATAAGACGCACACTGTTTTCCATGCATTTCTTGCTAAAAGAGCTAAGATCGTGATTATCTCTGTTGCTGAATGAGCTAGGGGGCTAATTCAACTCCGATCTAAAAGAGACACACTAACTTAATGTAGAAACACCGTTATTTTGTCTCCTAACTCATTTTCCTAACAAGACAACCTCAATGATAAGATGCACACTGTTTTCCATGCATTTCTTGCTAAAAGAGCTAAGATCGTGATTATCTTTATTGCTGAATGAGCTAGGTGGCTATTCAACTCCGATCTAAAAGAAACACACAAATTTTATGTAGAAACACCGTTATTTTGTCTCCTAACTCATTTTCCTAAAAAGACAACCTCAATGATAAGACGAACACTGTTTTCCATGCATTTCTTGCTAAAAGAGCTAAGATCGTGATTATCTCTGTTGCAGAATGAGCTAGGGGGCTATTCAACTCCGATCTAAAAGAGACACACTAACTTAATGTAGAAACACGTTATTTTTTCTCCTAACTCATTTTCCTAACAAGACAACCTCAATGATAAGACGCACACTGTTTTCCATGCATTTCTTGCTAAAAGAGCTAAGTTCGTGATTATCTCTGTTGCTGAATGAGCAAGGGGGCTAATTTAAATCCGATCTAAAAGAGACACACTAACTTAATGTAGAAACACCGTTATTTTGTCTCCTAACTCATTTTCCTAACAAGACAACCTCAATGATAAGACGCACACTGTTTTCCATGCATATCTTGCTAAAAGAGCTAAGATCGTGATTATCTCTGTTGCTGAATGAGCTAGGGGGCTAATTCAACTCCGATCTAAAAGAGACACACTAACATAATGTAGAAACACCATTATTTTGTCTCCTAACTCATTTTCCTAACAAGACAACCTCAATGATAAGACGAACACTGTTTTCCATGCATTTCTTGCTAAAAGAGCTAAGATCGTGATTATCTCTGTTGCTGAATGAGCTAGGGGGCTAATTCAACTCCGATCTAAAAGAGACACACTAACTTAATGTAGAAACACCGTTATTTTGTCTCCTAACTAATTTTCCTAACAAGACAACCTCAATGATAAGACGAACACTGTTTTCCATGCATTTCTTGCTAAAAGAGCTAAGATCGTGATTATCTCTGTTGCTGAATGAGCTAGGGGGCTATTCAACTCCGATCTAAAAGAGACACACTAACTTAATGTAGATACACCGTTATTTTGTCTCCTAACTCATTTTCCTAACAAGACAACCTCAATGATAAGACGAACACTGTTTTCCATGCATTTCTTGCTAAAAGAGCTAAGATCGTGATTATCTCTGTTGCTGAATGAGCTAGGGGGCTATTCAACTCCGATCTAAAAGAGACACACTAACTTAATGTAGAAACACCGTTATTTTGTCTCCTAACTCATTTTCCTAACAAGACAACCTCAATGATAAGACGCACACTGTTTTCCATGCATTTCTTGCTAAAAGAGCTAAGATCGTGATTATCTCTGTTTCTGAATTAGCTAGGGGGCTAATTCAACTCCGATCTAAAAGAGACACACTAACTTAATGTAGAAACACCGTTATTTTGTCTCCTAACTAATTTTCCTAACAAGACAACCTCAATGATAAGACGCACACTGTTTTCCATGCATTTCTTGCTAAAAGAGCTA
The DNA here is from genome assembly GCF_040894005.1 of Engystomops pustulosus. Taxonomy (NCBI): domain Eukaryota; kingdom Metazoa; phylum Chordata; class Amphibia; order Anura; family Leptodactylidae; genus Engystomops; species Engystomops pustulosus. Next base: position 73,105,718 of record NC_092419.1, read on the forward strand.
AGATCGTGATTATCTCTGTTGCTGAATCAGCTAGGGGGCTATTCAACTCTTATATAAAAGAGACACACTAACTTAATGTAGAAACACCGTTATTTTGTCTCCTAACTCATTTTCCTAACAAGACAACCTCAATGATAAGACGAACACTGTTTTCCATGCATTTCTTGCTAAAAGAGCTAAGATCGTGATTATCTCTGTTGCTGAATGAGCTAGGGGGCTAATTCAACTCCGATCTAAAAGAGACACAATAACTTAATGTAGAAACACCGTTATTTTGTCTCCTAACTCATTTTCCTAACAAGACAACCTCAATAATAAGACACACACTGTTTTCCATGCATTTCTTGCTAAAAGAGCTAAGATCGTGATTATCTCTGTTGCTGAATGAGCTAGTTGGCTAATTCAACTCCGATCTAAAAGAGACACACTAACATAATGTAGAAACACCGTTATTTTGTCTCCTAACTCATTTTCCTAACAAGACAACCTCAATGATAAGACGAACACTGTTTTCCATGCATTTCGTGCTAAAAGAGCTAAGATCGTGATTATCTCTGTTGCTGAATGAGCTAGGGGGCTAATTCAACTCCGATCTAAAAGAGACACACTAACTTAATGTAGAAACACCGTTATTTTGTCTCCTAACTCATTTTCCTAACAAGACAACCTCAATGATAAGACGCACACTGTTTTCCATGCATTTCTTGCTAAAAGAGCTAAGATCGTGATTATCTCTGTTGCTGAATCAGCTAGGGGGCTATTTAACTCTGATCTAAAAGAGACACACTAACTTAATGTAGAAACACCGTTATTTTGTCTCCTAACTCATTTTCCTAACAAGACAACCTCAATGATAAGACGAACACTGTTTTCCATGCATTTCTTGCTAAAAGAGCTAAGATCGTGATTATCTCTGTTGCTGAATGAGCTAGGGGGCTATTCAACTCTGATCTAAAAGAGACACACTAACTTAATGTAGAAACACCGTTATTGTGTCTCCTAACTCATTTTCCTAACAAGACAACCTCAATGATAAGACGCACACTGTTTTCCATGCATTTCTTGCTAAAAGAGCTAAGATCGTGATTATCTCTGTTGCTGAATGAGCTAGGGGGCTAATTCAACTCCGATCTAAAAGAGACACAATAACTTAATGTAGAAACACCGTTATTTTGTCTCCTAACTCATTTTCCTAACAAGACAACCTCAATGATAAGACGCACACTGTTTTCCATGCATTTCTTGCTAAAAAAACTAAGATCGTGATTATCTCTGTTGCTGAATCAGCTAGGGGGCTAATTCAACTCCGATCTAAAAGAGACACACTAACATAATGTAGAAACACCGTTATTTTGTCTCCTAACTCATTTTCCTAACAAGACAACCTCAATGATAAGACGAACACTGTTTTCCATGCATTTCTTGCTAAAAGAGCTAAGATCGTGATTATCTCTGTTGCTGAATGAGCTAGGGGGCTAATTCAACTCCGATCTAAAAGAGACACACTAACTTAATGTAGAAACACCGTTATTTTGTCTCCTAACTCATTTTCCTAACAAGACAACCTCAATGATAAGACGCACACTGTTTTCCATGCATTTCTTGCTAAAAGAGCTAAGATCGTGATTATCTCTGTTGCTGAATGAGCTAGGGGGCTAATTCAACTCCGATCTAAAAGAGACACAATAACTTAATGTAGAAACACCGTTATTTTGTCTCCTAACTCATTTTCCTAACAAGACAACCTCAATGATAAGACACACACTGTTTTCCATGCATTTCTTGCTAAAAGAGCTAAGATCGTGATTATCTCTGTTGCTGAATGAGCTAGTTGGCTAATTCAACTCCGATCTAAAAGAGACACACTAACATAATGTAGAAACACCGTTATTTTGTCTCCTAACTCATTTTCCTAACAAGACAACCTCAATGATAAGACGAACACTGTTTTCCATGCATTTCGTGCTAAAAGAGCTAAGATCGTGATTATCTCTGTTGCTGAATGAGCTAGGGGGCTAATTCAACTCCGATCTAAAAGAGACACACTAACTTAATGTAGAAACACCGTTATTTTGTCTCCTAACTCATTTTCCTAACAAGACAACCTCAATGATAAGACGCACACTGTTTTCCATGCATTTCTTGCTAAAAGAGCTAAGATCGTGATTATCTCTGTTGCTGAATCAGCTAGGGGGCTATTTAACTCTGATCTAAAAGAGACACACTAACTTAATGTAGAAACACCGTTATTTTGTCTCCTAACTCATTTTCCTAACAAGACAACCTCAATGATAAGACGAACACTGTTTTCCATGCATTTCTTGCTAAAAGAGCTAAGATCGTGATTATCTCTGTTGCTGAATGAGCTAGGGGGCTATTCAACTCTGATCTAAAAGAGACACACTAACTTAATGTAGAAACACCGTTATTGTGTCTCCTAACTCATTTTCCTAACAAGACAACCTCAATGATAAGACGCACACTGTTTTCCATGCATTTCTTGCTAAAAGAGCTAATATCGTGATTATCTCTGTTGCTGAATGAGCTAGGGGGCTATTCAACTCCGATCTAAAAGAGACACACTAACATAATGTAGAAACACCGTTATTTTGTCTGCTAACTCATTTTCCTAACAAGACAACCTCAATGATAAGACGAACACTGTTTTCCATGCATTTCTTGCTAAAAGAGCTAAGATCGTGATTATCTCTGTTGCTGAATGAGCTAGGGGGCTAATTCAACTCCGATCTAAAAGAGACACACTAACTTAATGTAGAAACACCGTTATTTTGTCTCCTATATCATTTTCCTAACAAGACAACCTCAATGATAAGACGAACACTGTTTTCCATGCATTTCTTGCTAAAAGAGCTAAGATCGTGATTATCTCTGTTGCTGAATGAGCTAGGGGGCTAATTCAACTCCGATCTAAAAGAGACACACTAACTTAATGTAGAAACACCGTTATTTTGTCTCCTAACTCATTTTCCTAACAAGACAACCTCAATGATAAGACGCACACTGTTTTCCATGCATTTCTTGCTAAAAGAGCTAAGATCGTGATTATCTCTGTTGCTGAATCAGCTAGGGGGCTATTCAACTCTTATATAAAAGAGACACACTAACTTAATGTAGAAACACCGTTATTTTGTCTCCTAACTCATTTTCCTAACAAGACAACCTCAATGATAAGACGAACACTGTTTTCCATGCATTTCTTGCTAAAAGAGCTAAGATCGTGATTATCTCTGTTGCTGAATGAGCTAGGGGGCTATTCAACTCTGATCTAAAAGAGACACACTAACTTAATGTAGAAACACCGTTATTGTGTCTCCTAACTCATTTTCCTAACAAGACAACCTCAATGATAAGACGCACACTGTTTTCCATGCATTTCTTGCTAAAAGAGCTAAGATCGTGATTATCTCTGTTGCTGAATGAGCTAGGGGGCTAATTCAACTCCGATCTAAAAGAGACACAATAACTTAATGTAGAAACACCGTTATTTTGTCTCCTAACTCATTTTCCTAACAAGACAACCTCAATGATAAGACGCACACTGTTTTCCATGCATTTCTTGCTAAAAAAACTAAGATCGTGATTATCTCTGTTGCTGAATCAGCTAGGGGGCTAATTCAACTCCGATCTAAAAGAGACACACTAACATAATGTAGAAACACCGTTATTTTGTCTCCTAACTCATTTTCCTAACAAGACAACCTCAATGATAAGACGAACACTGTTTTCCATGCATTTCTTGCTAAAAGAGCTAAGATCGTGATTATCTCTGTTGCTGAATGAGCTAGGGGGCTAATTCAACTCCGATCTAAAAGAGACACACTAACTTAATGTAGAAACACCGTTATTTTGTCTCCTAACTCATTTTCCTAACAAGACAACCTCAATGATAAGACGCACACTGTTTTCCATGCATTTCTTGCTAAAAGAGCTAAGATCGTGATTATCTCTGTTGCTGAATGAGCTAGGGGGCTAATTCAACTCCGATCTAAAAGAGACACACTAACTTAATGTAGAAACACCGTTATTTTGTCTCCTAACTCATTTTCCTAACAAGACAACCTCAATGATAAGATGCACACTGTTTTCCATGCATTTCTTGCTAAAAGAGCTAAGATCGTGATTATCTTTATTGCTGAATGAGCTAGGTGGCTATTCAACTCCAATCTAAAAGAAACACACTAATTTTATGTAGAAACACCGTTATTTTGTCTCCTAACTCATTTTCCTAAAAAGACAACCTCAATGATAAGACGAACACTGTTTTCCATGCATTTCTTGCTAAAAGAGCTAAGATCGTGATTATCTCTGTTGCAGAATGAGCTAGGGGGCTATTCAACTCCGATCTAAAAGAGACACACTAACTTAATGTAGAAACACGTTATTTTTTCTCCTAACTCATTTTCCTAACAAGACAACCTCAATGATAAGACGCACACTGTTTTCCATGCATTTCTTGCTAAAAGAGCTAAGTTCGTGATTATCTCTGTTGCTGAATGAGCAAGGGGGCTAATTTAAATCCGATCTAAAAGAGACACACTAACTTAATGTAGAAACACCGTTATTTTGTCTCCTAACTCATTTTCCTAACAAGACAACCTCAATGATAAGACGCACACTGTTTTCCATGCATATCTTGCTAAAAGAGCTAAGATCGTGATTATCTCTGTTGCTGAATGAGCTAGGGGGCTAATTCAACTCCGATCTAAAAGAGACACACTAACATAATGTAGAAACACCATTATTTTGTCTCCTAACTCATTTTCCTAACAAGACAACCTCAATGATAAGACGAACACTGTTTTCCATGCATTTCTTGCTAAAAGAGCTAAGATCGTGATTATCTCTGTTGCTGAATGAGCTAGGGGGCTAATTCAACTCCGATCTAAAAGAGACACACTAACTTAATGTAGAAACACCGTTATTTTGTCTCCTAACTCATTTTCCTAACAAGACAACCTCAATGATAAGACGCACACTGTTTTCCATGCATTTCTTGCTAAAAGAGCTAAGATCGTGATTATCTCTGTTGCTGAATGAGCCAGGGGGCTAATTCAACTCCGATCTAAAAGAGACACACTAACTTAATGTAGAAACACGTTATTTTTTCTCCTAACTCATTTTCCTAACAAGACAACCTCAATGATAAGACGAACACTGTTTTCCATGCATTTCTTTCTAAAAGAGCTAAGATCGTGATTATCTCTGTTGCTGAATGAGCTAGGGGGCTATTCAACTCCGATCTAAAAGAGACACACTAACTTAATGTAGAAACACCGTTATTTTGTCTCCTAACTCATTTTCCTAACAAGACAACCTAAATGATAAGACGCACACTGTTTTCCATGCATTTCTTGCTAAAAGAGCTAAGATCGTGATTATCTCTGTTGCTGAATGAGCTAGGGGGCTAATTCAAATCCGATCTAAAAGAGACACACTAACTTAATGTAGAAACACCGTTATTTTGTCTCCTAACTCATTTTCCTAACAAGACAACCTCAATGATAAGACGCACACTGTTTTCCATGCATTTCTTGCTAAAAGAGCTAAGATCGTGATTATCTCTGTTGCTGAATGAGCTAGGGGGCTAATTCAACTCCGATCTAAAAGAGACACACTAACATAATGTAGAAACACCGTTATTTTGTCTCCTAACTCATTTTCCTAACAAGACAACCTCAATGATAAGACGAACACTGTTTTCCATGCATTTCTTGCTAAAAGAGCTAAGATCGTGATTATCTCTGTTGCTGAATAAGCTAGGGGGCTCATTCAACTCCAATCTAAAAGAGACACACTAACTTAATGTAGAAACACCGTTATTTTGTCTCCTAACTCATTTTCCTAACAAGACAACCTCAATGATAAGACGCACACTGTTTTCCATGCATTTCTTGCTAAAAGAGCTAAGATCGTGATTATCTCTGTTGCTGAATGAGCTAGGGGGCTAATTCAACTCCGATCTAAAAGAGACACACTAACTTAATGTAGAAACACCGATATTTTGTCTCCTAACTCATTTTCCTAACAAGACAACCTCAATGATAAGATGCACACTGTTTTCCATGCATTTCTTGCTAAAAGAGCTAAGATCGTGATTATCTTTATTGCTGAATGAGCTAGGTGGCTATTCAACTCCGATCTAAAAGAAACACACGAATTTTATGTAGAAACACCGTTATTTTGTCTCCTAACTCATTTTCCTAAAAAGACAACCTCAATGATAAGACGAACACTGTTTTCCATGCATTTCTTGCTAAAAGAGCTAAGATCGTGATTATCTCTGTTGCTGAATGAGCCAGGGGGCTAATTCAACTCCGATCTAAAAGAGACACACTAACTTAATGTAGAAACACGTTATTTTTTCTCCTAACTCATTTTCCTAACAAGACAACCTCAATGATAAGACGAACACTGTTTTCCATGCATTTCTTTCTAAAAGAGCTAAGATCGTGATTATCTCTGTTGCTGAATGAGCTAGGGGGCTATTCAAATCCGATCTTAAAGAGACACACTAACTTAATGTAGAAACACGTTATTTTTTCTCCTAACTCATTTTCCTAACAAGACAACCTCAATGATAAGACGCACACTGTTTTCCATGCATTTCTTGCTAAAAGAGCTAAGATCGTGATTATCTCTGTTGCTGAATGAGCTAGGGGGCTAATTCAACTACGATCTAAAAGAGACACACTAACTTAATGTAGAAACACCGTTATTTTGTCTCCTAACTCATTTTCCTAACAAGACAACCTCAACGATAAGACGCACACTGTTTTCCATGCATTTCTTGCTAAAAGAGCTAAGATCGTGATTATCTCTGTTGCTGAATGAGCTAGGGGGCTATTCAACTCCGATCTAAAAGAGACACACTAACTTAATGTAGAAACACCGTTATTTTGTCTCCTAACTCATTTTCCTAACAAGACAACCTCAATGATAAGACGAACACTGTTTTCCATGCATTTCTTGCTAAAAGAGCTAAGATCGTGATTATCTCTGTTGCTGAATGAGCTAGGGGGCTAATTCAACTCCGATCTAAAAGAGACACACTAACTTAATGTAGAAACACCGTTATTTTGTCTCCTAACTAATTTTCCTAACAAGACAACCTCAATGATAAGACGAACACTGTTTTCCATGCATTTCTTGCTAAAAGAGCTAAGATCGTGATTATCTCTGTTGCTGAATGAGCTAGGGGGCTAATTCAACTCCGATCTAAAAGAGACACACTAACTTAATGTAGAAACACCGTTATTTTGTCTCCTAACTCATTTTCCTAACAAGACAACCTCAATGATAAGACGCACACTGTTTTCCATGCATTTCTTGCTAAAAGAGCTAAGATCGTGATTATCTCTGTTGCTGAATCAGCTAGGGGGCTATTTAACTCTTATATAAAAGAGACACACTAACTTAATGTAGAAACACCGTTATTTTGTCTCCTAACTCATTTTCCTAACAAGACAACCTCAATGATAAGACGAACACTGTTTTCCATGCATTTCTTGCTAAAAGAGCTAAGATCGTGATTATCTCTGTTGCTGAATGAGCTAGGGGGCTAATTCAACTCCGATCTAAAAGAGACACAATAACTTAATGTAGAAACACCGTTATTTTGTCTCCTAACTCATTTTCCTAACAAGACAACCTCAATGATAAGACACACACTGTTTTCCATGCATTTCTTGCTAAAAGAGCTAAGATCGTGATTATCTCTGTTGCTGAATGAGCTAGTTGGCTAATTCAACTCCGATCTAAAAGAGACACACTAACATAATGTAGAAACACCGTTATTTTGTCTCCTAACTCATTTTCCTAACAAGACAACCTCAATGATAAGACGAACACTGTTTTCCATGCATTTCGTGCTAAAAGAGCTAAGATCGTGATTATCTCTGTTGCTGAATGAGCTAGGGGGCTAATTCAACTCCGATCTAAAAGAGACACACTAACTTAATGTAGAAACACCGTTATTTTGTCTCCTAACTCATTTTCCTAACAAGACAACCTCAATGATAAGACGCACACTGTTTTCCATGCATTTCTTGCTAAAAGAGCTAAGATCGTGATTATCTCTGTTGCTGAATCAGCTAGGGGGCTATTTAACTCTGATCTAAAAGAGACACACTAACTTAATGTAGAAACACCGTTATTTTGTCTCCTAACTCATTTTCCTAACAAGACAACCTCAATGATAAGACGAACACTGTTTTCCATGCATTTCTTGCTAAAAGAGCTAAGATCGTGATTATCTCTGTTGCTGAATGAGCTAGGGGGCTATTCAACTCTGATCTAAAAGAGACACACTAACTTAATGTAGAAACACCGTTATTGTGTCTCCTAACTCATTTTCCAAACAAGACAACCTCAATGATAAGACGCACACTGTTTTCCATGCATTTCTTGCTAAAAGAGCTAAGATCGTGATTATCTCTGTTGCTGAATGAGCTAGGGGGCTAATTCAACTCCGATCTAAAAGAGACACAATAACTTAATGTAGAAACACCGTTATTTTGTCTCCTAACTCATTTTCCTAACAAGACAACCTCAATGATAAGACGCACACTGTTTTCCATGCATTTCTTGCTAAAAAAACTAAGATCGTGATTATCTCTGTTGCTGAATCAGCTAGGGGGCTAATTCAACTCCGATCTAAAAGAGACACACTAACATAATGTAGAAACACCGTTATTTTGTCTCCTAACTCATTTTCCTAACAAGACAACCTCAATGATAAGACGAACACTGTTTTCCATGCATTTCTTGCTAAAAGAGCTAAGATCGTGATTATCTCTGTTGCTGAATGAGCTAGGGGGCTAATTCAACTCCGATCTAAAAGAGACACACTAACTTAATGTAGAAACACCGTTATTTTGTCTCCTAACTCATTTTCCTAACAAGACAACCTCAATGATAAGACGCACACTGTTTTCCATGCATTTCTTGCTAAAAGAGCTAAGATCGTGATTATCTCTGTTGCTGAATGAGCTAGGGGGCTAATTCAACTCCGATCTAAAAGAGACACACTAACTTAATGTAGAAACACCGTTATTTTGTCTCCTAACTAATTTTCCTAACAAGACAACCTCAATGATAAGACGAACACTGTTTTCCATGCATTTCTTGCTAAAAGAGCTAAGATCGTGATTATCTCTGTTGCTGAATGAGCTAGGGGGCTAATTCAACTCCGATCTAAAAGAGACACACTAACTTAATGTAGAAACACCGTTATTTTGTCTCCTAACTCATTTTCCTAACAAGACAACCTCAATGATAAGACGCACACTGTTTTCCATGCATTTCTTGCTAAAAGAGCTAAGATCGTGATTATCTCTGTTGCTGAATCAGCTAGGGGGCTATTCAACTCTTATATAAAAGAGACACACTAACTTAATGTAGAAACACCGTTATTTTGTCTCCTAACTCATTTTCCTAACAAGACAACCTCAATGATAAGACGAACACTGTTTTCCATGCATTTCTTGCTAAAAGAGCTAAGATCGTGATTATCTCTGTTGCTGAATGAGCTAGGGGGCTAATTCAACTCCGATCTAAAAGAGACACAATAACTTAATGTAGAAACACCGTTATTTTGTCTCCTAACTCATTTTCCTAACAAGACAACCTCAATGATAAGACACACACTGTTTTCCATGCATTTCTTGCTAAAAGAGCTAAGATCGTGATTATCTCTGTTGCTGAATGAGCTAGTTGGCTAATTCAACTCCGATCTAAAAGAGACACACTAACATAATGTAGAAACACCGTTATTTTGTCTCCTAACTCATTTTCCTAACAAGACAACCTCAATGATAAGACGAACACTGTTTTCCATGCATTTCGTGCTAAAAGAGCTAAGATCGTGATTATCTCTGTTGCTGAATGAGCTAGGGGGCTAATTCAACTCCGATCTAAAAGAGACACACTAACTTAATGTAGAAACACCGTTATTTTGTCTCCTAACTCATTTTCCTAACAAGACAACCTCAATGATAAGACGCACACTGTTTTCCATGCATTTCTTGCTAAAAGAGCTAAGATCGTGATTATCTCTGTTGCTGAATCAGCTAGGGGGCTATTTAACTCTGATCTAAAAGAGACACACTAACTTAATGTAGAAACACCGTTATTTTGTCTCCTAACTCATTTTCCTAACAAGACAACCTCAATGATAAGACGAACACTGTTTTCCATGCATTTCTTGCTAAAAGAGCTAAGATCGTGATTATCTCTGTTGCTGAATGAGCTAGGGGGCTATTCAACTCTGATCTAAAAGAGACACACTAACTTAATGTAGAAACACCGTTATTGTGTCTCCTAACTCATTTTCCAAACAAGACAACCTCAATGATAAGACGCACACTGTTTTCCATGCATTTCTTGCTAAAAGAGCTAAGATCGTGATTATCTCTGTTGCTGAATGAGCTAGGGGGCTAATTCAACTCCGATCTAAAAGAGACACAATAACTTAATGTAGAAACACCGTTATTTTGTCTCCTAACTCATTTTCCTAACAAGACAACCTCAATGATAAGACGCACACTGTTTTCCATGCATTTCTTGCTAAAAAAACTAAGATCGTGATTATCTCTGTTGCTGAATCAGCTAGGGGGCTAATTCAACTCCGATCTAAAAGAGACACACTAACATAATGTAGAAACACCGTTATTTTGTCTCCTAACTCATTTTCCTAACAAGTCAACCTCAATGATAAGACGAACACTGTTTTCCATGCATTTCTTGCTAAAAGAGCTAAGATCGTGATTATCTCTGTTGCTGAATGAGCTAGGGGGCTAATTCAACTCCGATCTAAAAGAGACACACTAACTTAATGTAGAAACACCGTTATTTTGTCTCCTAACTCATTTTCCTAACAAGACAACCTCAATGATAAGACGCACACTGTTTTCCATGCATTTCTTGCTAAAAGAGCTAAGATCGTGATTATCTCTGTTGCTGAATGAGCTAGGGGGCTAATTCAACTCCGATCTAAAAGAGACACACTAACTTAATGTAGAAACACCGTTATTTTGTCTCCTAACTCATTTTCCTAACAAGACAACCTCAATGATAAGATGCACACTGTTTTCCATGCATTTCTTGCTAAAAGAGCTAAGATCGTGATTATCTTTATTGCTGAATGAGCTAGGTGGCTATTCAACTCCGATCTAAAATAAACACACTAATTTTATGTAGAAACACCGTTATTTTGTCTCCTAACTCATTTTCCTAAAAAGACAACCTCAATGATAAGACGAACACTGTTTTCCATTCATTTCTTGCTAAAAGAGCTAAGATCGTGATTATCTCTGTTGCAGAATGAGCTAGGGGGCTATTCAACTCCGATCTAAAAGAGACACACTAACTTAATGTAGAAACACGTTATTTTTTCTCCTAACTCATTTTCCTAACAAGACAACCTCAATGATAAGACGCACACTGTTTTCCATGCATTTCTTGCTAAAAGAGCTAAGTTCGTGATTATCTCTGTTGCTGAATGAGCAAGGGGGCTAATTTAAATCCGATCTAAAAGAGACACACTAACTTAATGTAGAAACACCGTTATTTTGTCTCCTAACTCATTTTCCTAACAAGACAACCTCAATGATAAGACGCACACTGTTTTCCATGCATATCTTGCTAAAAGAGCTAAGATCGTGATTATCTCTGTTGCTGAATGAGCTAGGGGGCTAATTCAACTCCGATCTAAAAGAGACACACTAACTTAATGTAGAAACACCGTTATTTTGTCTCCTAACTAATTTTCCTAACAAGACAACCTCAATGATAAGACGAACACTGTTTTCCATGCATTTCTTGCTAAAAGAGCTAAGATCGTGATTATCTCTGTTGCTGAATGAGCTAGGGGGCTAATTCAACTCCGATCTAAAAGAGACACACTAACTTAATGTAGAAACACCGTTATTTTGTCTCCTAACTCATTTTCCTAACAAGACAACCTCAATGATAAGACGAACACTGTTTTCCATGCATTTCTTGCTAAAAGAGCTAAGATCGTGATTATCTCTGTTGCTGAATGAGCTAGGGGGCTATTCAACTCCGATCTAAAAGAGACACACTAACTTAATGTAGATACACCGTTATTTTGTCTCCTAACTCATTTTCCTAACAAGACAACCTCAATGATAAGACGAACACTGTTTTCCATGCATTTCTTGCTAAAAGAGCTAAGATCGTGATTATCTCTGTTGCTGAATGAGCTAGGGGGCTATTCAACTCCGATCTAAAAGAGACACACTAACTTAATGTAGAAACACCGTTATTTTGTCTCCTAACTCATTTTCCTAACAAGACAACCTCAATGATAAGACGCACACTGTTTTCCATGCATTTCTTGCTAAAAGAGCTAAGATCGTGATTATCTCTGTTTCTGAATTAGCTAGGGGGCTAATTCAACTCCGATCTAAAAGAGACACACTAACTTAATGTAGAAACACCGTTATTTTGTCTCCTAACTCATTTTCCTAACAAGACAACCTCAATGATAAGACGAACACTGTTTTCCATGCATTTCTTGCTATCTCTGTTGCTGAATCAGCTAGGGGGTTATTCAACTCTGATCTAAAAGAGACACACTAACTTAATGTAGAAACACCGTTATTTTGTCTCCTAACTCATTTTCCTAACAAGACAACCTCAATGATAAGACTCACACTGTTTTCCATGCATTTCTTGCTAAAAGAGCTAAGATCGTGATTATCTCTGTTGCTGAATGAGCTAGGGGGCTAATTCAACTCCGATCTAAAAGAGACACACTAACTTAATGTAGAAACACCGTTATTTTGTCTCCTAACTCATTTTCCTAACAAGACAACCTCAATGATAAGACGAACACTGTTTTCCATGCATTTCTTGCTGAAAGAGCTAAGATCGTGATTATCTCTGTTGCTGAATGAGCTAGGGGGCTAATTCAACTCCGATCTAAAAGAGACACACTAACTTAATGTAGAAACACCGTTATTTTGTCTCCTAACTAATTTTCCTAACAAGACAACCTCAATGATAAGACGAACACTGTTTTCCATGCATTTCTTGCTAAAAGAGCTAAGATCGTGATTATCTCTGTTGCTGAATGAGCTAGGGGGCTAATTCAACTCCGATCTAAAAGAGACACACTAACTTAATGTAGAAACACCGTTATTTTGTCTCCTAACTCATTTTCCTAACAAGACAACCTCAATGATAAGACGAACACTGTTTTCCATGCATTTCTTGCTAAAAGAGCTAAGATCGTGATTATCTCTGTTGCTGAATGAGCTAGGGGGCTATTCAACTCCGATCTAAAAGAGACACACTAACTTAATGTAGATACACCGTTATTTTGTCTCCTAACTCATTTTCCTAACAAGACAACCTCAATGATAAGACGAACACTGTTTTCCATGCATTTCTTGCTAAAAGAGCTAAGATCGTGATTATCTCTGTTGCTGAATGAGCTAGGGGGCTATTCAACTCCGATCTAAAAGAGACACACTAACTTAATGTAGAAACACCGTTATTTTGTCTCCTAACTCATTTTCCTAACAAGACAACCTCAATGATAAGACGCACACTGTTTTCCATGCATTTCTTGCTAAAAGAGCTAAGATCGTGATTATCTCTGTTTCTGAATTAGCTAGGGGGCTAATTCAACTCCGATCTAAAAGAGACACACTAACTTAATGTAGAAACACCGTTATTTTGTCTCCTAACTCATTTTCCTAACAAGACAACCTCAATGATAAGACGAACACTGTTTTCCATGCATTTCTTGCTATCTCTGTTGCTGAATCAGCTAGGGGGTTATTCAACTCTGATCTAAAAGAGACACACTAACTTAATGTAGAAACACCGTTATTTTGTCTCCTAACTCATTTTCCTAACAAGACAACCTCAATGATAAGACTCACACTGTTTTCCATGCATTTCTTGCTAAAAGAGCTAAGATCGTGATTATCTCTGTTGCTGAATGAGCTAGGGGGCTAATTCAACTCCGATCTAAAAGAGACACACTAACTTAATGTAGAAACACCGTTATTTTGTCTCCTAACTCATTTTCCTAACAAGACAACCTCAATGATAAGACGAACACTGTTTTCCATGCATTTCTTGCTGAAAGAGCTAAGATCGTGATTATCTCTGTTGCTGAATGAGCTAGGGGGCTAATTCAACTCCGATCTAAAAGAGACACACTAACTTAATGTAGAAACACCGTTATTTTGTCTCCTAACTCATTTTCCTAACAAGACAACCTCAATGATAAGACAAACACTGTTTTCCATGCATTTCTTGCTGAAAGAGCTAAGATCGTGATTATCTCTGTTGCTGAATGAGCTAGGGGGCTAATTCAACTCCGATCTAAAAGAGACACACTAACTTAATGTAGAAACACCGTTATTTTGTCTCCTAACTCATTTTCCTAACAAGACAACCTCAATGATAAGACAAACACTGTTTTCCATGCATTTCTTGCTGAAAGAGCTAAGATCGTGATTATCTCTGTTGCTGAATGAGCTAGGGGGCTAATTCAACTCCGATCTAAAAGAGACACACTAACTTAATGTAGAAACACCGTTATTTTGTCTCCTAACTCATTTTCCTAACAAGACAACCTCAATGATAAGACGAACACTGTTTTCCATGCATTTCTTGCTGAAAGTGCTAAGATCGTGATTATCTCTGTTGCTGAATGAGCTAGGGGGCTAATTCAACTCCGATCTAAAAGAGACACACTAACTTAATGTAGAAACACCGTTATTTTGTCTCCTAACTCATTTTCCTAACAAGACAACCTCAATGATAAGACGAACACTGTTTTCCATGCATTTCTTGCTAAAAGAGCTAAGATAGTGATTATCTCTGTTGCTGAATGAGCTAGGGGGCTAATTCAACTCCGATCTAAAAGAGACACACTAACTTAATGTAGAAACACCGTTATTTTGTCTCCTAACTCATTTTCCTAACAAGACAACCTCAATGATAAGACGCACACTGTTTTCCATGCATTTCTTGCTAAAAGAGCTAAGATCGTGATTATCTTTATTGCTGAATGAGCTAGGTGGCTATTCAACTCCGATCTAAAAGAAACACACTAATTTTATGTAGAAACACCGTTATTTTGTCTCCTAACTCATTTTCCTAAAAAGACAACCTCAATGATAAGACGAACACTGTTTTCCATGCATTTCTTGCTAAAAGAGCTAAGATCATGATTATCTCTGTTGCTGAATGAGCTAGGGGGCTAATTCAACTCCGATCTAAAAGAGACACAATAACTTAATGTAGAAACACCGTTATTTTGTCTCCTAACTCATTTTCCTAACAAGACAACCTCAATGATAAGACGCACACTGTTTTCCATGCATTTCTTGCTAAAAAAACTAAGATCGTGATTATCTCTGTTGCTGAATCAGCTAGGGGGCTAATTCAACTCCGATCTAAAAGAGACACACTAACATAATGTAGAAACACCGTTATTTTGTCTCCTAACTCATTTTCCTAACAAGACAACCTCAATGATAAGACGAACACTGTTTTCCATGCATTTCTTGCTAAAAGAGCTAAGATCGTGATTATCTCTGTTGCTGAATGAGCTAGGGGGCTAATTCAACTCCGATCTAAAAGAGACACACTAACTTAATGTAGAAACACCGTTATTTTGTCTCCTAACTCATTTTCCTAACAAGACAACCTCAATGATAAGACGCACACTGTTTTCCATGCATTTCTTGCTAAAAGAGCTAAGATCGTGATTATCTCTGTTGCTGAATGAGCTAGGGGGCTAATTCAACTCCGATCTAAAAGAGACACACTAACTTAATGTAGAAACACCGTTATTTTGTCTCCTAACTCATTTTCCTAACAAGACAACCTCAATGATAAGATGCACACTGTTTTCCATGCATTTCTTGCTAAAAGAGCTAAGATCGTGATTATCTTTATTGCTGAATGAGCTAGGTGGCTATTCAACTCCGATCTAAAAGAAACACACTAATTTTATGTAGAAACACCGTTATTTTGTCTCCTAACTCATTTTCCTAAAAAGACAACCTCAATGATAAGACGAACACTGTTTTCCATGCATTTCTTGCTAAAAGAGCTAAGATCGTGATTATCTCTGTTGCAGAATGAGCTAGGGGGCTATTCAACTCCGATCTAAAAGAGACACACTAACTTAATGTAGAAACACGTTATTTTTTCTCCTAACTCATTTTCCTAACAAGACAACCTCAATGATAAGACGCACACTGTTTTCCATGCATTTCTTGCTAAAAGAGCTAAGTTCGTGATTATCTCTGTTGCTGAATGAGCAAGGGGGCTAATTTAAATCCGATCTAAAAGAGACACACTAACTTAATGTAGAAACACCGTTATTTTGTCTCCTAACTCATTTTCCTAACAAGACAACCTCAATGATAAGACGCACACTGTTTTCCATGCATATCTTGCTAAAAGAGCTAAGATCGTGATTATCTCTGTTGCTGAATGAGCTAGGGGGCTAATTCAACTCCGATCTAAAAGAGACACACTAACATTATGTAGAAACACCATTATTTTGTCTCCTAACTCATTTTCCTAACAAGACAACCTCAATGATAAGACGAACACTGTTTTCCATGCATTTCTTGCTAAAAGAGCTAAGATCGTGATTATCTCTGTTGCTGAATGAGCTAGGGGGCTAATTCAACTCCGATCTAAAAGAGACACACTAACTTAATGTAGAAACACCGTTATTTTGTCTCCTAACTAATTTTCCTAACAAGACAACCTCAATGATAAGACGAACACTGTTTTCCATGCATTTCTTGCTAAAAGAGCTAAGATCGTGATTATCTCTGTTGCTGAATGAGCTAGGGGGCTATTCAACTCCGATCTAAAAGAGACACACTAACTTAATGTAGATACACCGTTATTTTGTCTCCTAACTCATTTTCCTAACAAGACAACCTCAATGATAAGACGAACACTGTTTTCCATGCATTTCTTGCTAAAAGAGCTAAGATCGTGATTATCTCTGTTGCTGAATGAGCTAGGGGGCTATTCAACTCCGATCTAAAAGAGACACACTAACTTAATGTAGAAACACCGTTATTTTGTCTCCTAACTCATTTTCCTAACAAGACAACCTCAATGATAAGACGCACACTGTTTTCCATGCATTTCTTGCTAAAAGAGCTAAGATCGTGATTATCTCTGTTTCTGAATTAGCTAGGGGGCTAATTCAACTCCGATCTAAAAGAGACACACTAACTTAATGTAGAAACACCGTTATTTTGTCTCCTAACTCATTTTCCTAACAAGACAACCTCAATGATAAGACGCACACTGTTTTCCATGCATTTCTTGCTAAAAGAGCTAAGATCGTGATTATCTCTGTTGCTGAATCAGCTAGGGGGCTATTCAACTCTTATATAAAAGAGACACACTAACTTAATGTAGAAACACCGTTATTTTGTCTCCTAACTCATTTTCCTAACAAGACAACCTCAATGATAAGACGAACACTGTTTTCCATGCATTTCTTGCTAAAAGAGCTAAGATCGTGATTATCTCTGTTGCTGAATGAGCTAGGGGGCTAATTCAACTCCGATCTAAAAGAGACACAATAACTTAATGTAGAAACACCGTTATTTTGTCTCCTAACTCATTTTCCTAACAAGACAACCTCAATAATAAGACACACACTGTTTTCCATGCATTTCTTGCTAAAAGAGCTAAGATCGTGATTATCTCTGTTGCTGAATGAGCTAGTTGGCTAATTCAACTCCGATCTAAAAGAGACACACTAACATAATGTAGAAACACCGTTATTTTGTCTCCTAACTCATTTTCCTAACAAGACAACCTCAATGATAAGACGAACACTGTTTTCCATGCATTTCGTGCTAAAAGAGCTAAGATCGTGATTATCTCTGTTGCTGAATGAGCTAGGGGGCTAATTCAACTCCGATCTAAAAGAGACACACTAACTTAATGTAGAAACACCGTTATTTTGTCTCCTAACTCATTTTCCTAACAAGACAACCTCAATGATAAGACGCACACTGTTTTCCATGCATTTCTTGCTAAAAGAGCTAAGATCGTGATTATCTCTGTTGCTGAATCAGCTAGGGGGCTATTTAACTCTGATCTAAAAGAGACACACTAACTTAATGTAGAAACACCGTTATTTTGTCTCCTAACTCATTTTCCTAACAAGACAACCTCAATGATAAGACGAACACTGTTTTCCATGCATTTCTTGCTAAAAGAGCTAAGATCGTGATTATCTCTGTTGCTGAATGAGCTAGGGGGCTATTCAACTCTGATCTAAAAGAGACACACTAACTTAATGTAGAAACACCGTTATTGTGTCTCCTAACTCATTTTCCTAACAAGACAACCTCAATGATAAGACGCACACTGTTTTCCATGCATTTCTTGCTAAAAGAGCTAAGATCGTGATTATCTCTGTTGCTGAATGAGCTAGGGGGCTAATTCAACTCCGATCTAAAAGAGACACAATAACTTAATGTAGAAACACCGTTATTTTGTCTCCTAACTCATTTTCCTAACAAGACAACCTCAATGATAAGACGCACACTGTTTTCCATGCATTTCTTGCTAAAAAAAACTAAGATCGTGATTATCTCTGTTGCTGAATCAGCTAGGGGGCTAATTCAACTCCGATCTAAAAGAGACACACTAACATAATGTAGAAACACCGTTATTTTGTCTCCTAACTCATTTTCCTAACAAGACAACCTCAATGATAAGACGAACACTGTTTTCCATGCATTTCTTGCTAAAAGAGCTAAGATCGTGATTATCTCTGTTGCTGAATGAGCTAGGGGGCTAATTCAACTCCGATCTAAAAGACACACACTAACTTAATGTAGAAACACCGTTATTTTGTCTCCTAACTCATTTTCCTAACAAGACAACCTCAATGATAAGACGCACACTGTTTTCCATGCATTTCTTGCTAAAAGAGCTAAGATCGTGATTATCTCTGTTGCTGAATGAGCTAGGGGGCTAATTCAACTCCGATCTAAAAGAGACACAATAACTTAATGTAGAAACACCGTTATTTTGTCTCCTAACTCATTTTCCTAACAAGACAACCTCAATGATAAGACGAACACTGTTTTCCATGCATTTCTTGCTAAAAGAGCTAAGATCGTGATTATCTCTGTTGCTGAATGAGCTAGTTGGCTAATTCAACTCCGATCTAAAAGAGACACACTAACATTATGTAGAAACACCGTTATTTTGTCTCCTAACTCATTTTCCTAACAAGACAACCTCAATGATAAGACGAACACTGTTTTCCATGCATTTCGTGCTAAAAGAGCTAAGATCGTGATTATCTCTGTTGCTGAATGAGCTAGGGGGCTAATTCAACTCCGATCTAAAAGAGACACACTAACTTAATGTAGAAACACCGTTATTTTGTCTCCTAACTCATTTTCCTAACAAGACAACCTCAATGATAAGACGCACACTGTTTTCCATGCATTTCTTGCTAAAAGAGCTAAGATCGTGATTATCTCTGTTGCTGAATCAGCTAGGGGGCTATTTAACTCTGATCTAAAAGAGACACACTAACTTAATGTAGAAACACCGTTATTTTGTCTCCTAACTCATTTTCCTAACAAGACAACCTCAATGATAAGACGAACACTGTTTTCCATGCATTTCTTGCTAAAAGAGCTAAGATCGTGATTATCTCTGTTGCTGAATGAGCTAGGGGGCTATTCAACTCTGATCTAAAAGAGACACACTAACTTAATGTAGAAACACCGTTATTGTGTCTCCTAACTCATTTTCCTAACAAGACAACCTCAATGATAAGACGCACACTGTTTTCCATGCATTTCTTGCTAAAAGAGCTAAGATCGTGATTATCTCTGTTGCTGAATGAGCTAGGGGGCTATTCAACTCCGATCTAAAAGAGACACACTAACATAATGTAGAAACACCGTTATTTTGTCTCCTAACTCATTTTCCTAACAAGACAACCTCAATGATAAGACGAACACTGTTTTCCATGCATTTCTTGCTAAAAGAGCTAAGATCGTGATTATCTCTGTTGCTGAATGAGCTAGGGGGCTAATTCAACTCCGATCTAAAAGAGACACACTAACTTAATGTAGAAACACCGTTATTTTGTCTCCTAACTAATTTTCCTAACAAGAAAACCTCAATGATAAGACGAACACTGTTTTCCATGCATTTCTTGCTAAAAGAGCTAAGATCGTGATTATCTCTGTTGCTGAATGAGCTAGGGGGCTCATTCAACTCCAATCTAAAAGAGACACACTAACTTAATGTAGAAACACCGTTATTTTGTCTCCTAACTCATTTTCCTAACAAGACAACCTCAATGATAAGACGAACACTGTTTTCCATGCATTTCTTGCTAAAAGAGCTAAGATCGTGATTATCTCTGTTGCAGAATGAGCTAGGGGGCTATTCAACTCCGATCTAAAAGAGACACACTAACTTAATGTAGAAACACCGTTATTTTGTCTCCTAACTCATTTTCCTAACAAGACAACCTCAATGATAAGACGCACACTGTTTTCCATGCATTTCTTGCTAAAAGAGCTAAGATCGTGATTATCTCTGTTGCTGAATGAGCTAGGGGGCTATTCAACTCCGATCTAAAAGAGACACACTAACTTAATGTAGAAACACCGTTATTTTGTCTCCTAACTCATTTTCCTAACAAGACAACCTCAATGATAAGACGCACACTGTTTTCCATGCATTTCTTGCTAAAAGAGCTAAGATCGTGATTATCTCTGTTGCTGAATGAGCTAGGGGGCTAAATCAACTCCGATCTAAAAGAGACACACTAACTTAATGTAGAAACACCGTTATTTTGTCTCCTAACTCATTTTCCTAACAAGACAACCTCAATGATAAGACGCACACTGTTTTCCATGCATTTCTTGCTAAAAGAGCTAAGATAGTGATTATCTTTATTGCTGAATGAGCCAGGGGGCTATTCAACTCCGATCTAAAAGAGACACACTAGCTTAATGTAGAAACACCGTTATTGTGTCTCCTAACTCATTTTCCTAACAAGACAACCTCAATGATAAGACGAACACTGTTTTCCATGCATTTCTTGCTAAAAGAGCTAAGATCGTGATTATATCTGTTGCTGAATGAGCTAGGGGGCTATTCAACTCCGATCTAAAAGAGACACACTAACTTAATGTAGAAACACCGTTATTTTGTCTCCTAAATCATTTTCCTAACAAGACAACCTCAATGATAAGACGCACACTGTTTTCCATGCATTTCTTGCTAAAAGAGCTAAGATCGTGATTATCTCTGTTGCTGAATGAACTAGGGGGCTAATTCAACTCCGATCTTAAAGAGACACAATAACTTAATGTAGAAACACCAATATTTTGTCTCCTAACTCATTTTCCTAACAAGACAACCTCAATGATAAGATGCACACTGTTTTCCATGCATTTCTTGCTAAAAGAGCTAAGATCATGATTATCTTTATTGCTGAATGAGCTAGGTGGCTATTCAACTCCGATCTAAAAGAAACACGCTAACTTTATGTAGAAACACCGTTATTTTGTCTTCTAACTCATTTTCCTAACACGACAACCTCAATAATAAGACGCACACTGTTTTCCATGCATTTCTTGCTAAAAGAGCTAAGATCGTGATTATCTCTGTTGCTGAATGAGCTAGGGGGCTAATTCAACTCCGATCTAAAAGAGACACACTAACTTAATGTAGAAACACCGTTATTTTGTCTCCTAACTCATTTTCCTAACAAGACAACCTCAATGATAAGACGCACACTGTTTTCCATGCATTTCTTGCTAAAAGAGCTAAGATCGTGATTATCTCTGTTGCTGAATGAGCTAGGGGGCTAATTCAACTCCGATCTAAAAGAGACACACTAACTTAATGTAGAAACACCGTTATTTTGTCTCCTAACTCATTTTCCTAACAAGACAACCTCAATGATAAGACGAACACTGTTTTCCATGCATTTCTTGCTAAAAGAGCTAAGATCGTGATTATCTCTGTTGCTGAATGAGCTAGGAGGCTAATTCAACTCCGGTCTAAAAGAGACACACTAACTTAATGTAGAAACACCGTTATTTTGTCTCCTAACTCATTTTCCTAACAAAACAACCTCAATGATAAGACGAACACTGTTTTCCATGCATTTCTTGCTAAAAGAGCTAAGATCGTGATTATCTCTGTTGCTGAATGAGCTAGGGGGCTATTCAACTCCGATCTAAAAGAGACACACTAACTTAATGTAGAAACACCGTTATTTTGTCTCCTAACTCATTTTCCTAACAAGACAACCTCAATGATAAGACGCACACTGTTTTCCATGCATTTCTTGCTAAAAGAGCTAAGATCGTGATTATCTCTGTTGCTGAATGAGCTAGGGGGCTAATTCAACTCCGATCTAAAAGAGACACACTAACTTAATGTAGAAACACCGTTATTTTGTCTCCTAACTCATTTTCCTAACAAGACAACCTCAATGATAAGACGAACACTGTTTTCCATGCATTTCTTGCTAAAAGAGCTAAGATCGTGATTATCTCTGTTGCTGAATCAGCTAGAGGGCTATTCAACTCTGATCTAAAAGAGACACACTAACTTAATGTAGAAACACCGTTATTTTGTCTCCTAACTCATTTTCCTAACAAGACAATCTCAATGATAAGACGCACACTGTTTTCCATGCATTTCTTGCTAAAAGAGCTAAGATCGTGATTATCTCTGTTGCTGAATCAGCTAGGGGGCTATTTAACTCTGATCTAAAAGAGACACACTAACTTAATGTAGAAACACCGTTATTTTGTCTCCTAACTCATTTTCCTAACAAGACAACCTCAATGATAAGACGAACACTGTTTTCCATGCATTTCTTGCTAAAAGAGCTAAGATCGTGATTATCTCTGTTGCTGAATGAGCTAGGGGGCTATTCAACTCTGATCTAAAAGAGACACACTAACTTAATGTAGAAACACCGTTATTGTGTCTCCTAACTCATTTTCCTAACAAGACAACCTCAATGATAAGACGCACACTGTTTTCCATGCATTTCTTGCTAAAAGAGCTAAGATCGTGATTATCTCTGTTGCTGAATGAGCTAGGGGGCTATTCAACTCCGATCTAAAAGAGACACACTAACATAATGTAGAAACACCGTTATTTTGTCTCCTAACTCATTTTCCTAACAAGACAACCTCAATGATAAGACGAACACTGTTTTCCATGCATTTCTTGCTAAAAGAGCTAAGATCGTGATTATCTCTGTTGCTGAATGAGCTAGGGGGCTAATTCAACTCCGATCTAAAAGAGACACACTAACTTAATGTAGAAACACCGTTATTTTGTCTCCTAACTAATTTTCCTAACAAGACAACCTCAATGATAAGACGAACACTGTTTTCCAGGCATTTCTTGCTAAAAGAGCTAAGATCGTGATTATCTCTGTTGCTGAATGAGCTAGGGGGCTCATTCAACTCCAATCTAAAAGAGACACACTAACTTAATGTAGAAACACCGTTATTTTGTCTCCTAACTCATTTTCCTAACAAGACAACCTCAATGATAAGACGAACACTGTTTTCCATGCATTTCTTGCTAAAAGAGCTAAGATCGTGATTATCTCTGTTGCAGAATGAGCTAGGGGGCTATTCAACTCCGATCTAAAAGAGACACACTAACTTAATGTAGAAACACCGTTATTTTGTCTCCTAACTCATTTTCCTAACAAGACAACCTCAATGATAAGACGCACACTGTTTTCCATGCATTTCTTGCTAAAAGAGCTAAGATCGTGATTATCTCTGTTGCTGAATGAGCTAGGGGGCTATTCAACTCCGATCTAAAAGAGACACACTAACTTAATGTAGAAACACCGTTATTTTGTCTCCTAACTCATTTTCCTAACAAGACAACCTCAATGATAAGACGCACACTGTTTTCCATGCATTTCTTGCTAAAAGAGCTAAGATCGTGATTATCTCTGTTGCTGAATGAGCTAGGGGGCTAAATCAACTCCGATCTAAAAGAGACACACTAACTTAATGTAGAAACACCGTTATTTTGTCTCCTAACTCATTTTCCTAACAAGACAACCTCAATGATAAGACGCACACTGTTTTCCATGCATTTCTTGCTAAAAGAGCTAAGATAGTGATTATCTTTATTGCTGAATGAGCCAGGGGGCTATTCAACTCCGATCTAAAAGAGACACACTAGCTTAATGTAGAAACACCGTTATTGTGTCTCCTAACTCATTTTCCTAACAAGACAACCTCAATGATAAGACGAACACTGTTTTCCATGCATTTCTTGCTAAAAGAGCTAAGATCGTGATTATATCTGTTGCTGAATGAGCTAGGGGGCTATTCAACTCCGATCTAAAAGAGACACACTAACTTAATGTAGAAACACCGTTATTTTGTCTCCTAAATCATTTTCCTAACAAGACAACCTCAATGATAAGACGCACACTGTTTTCCATGCATTTCTTGCTAAAAGAGCTAAGATCGTGATTATCTCTGTTGCTGAATGAACTAGGGGGCTAATTCAACTCCGATCTTAAAGAGACACAATAACTTAATGTAGAAACACCAATATTTTGTCTCCTAACTCATTTTCCTAACAAGACAACCTCAATGATAAGATGCACACTGTTTTCCATGCATTTCTTGCTAAAAGAGCTAAGATCATGATTATCTTTATTGCTGAATGAGCTAGGTGGCTATTCAACTCCGATCTAAAAGAAACACGCTAACTTTATGTAGAAACACCGTTATTTTGTCTTCTAACTCATTTTCCTAACACGACAACCTCAATAATAAGACGCACACTGTTTTCCATGCATTTCTTGCTAAAAGAGCTAAGATCGTGATTATCTCTGTTGCTGAATGAGCTAGGGGGCTAATTCAACTCCGATCTAAAAGAGACACACTAACTTAATGTAGAAACACCGTTATTTTGTCTCCTAACTCATTTTCCTAACAAGACAACCTCAATGATAAGACGCACACTGTTTTCCATGCATTTCTTGCTAAAAGAGCTAAGATCGTGATTATCTCTGTTGCTGAATGAGCTAGGGGGCTAATTCAACTCCGATCTAAAAGAGACACACTAACTTAATGTAGAAACACCGTTATTTTGTCTCCTAACTCATTTTCCTAACAAGACAACCTCAATGATAAGACGAACACTGTTTTCCATGCATTTCTTGCTAAAAGAGCTAAGATCGTGATTATCTCTGTTGCTGAATGAGCTAGGAGGCTAATTCAACTCCGGTCTAAAAGAGACACACTAACTTAATGTAGAAACACCGTTATTTTGTCTCCTAACTCATTTTCCTAACAAAACAACCTCAATGATAAGACGAACACTGTTTTCCATGCATTTCTTGCTAAAAGAGCTAAGATCGTGATTATCTCTGTTGCTGAATGAGCTAGGGGGCTATTCAACTCCGATCTAAAAGAGACACACTAACTTAATGTAGAAACACCGTTATTTTGTCTCCTAACTCATTTTCCTAACAAGACAACCTCAATGATAAGACG
The DNA here is from genome assembly GCF_040894005.1 of Engystomops pustulosus. Classification (NCBI taxonomy): domain Eukaryota; kingdom Metazoa; phylum Chordata; class Amphibia; order Anura; family Leptodactylidae; genus Engystomops; species Engystomops pustulosus. The sequence continues at coordinate 73,131,319 of NC_092419.1, forward strand.
CACACTGTTTTCCATGCATTTCTTGCTAAAAGAGCTAAGATCGTGATTATCTCTGTTGCTGAATGAGCTAGGGGGCTAATTCAACTCCGATCTAAAAGAGACACACTAACTTAATGTAGAAACACCGTTATTTTGTCTCCTAACTCATTTTCCTAACAAGACAACCTCAATGATAAGACGAACACTGTTTTCCATGCATTTCTTGCTAAAAGAGCTAAGATCGTGATTATCTCTGTTGCTGAATCAGCTAGAGGGCTATTCAACTCTGATCTAAAAGAGACACACTAACTTAATGTAGAAACACCGTTATTTTGTCTCCTAACTCATTTTCCTAACAAGACAATCTCAATGATAAGACGCACACTGTTTTCCATGCATTTCTTGCTAAAAGAGCTAAGATCGTGATTATCTCTGTTGCTGAATGAGCTAGGAGGCTATTCAACTCCGATCTAAAAGAGACACACTAACTTAATGTAGAAACACCGTTATTTTGTCTCCTAACTCATTTTCCTAACAAGACAACCTCAATGATAAGACGAACACTGTTTTCCATGCATTTCTTGCTAAAAGAGCTAAGATCGTAATTATCTCTGTTGCTTAATGAGCTAGGGGGCTATTCAACTCCGATCTAAAAGAGACACACTAACTTAATGTAGAAACACCGTTATTGTGTCTCCTAACTCATTTTCCTAACAAGACAACCTCAATGATAAAACGCACACTGTTTTCCATGCATTTCTTGCTAAAAGAGCTAAGATCGTGATTATCTTTATTGCTGAATGAGCTAGGGGGCTATTCAACTCCGATCTAAAAGAGACACACTAACTTAATGTAGAAACACCGTTATTTTGTCTCCTAACTCATTTTCCTAACAAGACAACCTCAATGATAAGACGCACACTGTTTTCCATGCATTTCTTGCTAAAAGAGCTAAGATCGTGATTATCTCTGTTGCTGAATGAGCTAGGGGGCTATTCAACTCCGATCTAAAAGAGACACACTAACTTAATGTAGAAACACCGTTATTTTGTCTCCTAACTATTTTTCCTAACAAGACAACCTCAATGACTTATCATTGAGGTTTTCTTGTTAGGAAAAATAGGTAGGAGACAAAATAACGCACACTGTTTTCCATGCATTTCTTGCTAAAAGAGCTAAGATCATGATTATCTCTGTTGCTGAATGAGCTAGGGGGCTAATTCAACTCCGGTCTAAAAGAGACACACTAATTTAATGTAGAAACACCGTTATTTTGTCTCCTAACTCATTTTCCTAACAAGACAACCTCAATGATAAGACGCACACTGTTTTCCATGCATTTCTTGCTAAAAGAGCTAAGATCGTGATTATCTCTGTTGCTAAATGAGCTAGGGGGCTAATTCAACTCCGATCTAAAAGAGACACACTAACTTAATGTAGAAACACCGTTATTTTGTCTCCTAACTCATTTTCCTAACAAGACAACCTCAATGATAAGACGCACACTGTTTTCCATGCATTTCTTGCTAAAAGAGCTAAGATCGTGATTATCTCTGTTGCTGAATGAGCTAGGGGGCTAATTCAACTCCAATCTAAAAGAGACACACTAACTTAATGTAGAAACACCGTTATTTTGTCTCCTAACTCATTTTCCTAATAAGGCAACCTCAATGTTAAGAGGAACACAGTTTTCAATGCATTTCTTGCTAAAAGAGCTAAGATCGTGATTATCTCTGTTGCAGAATGAGCTAGGGGGCTATTCAACTCCGATCTAAAAGAGACACACTAACTTAATGTAGAAACACCGGTATTTTGTCTCCTAACTCATTTTCCTAACAAGACAACCTCAATGATAAGAGGAACACTGTTTTCCATGCATTTCTTGCTAAAAGAGCTAAGATCGTGATTATCTCTGTTGCTGAATCAGCTAGGGGGCTATTCAACTCTGATCTAAAAGAGACACACTAACTTAATGTAGAAACACCGTTATTTTGTCTCCTAACTCATTTTCCTAACAAGACAATCTCAATGATAAGAGGCACACTGTTTTCCATGCATTTCTTGCTAAAAGAGCTAAGATCGTGATTATCTCTGTTGCTGAATGAGCTAGGAGGCTATTCAACTCCGATCTAAAAGAGACACACTAACTTAATGTAGAAACACCGTTATTTTGTCTCCTAACTCATTTTCCTAACAAGACAACCTCAATGATAAGACGAACACTGTTTTCCATGCATTTCTTGCTAAAAGAGCTAAGATCGTGATTATCTCTGTTGCTTAATGAGCTAGGGGGCTATTCAACTCCGATCTAAAAGAGACACACTAACTTAATGTAGAAACACCGTTATTGTGTCTCCTAACTCATTTTCCTAACAAGACAACCTCAATGATAAAACGCACACTGTTTTCCATGCATTTCTTGCTAAAAGAGCTAAGATCGTGATTATCTTTATTGCTGAATGAGCTAGGGGGCTATTCAACTCCGATCTAAAAGAGACACACTAACTTAATGTAGAAACACCGTTATTTTGTCTCCTAACTCATTTTCCTAACAAGACAACCTCAATGATAAGACGCACACTGTTTTCCATGCATTTCTTGCTAAAAGAGCTAAGATCGTGATTATCTCTGTTGCTGAATGAGCTAGGGGGCTAATTAAACTCCGATCTAAAAGAGACACACTAAATTAATGTAGAAACACCGTTATTTTGTCTCCTAACTATTTTTCCTAACAAGACAACCTCAATGATAAGACGCACACTGTTTTCCATGCATTTCTTGCTAAAAGAGCTAAGATCGTGATTATCTCTGTTGCTGAATGAGCTAGGGGGCTAATTCAACTCCGGTCTAAAAGAGACACACTAACTTAATGTAGAAACACCGTTATTTTGTCTCCTAACTCATTTTCCTAACAAGACAACCTCAATGATAAGACGCACACTGTTTTCCATGCATTTCTTGCTAAAAGAGCTAAGATCGTGATTATCTCTGTTGCTGAATGAGCTAGGAGGCTAATTCAACTCCGATCCAAAAGAGACACACTAACTTTATGTAGAAACACCGTTATTTTGTCTCCTAACTTATTTTCCTAAAAAGACAACCTCAATGATAAGACGAACACTGTTTTCCATGCATTTCTTGCTAAAAGAGCTAAGATCGTGATTAGAGATGAGCGAGCACTAAAATGCTCGAGTGCTCGTTATGCGAGACGAACTTTTCCAGATGCTCGAGTGCTCGTCTCGAATAACGAGCCCCATTGAAGTCAATGGGAGACTCGAGCATTTTTCAAAGGGACCATGGTTCGGGAATAAAATGTGTTAATTAATTGAAAAAGAATGTCTTCTGATAAGTTAGCAGATGTATACTAACATCTGCAATCTATTCTTCACTGTTCAGCGCGTATATTATCTCCCGACAAGTTAGCAGATGTGAAGAACAGTGAAGAATAGAATAAAAACAGTGACCACAGGATCATTTAAGTGAAAAACACAGTGAAGAATAGATTGCAGATGTTTGGCACATCTGCTTACTTGTCGGGAGATACGCTGTCCCGGGATCCGCTGCTCTTCTTCCACTGAAGTCTCCCCGATGTCTCCGTGCTGCTCCCCGATGTCTCCTTGCCGCTGCCCCATGTCTCCGTGCCGATGCCCCATGTCTCCGTGCTGCCGCTGTCCCATGTCTCCGTGCCGATGCCCCATGTCTCCATGCTGCCGCTGCCCCATGTCTCCGTGCCGATGCCCCATGTCTCCATGCTGCCGCTTCCCCATGTCTCCGTGCCGATGCCCCATGTATCCATGCTGCCGCTGCCCCATGTCTCCGTGCCTATGCCCCATGTATCCATGCTGCCGCTGCCCCATGTCTCCATGCCGCTGCCCCATGTCTCCGTGCTGCCGCTGCCCCATGTCTCCGTGCCGCTGCCCCATGTCTCCGTGCTGCCGCTGCCCCATGTCTCCGTGCCGATGCCCCATGTATCCATGCTGCCGCTGCCCCATGTCTCCGTGCCTATGCCCCATGTATCCATGCTGCCGCTGCCCCATGTCTCCGTGCCGCTGCCCCATGTCTCCGTGCTGCCGCTGCCCCATGTCTCCGTGCCTATGCCCCATGTATCCATGCTGCCGCTGCCCCATGTCTCCGTGCCGCTGCCCCATGTCTCCGTGCTGCCGCTGCCCCATGTCTCCGTGCCGATGCCCCATGTCTCCATGCTGCCGCTGCCCCATGTCTCCGTGCCGATGCCCCATGTATCCATGCTGCCGCTGCCCCATGTCTCCGTGCCGATGCCCCATGTCTCCGTGCTGCCGCTGTCCCATGTCTCCGTGCCGATGCCCCATGTCTCCATGCTGCCGCTGCCCCATGTCTCCGTGCCGATGCCCCATGTCTCCGTGCTGCCGCTGTCCCATGTCTCCGTGCCGATGCCCCATGTCTCCATGCTGCCGCTGCCCCATGTCTCCGTGCCGATGCCCCATGTCTCCATGCTGCCGCTTCCCCATGTCTCCGTGCCGATGCCCCATGTATCGATGCTGCCGCTGCCCCATGTCTCCGTGCCTATGCCCCATGTATCCATGCTGCCGCTGCCCCATGTCTCCGTGCCGCTGCCCCATGTCTCCGTGCTGCCGCTGCCCCATGTCTCCGTGCCGCTGCCCCATGTCTCCGTGCTGCCGCTGCCCCATGTCTCCGTGCCGATGCCCCATGTATCCATGCTGCCGCTGCCCCATGTCTCCGTGCCTATGCCCCATGTATCCATGCTGCCGCTGCCCCATGTCTCCGTGCCGCTGCCCCATGTCTCCGTGCTGCCGCTGCCCCATGTCTCCGTGCCTATGCCCCATGTATCCATGCTGCCGCTGCCCCATGTCTCCGTGCCGCTGCCCCATGTCTCCGTGCTGCCGCTGCCCCATGTCTCCGTGCCGATGCCCCATGTCTCCATGCTGCCGCTGCCCCATGTCTCCGTGCCGATGCCCCATGTATCCATGCTGCCGCTGCCCCATGTCTCCGTGCTGCCCCTGCCCCATGTCTCTGTGCTGCTGCCGCTGCCCCATGTCTCTGTGCTGCTGCCCCTGCCCCATGTCTCCGTGCTGCTGCCGATGCCCCATGTCTCTGTGCTGCTGCCGCTGCCCCATGTCTCCGTGCCGCCTCTGCCCCCGTGTCTCTGTGCTGCTCCCCGGTGTCTCTGTGCTGCTCCCCGGTGTCTCTGTGCTGCTCCCCAGTGTCTCTGTCCTGCTCACCGTGTTCTGCAATGTCTTCTTCACACATATATATTGTTCTTCACATACTATTTTGTTCGCACCGTTCCGCGCGTATCTCCCGACAAGTAAGCAGATGTGCCGAACATCTGTAATCTATTCTTCACTGTGTTTTTCACTGTGTTTTTCACTTAAATGATCCTGTGTTCACTGTTTTTATTCTATTCTTCACTGTTCTTCACTGTGTTTTTTTAATTAAACGCTCGATCTCGAGCAGGGGAAATACTCGTCCGAGCAACGAGCCGTTTCGAGTACCTTAATACTCGAACGAGCATCAAGCTCGGACGAGTATACTCGCTCATCTCTAATCGTGTTGCAGAATGAGCTAGGGGGCTATTCAACTCCGATCTAAAAGAGACACACTAACTTAATGTAGAAACACCGTTATTTTGTCTCCTAACTCATTTTCCTAACAAGACAACCTCAATGATAAGACGCACACTGTTTTCCATGCATTTCTTGCTAAAAGAGCTAAGATCGTGATTATCTCTGTTGCTGAATGAGCTAGGGGGCTATTCAACTCCGATCTAAAAGAGACACACTAACTTAATGTAGAAACACCGTTATTTTGTCTCCTAACTCATTTTCCTAACAAGACAACCTCAATGATAAGACGCACACTGTTTTCCATGCATTTCTTGCTAAAAGAGCTAAGATCGTGATTATCTCTATTGCTGAATGAGCTAGGGGGCTAATTCAACTCCGGTCTAAAAGAGACACACTAACTTAATGTAGAAACACCGTTATTTTGTCTCCTAACTCATTTTCCTAAGAAGACAACCTCAATGATAAGACGCACACTGTTTTCCATGCATTTCTTGCTAAAAGAGCTAAGATCGTGATTATCTCTGTTGCTGAATGAGCTAGGGGGCTAATTCAACTCCGATCTAAAAGAGACACACTAACTTAATGTAGAAACACCGTTATTTTGTCTCCTAACTCATTTTCCTAACAAGACAACCTCAATGATAAGACGCACACTGTTTTCCATGCATTTCTTGCTCAAAGAGCTAAGATCGTGATTATCTCTGTTGCTGAATGAGCTAGGAGGCTATTTAACTCTAATCTAAGAGAGACACACTAACTTCATGTAGGAACACCGTTACTTTGTCTCCTAACTCATTTTCCTAACAAGACAACCTCAATGATAAGACGCACACTGTTTTCCATGCATTTCTTGCTAAAAGAGCTAAGATCGTGATTATCTCTGTTGCAGAATGAGCTAGGGGGCTATTCAACTCCGATCTAAAAGAGACACACTAACATAATGTAGAAACACCGGTATTTTGTCTCCTAACTCATTTTCCTAACAAGACAACCTCAATGATAAGACGCACACTGTTTTCCATGCATTTCTTGCTAAAAGAGCTAAGATCGTGATTATCTCTGTTGCTGAATGAGCTAGGGGGCTATTCAACTCCGATCTAAAAGAGACACACTAACTTAATGTAGAAACACCGTTATTTTGTCTCCTAACTCATTTTCCTAACAAGACAACCTCAATGATAAGACGCACACTGTTTTCCATGCATTTCTTGCTAAAAGAGCTAAGATCGTGATTATCTCTGTTGCTGAATGAGCTAGGGGGCTAATTCAACTCCGATCTAAAAGAGACACACTAACTTAATGTAGAAACACCGTTATTTTGTCTCCTAACTCATTTTCCTAACAAGACAACCTCAATGATAAGACGCACACTGTTTTCCATGCATTTCTTGCTAAAAGAGCTAAGATAGTGATTATCTTTATTGCTGAATGAGCCAGGGGGCTATTCAACTCCGATCTAAAAGAGACACACTAGCTTAATGTAGAAACACCGTTATTGTGTCTCCTAACTCATTTTCCTAACAAGACAACCTCAATGATAAGACGAACACTGTTTTTCATGCATTTCTTGCTAAAAGAGCTAAGATCGTGATTATCTCTGTTGCTGAATGAGCTAGGGGGCTATTCAACTCCGATCTAAAAGAGACACACTAACTTAATGTAGAAACACTGTTATTTTGTCTCCTAACTCATTTTCCTAACAAGACAACCTCAATGATAAGACGAACACTGTTTTCCATGCATTTCTTGCTAAAAGAGCTAAGATCGTGATTATCTCTGTTGCTGAATGAGCTAGGGGGCTATTCAACTCCGACCTAAAAGAGACACACTAGCTTAATGTAGAAACACCGTTATTGTGTCTCCTAACTCATTTTCCTAACAAGACAACCTCAATGATAAGACGAACACTGTTTTCCATGCATTTCTTGCTAAAAGAGCTAAGATCGTGATTATCTCTGTTGCTGAATGAGCTAGGGGGCTATTCAAATCCGATCTAAAAGAGACACACTAACTTAATGTAGAAACACCGATATTTTGTCTCCTAAATCATTTTCCTAACAAGACAACCTCAATGATAAGACGCACACTGTTTTCCATGCATTTCTTGCTAAAAGAGCTAAGATCGTGATTATCTCTATTGCTGAATGAGCTAGGGGGCTAATTCAACTCCGGTCTAAAAGAGACACACTAACTTAATGTAGAAACACCGTTATTTTGTCTCCTAACTCATTTTCCTAAGAAGACAACCTCAATGATAAGACGCACACTGTTTTCCATGCATTTCTTGCTAAAAGAGCTAAGATCGTGATTATCTCTGTTGCTGAATGAGCTAGGGGGCTAATTCAACTCCGATCTAAAAGAGACACACTAACTTAATGTAGAAACACCGTTATTTTGTCTCCTAACTCATTTTCCTAACAAGACAACCTCAATGATAAGACGCACACTGTTTTCCATGCATTTCTTGCTCAAAGAGCTAAGATCGTGATTATCTCTGTTGCTGAATGAGCTAGGAGGCTATTTAACTCTAATCTAAGAGAGACACACTAACTTCATGTAGGAACACCGTTACTTTGTCTCCTAACTCATTTTCCTAACAAGACAACCTCAATGATAAGACGCACACTGTTTTCCATGCATTTCTTGCTAAAAGAGCTAAGATCGTGATTATCTCTGTTGCAGAATGAGCTAGGGGGCTATTCAACTCCGATCTAAAAGAGACACACTAACATAATGTAGAAACACCGGTATTTTGTCTCCTAACTCATTTTCCTAACAAGACAACCTCAATGATAAGACGCACACTGTTTTCCATGCATTTCTTGCTAAAAGAGCTAAGATCGTGATTATCTCTGTTGCTGAATGAGCTAGGGGGCTATTCAACTCCGATCTAAAAGAGACACACTAACTTAATGTAGAAACACCGTTATTTTGTCTCCTAACTCATTTTCCTAACAAGACAACCTCAATGATAAGACGCACACTGTTTTCCATGCATTTCTTGCTAAAAGAGCTAAGATCGTGATTATCTCTGTTGCTGAATGAGCTAGGGGGCTAATTCAACTCCGATCTAAAAGAGACACACTAACTTAATGTAGAAACACCGTTATTTTGTCTCCTAACTCATTTTCCTAACAAGACAACCTCAATGATAAGACGCACACTGTTTTCCATGCATTTCTTGCTAAAAGAGCTAAGATAGTGATTATCTTTATTGCTGAATGAGCCAGGGGGCTATTCAACTCCGATCTAAAAGAGACACACTAGCTTAATGTAGAAACACCGTTATTGTGTCTCCTAACTCATTTTCCTAACAAGACAACCTCAATGATAAGACGAACACTGTTTTTCATGCATTTCTTGCTAAAAGAGCTAAGATCGTGATTATCTCTGTTGCTGAATGAGCTAGGGGGCTATTCAACTCCGATCTAAAAGAGACACACTAACTTAATGTAGAAACACTGTTATTTTGTCTCCTAACTCATTTTCCTAACAAGACAACCTCAATGATAAGACGAACACTGTTTTCCATGCATTTCTTGCTAAAAGAGCTAAGATCGTGATTATCTCTGTTGCTGAATGAGCTAGGGGGCTATTCAACTCCGACCTAAAAGAGACACACTAGCTTAATGTAGAAACACCGTTATTGTGTCTCCTAACTCATTTTCCTAACAAGACAACCTCAATGATAAGACGAACACTGTTTTCCATGCATTTCTTGCTAAAAGAGCTAAGATCGTGATTATCTCTGTTGCTGAATGAGCTAGGGGGCTATTCAAATCCGATCTAAAAGAGACACACTAACTTAATGTAGAAACACCGATATTTTGTCTCCTAAATCATTTTCCTAACAAGACAACCTCAATGATAAGACGCACACTGTTTTCCATGCATTTCTTGCTAAAAGAGCTAAGATCATGATTATCTTTATTGCTGAATGAGCTAGGTGGCTATTCAACTCCGATCTAAAAGAAACACGCTAACTTTATGTAGAAACACCGTTATTTTGTCTTCTAACTCATTTTCCTAACACGACAACCTCAATGATAAGACGCACACTGTTTTCCATGCATTTCTTGCTAAAAGAGCTAAGATCGTGATTATCTCTGTTGCTGAATGAGCTAGGGGGCTAATTCAACTCCGATCTAAAAGAGACACACTAACTTAATGTAGAAACACCGTTATTTTGTCTCCTAACTCATTTTCCTAACAAGACAACCTCAATGATAAGACGCACACTGTTTTCCATGCATTTCTTGCTAAAAGAGCTAAGATCGTGATTATCTCTGTTGCTGAATGAGCTAGGGGGCTCATTCAACTCCGATCTAAAAGAGACACACTAACTTAATGTAGAAACACCGATATTTTGTCTCCTAACTCATTTTCCTAACAAGACAACCTCAATGATAAGATGCACACTGTTTTCCATGCATTTCTTGCTAAAAGAGCTAAGAACGTGATTATCTTTATTGCTGAATGAGCTAGGTGGCTATTCAACTCCGATCTAAAAGAAACACACTAATTTTATGTAGAAACACCGTTATTTTGTCTCCTAACTCATTTTCCTAAAAAGACAACCTCAATGATAAGACGAACACTGTTTTCCATGCATTTCTTGCTAAAAGAGCTAAGATCGTGATTATCTCTGTTGCAGAATGAGCTAGGGGGCTATTCAACTCCGATCTAAAAGAGACACACTAACTTAATGTAGAAACACCGTTATTTTGTCTCCTAACTCATTTTCCTAACAAGACAACCTCAATGATAAGACGCACACTGTTTTCCATGCATTTCTTGCTAAAAGAGCTAAGATCGTGATTATCTCTGTTGCTGAATGAGCCAGGGGGCTAATTCAACTCCGATCTAAAAGAGACACACTAACTTAATGTAGAAACACGTTATTTTTTCTCCTAACTCATTTTCCTAACAAGACAACCTCAATGATAAGACGAACACTGTTTTCCATGCATTTCTTTCTAAAAGAGCTAAGATCGTGATTATCTCTGTTGCTGAATGAGCTAGGGGGCTATTCAACTCCGATCTAAAAGAGACACACTAACTTAATGTAGAAACACCGTTATTTTGTCTCCTAACTCATTTTCCTAACAAGACAACCTCAATGATAAGACGCACACTGTTTTCCATGCATTTCTTGCTAAAAGAGCTAAGATCGTGATTATCTCTGTTGCTGAATGAGCTAGGGGGCTAATTCAAATCCGATCTAAAAGAGACACACTAACTTAATGTAGAAACACCGTTATTTTGTCTCCTAACTCATTTTCCTAACAAGACAACCTCAATGATAAGACGCAAACTGTTTTCCATGCATTTCTTGCTAAAAGAGCTAAGATCGTGATTATCTCTGTTGCTGAATGAGCTAGGGGGCTAATTCAACTCCGATCTAAAAGAGACACACTAACATAATGTAGAAACACCGTTATTTTGTCTCCTAACTCATTTTCCTAACAAGACAACCTCAATGATAAGACGAACACTGTTTTCCATGCATTTCTTGCTAAAAGAGCTAAGATCGTGATTATCTCTGTTGCTGAATGAGCTAGGGGGCTCATTCAACTCCAATCTAAAAGAGACACACTAACTTAATGTAGAAACACCGTTATTTTGTCTCCTAACTCATTTTCCTAACAAGACAACCTCAATGATAAGACGCACACTGTTTTCCATGCATTTCTTGCTAAAAGAGCTAAGATCGTGATTATCTCTGTTGCTGAATGAGCTAGGGGGCTAATTCAACTCCGATCTAAAAGAGACACACTAACTTAATGTAGAAACACCGATATTTTGTCTCCTAACTCATTTTCCTAACAAGACAACCTCAATGATAAGATGCACACTGTTTTCCATGCATTTCTTGCTAAAAGAGCTAAGATCGTGATTATCTTTATTGCTGAATGAGCTAGGTGGCTATTCAACTCCGATCTAAAAGAAACACACGAATTTTATGTAGAAACACCGTTATTTTGTCTCCTAACTCATTTTCCTAAAAAGACAACCTCAATGATAAGACGAACACTGTTTTCCATGCATTTCTTGCTAAAAGAGCTAAGATCGTGATTATCTCTGTTGCTGAATGAGCCAGGGGGCTAATTCAACTCCGATCTAAAAGAGACACACTAACTTAATGTAGAAACACGTTATTTTTTCTCCTAACTCATTTTCCTAACAAGACAACCTCAATGATAAGACGAACACTGTTTTCCATGCATTTCTTTCTAAAAGAGCTAAGATCGTGATTATCTCTGTTGCTGAATGAGCTAGGGGGCTATTCAACTCCGATCTAAAAGAGACACACTAACTTAATGTAGAAACACGTTATTTTTTCTCCTAACTCATTTTCCTAACAAGACAACCTCAATGATAAGACGAACACTGTTTTCCATGCATTTCTTGCTAAAAGAGCTAAGATCGTGATTATCTCTGTTGCTGAATGAGCCAGGGGGCTAATTCAACTCCGATCTAAAAGAGACACACTAACTTAATGTAGAAACACGTTATTTTTTCTCCTAACTCATTTTCCTAACAAGACAACCTCAATGATAAGACGAACACTGTTTTCCATGCATTTCTTGCTAAAAGAGCTAAGATCGTGATTATCTCTGTTGCTGAATGAGCTAGGGGGCTAATTCAAATCCGATCTAAAAGAGACACACTAACTTAATGTAGAAACACCGGTATTTTGTCTCCTAACTCATTTTCCTAACAAGACAACCTCAACGATAAGACGCACACTGTTTTCCATGCATTTCTTGCTAAAAGAGCTAAGATCGTGATTATCTCTGTTGCTGAATGAGCTAGGGGGCTATTCAACTCCGATCTAAAAGAGACACACTAACATAATGTAGAAACACCGTTATTTTGTCTCCTAACTCATTTTCCTAACAAGACAACCTCAATGATAAGACGAACACTGTTTTCCATGCATTTCTTGCTAAAAGAGCTAAGATCGGGATTATCTCTGTTGCTGAATGAGCTAGGGGGCTAATTCAACTCCGATCTAAAAGAGACACACGAACTTAATGTAGAAACACCGTTATTTTGTCTCCTAACTAATTTTCCTAACAAGACAACCTCAATGATAAGACGAACACTGTTTTCCATGCATTTCTTGCTAAAAGAGCTAAGATCGTGATTATCTCTGTTGCTGAATGAGCTAGGGGGCTAATTCAACTCCGATCTAAAAGAGACACACTAACTTAATGTAGAAACACCGTTATTTTGTCTCCTAACTCATTTTCCTAACAAGACAACCTCAATGATAAGACGCACACTGTTTTCCATGCATTTCTTGCTAAAAGAGCTAAGATCGTGATTATCTCTGTTGCTGAATCAGCTAGGGGGCTATTCAACTCTTATATAAAAGAGACACACTAACTTAATGTAGAAACACCGTTATTTTGTCTCCTAACTCATTTTCCTAACAAGACAACCTCAATGATAAGACGAACACTGTTTTCCATGCATTTCTTGCTAAAAGAGCTAAGATCGTGATTATCTCTGTTGCTGAATGAGCTAGGGGGCTAATTCAACTCCGATCTAAAAGAGACACAATAACCTAATGTAGAAACACCGTTATTTTGTCTCCTAACTCATTTTCCTAACAAGACAACCTCAATGATAAGACACACACTGTTTTCCATGCATTTCTTGCTAAAAGAGCTAAGATCGTGATTATCTCTGTTGCTGAATGAGCTAGTTGGCTAATTCAACTCCGATCTAAAAGAGACACACTAACATAATGTAGAAACACCGTTATTTTGTCTCCTAACTCATTTTCCTAACAAGACAACCTCAATGATAAGACGAACACTGTTTTCCATGCATTTCGTGCTAAAAGAGCTAAGATCGTGATTATCTCTGTTGCTGAATGAGCTAGGGGGCTAATTCAACTCCGATCTAAAAGAGACACACTAACTTAATATAGAAACACCGTTATTTTGTCTCCTAACTCATTTTCCTAACAAGACAACCTCAATGATAAGACGCACACTGTTTTCCATGCATTTCTTGCTAAAAGAGCTAAGATCGTGATTATCTCTGTTGCTGAATCAGCTAGGGGGCTATTTAACTCTGATCTAAAAGAGACACACTAACTTAATGTAGAAACACCGTTATTTTGTCTCCTAACTCATTTTCCTAACAAGACAACCTCAATGATAAGACGAACACTGTTTTCCATGCATTTCTTGCTAAAAGAGCTAAGATCGTGATTATCTCTGTTGCTGAATGAGCTAGGGGGCTATTCAACTCTGATCTAAAAGAGACACACTAACTTAATGTAGAAACACCGTTATTGTGTCTCCTAACTCATTTTCCTAACAAGACAACCTCAATGATAAGACGCACACTGTTTTCCATGCATTTCTTGCTAGAAGAGCTAAGATCGTGATTATCTCTGTTGCTGAATGAGCTAGGGGGCTAATTCAACTCCGATCTAAAAGAGACACAATAACTTAATGTAGAAACACCGTTATTTTGTCTCCTAACTCATTTTCCTAACAAGACAACCTCAATGATAAGACGCACACTGTTTTCCATGCATTTCTTGCTAAAAAAACTAAGATCGTGATTATCTCTGTTGCTGAATCAGCTAGGGGGCTAATTCAACTCCGATCTAAAAGAGACACACTAACATAATGTAGAAACACCGTTATTTTGTCTCCTAACTCATTTTCCTAACAAGACAACCTCAATGATAAGACGAACACTGTTTTCCATGCATTTCTTGCTAAAAGAGCTAAGATCGTGATTATCTCTGTTGCTGAATGAGCTAGGGGGCTAATTCAACTCCGATCTAAAAGAGACACACTAACTTAATGTAGAAACACCGTTATTTTGTCTCCTAACTCATTTTCCTAACAAGACAACCTCAATGATAAGACGCACACTGTTTTCCATGCATTTCTTGCTAAAAGAGCTAAGATCGTGATTATCTCTGTTGCTGAATGAGCTAGGGGGCTAATTCAACTCCGATCTAAAAGAGACACACTAACTTAATGTAGAAACACCGTTATTTTGTCTCCTAACTCATTTTCCTAACAAGACAACCTCAATGATAAGATGCACACTGTTTTCCATGCATTTCTTGCTAAAAGAGCTAAGATCGTGATTATCTTTATTGCTGAATGAGCTAGGTGGCTATTCAACTCCGATCTAAAAGAAACACACAAATTTTATGTAGAAACACCGTTATTTTGTCTCCTAACTCATTTTCCTAAAAAGACAACCTCAATGATAAGACGAACACTGTTTTCCATGCATTTCTTGCTAAAAGAGCTAAGATCGTGATTATCTCTGTTGCAGAATGAGCTAGGGGGCTATTCAACTCCGATCTAAAAGAGACACACTAACTTAATGTAGAAACACGTTATTTTTTCTCCTAACTCATTTTCCTAACAAGACAACCTCAATGATAAGACGCACACTGTTTTCCATGCATTTCTTGCTAAAAGAGCTAAGTTCGTGATTATCTCTGTTGCTGAATGAGCAAGGGGGCTAATTTAAATCCGATCTAAAAGAGACACACTAACTTAATGTAGAAACACCGTTATTTTGTCTCCTAACTCATTTTCCTAACAAGACAACCTCAATGATAAGACGCACACTGTTTTCCATGCATATCTTGCTAAAAGAGCTAAGATCGTGATTATCTCTGTTGCTGAATGAGCTAGGGGGCTAATTCAACTCCGATCTAAAAGAGACACACTAACATAATGTAGAAACACCATTATTTTGTCTCCTAACTCATTTTCCTAACAAGACAACCTCAATGATAAGACGAACACTGTTTTCCATGCATTTCTTGCTAAAAGAGCTAAGATCGTGATTATCTCTGTTGCTGAATGAGCTAGGGGGCTAATTCAACTCCGATCTAAAAGAGACACACTAACTTAATGTAGAAACACCGTTATTTTGTCTCCTAACTAATTTTCCTAACAAGACAACCTCAATGATAAGACGAACACTGTTTTCCATGCATTTCTTGCTAAAAGAGCTAAGATCGTGATTATCTCTGTTGCTGAATGAGCTAGGGGGCTATTCAACTCCGATCTAAAAGAGACACACTAACTTAATGTAGAAACACCGTTATTTTGTCTCCTAACTCATTTTCCTAACAAGACAACCTCAATGATAAGACGCACACTGTTTTCCATGCATTTCTTGCTAAAAGAGCTAAGATCGTGATTATCTCTGTTTCTGAATTAGCTAGGGGGCTAATTCAACTCCGATCTAAAAGAGACACACTAACTTAATGTAGAAACACCGTTATTTTGTCTCCTAACTCATTTTCCTAACAAGACAACCTCAATGATAAGACGCACACTGTTTTCCATGCATTTCTTGCTAAAAGAGCTAAGATCGTGATTATCTCTGTTGCTGAATCAGCTAGGGGGCTATTCAACTCTTATATAAAAGAGACACACTAACTTAATGTAGAAACACCGTTATTTTGTCTCCTAACTCATTTTCCTAACAAGACAACCTCAATGATAAGACGAACACTGTTTTCCATGCATTTCTTGCTAAAAGAGCTAAGATCGTGATTATCTCTGTTGCTGAATGAGCTAGGGGGCTAATTCAACTCCGATCTAAAAGAGACACAATAACTTAATGTAGAAACACCGTTATTTTGTCTCCTAACTCATTTTCCTAACAAGACAACCTCAATAATAAGACACACACTGTTTTCCATGCATTTCTTGCTAAAAGAGCTAAGATCGTGATTATCTCTGTTGCTGAATGAGCTAGTTGGCTAATTCAACTCCGATCTAAAAGAGACACACTAACATAATGTAGAAACACCGTTATTTTGTCTCCTAACTCATTTTCCTAACAAGACAACCTCAATGATAAGACGAACACTGTTTTCCATGCATTTCGTGCTAAAAGAGCTAAGATCGTGATTATCTCTGTTGCTGAATGAGCTAGGGGGCTAATTCAACTCCGATCTAAAAGAGACACACTAACTTAATGTAGAAACACCGTTATTTTGTCTCCTAACTCATTTTCCTAACAAGACAACCTCAATGATAAGACGCACACTGTTTTCCATGCATTTCTTGCTAAAAGAGCTAAGATCGTGATTATCTCTGTTGCTGAATCAGCTAGGGGGCTATTTAACTCTGATCTAAAAGAGACACACTAACTTAATGTAGAAACACCGTTATTTTGTCTCCTAACTCATTTTCCTAACAAGACAACCTCAATGATAAGACGAACACTGTTTTCCATGCATTTCTTGCTAAAAGAGCTAAGATCGTGATTATCTCTGTTGCTGAATGAGCTAGGGGGCTATTCAACTCTGATCTAAAAGAGACACACTAACTTAATGTAGAAACACCGTTATTGTGTCTCCTAACTCATTTTCCTAACAAGACAACCTCAATGATAAGACGCACACTGTTTTCCATGCATTTCTTGCTAAAAGAGCTAAGATCGTGATTATCTCTGTTGCTGAATGAGCTAGGGGGCTAATTCAACTCCGATCTAAAAGAGACACAATAACTTAATGTAGAAACACCGTTATTTTGTCTCCTAACTCATTTTCCTAACAAGACAACCTCAATGATAAGACGCACACTGTTTTCCATGCATTTCTTGCTAAAAAAACTAAGATCGTGATTATCTCTGTTGCTGAATCAGCTAGGGGGCTAATTCAACTCCGATCTAAAAGAGACACACTAACATAATGTAGAAACACCGTTATTTTGTCTCCTAACTCATTTTCCTAACAAGACAACCTCAATGATAAGACGAACACTGTTTTCCATGCATTTCTTGCTAAAAGAGCTAAGATCGTGATTATCTCTGTTGCTGAATGAGCTAGGGGGCTAATTCAACTCCGATCTAAAAGAGACACACTAACTTAATGTAGAAACACCGTTATTTTGTCTCCTAACTCATTTTCCTAACAAGACAACCTCAATGATAAGACGCACACTGTTTTCCATGCATTTCTTGCTAAAAGAGCTAAGATCGTGATTATCTCTGTTGCTGAATGAGCTAGGGGGCTAATTCAACTCCGATCTAAAAGAGACACAATAACTTAATGTAGAAACACCGTTATTTTGTCTCCTAACTCATTTTCCTAACAAGACAACCTCAATGATAAGACACACACTGTTTTCCATGCATTTCTTGCTAAAAGAGCTAAGATCGTGATTATCTCTGTTGCTGAATGAGCTAGTTGGCTAATTCAACTCCGATCTAAAAGAGACACACTAACATAATGTAGAAACACCGTTATTTTGTCTCCTAACTCATTTTCCTAACAAGACAACCTCAATGATAAGACGAACACTGTTTTCCATGCATTTCGTGCTAAAAGAGCTAAGATCGTGATTATCTCTGTTGCTGAATGAGCTAGGGGGCTAATTCAACTCCGATCTAAAAGAGACACACTAACTTAATGTAGAAACACCGTTATTTTGTCTCCTAACTCATTTTCCTAACAAGACAACCTCAATGATAAGACGCACACTGTTTTCCATGCATTTCTTGCTAAAAGAGCTAAGATCGTGATTATCTCTGTTGCTGAATCAGCTAGGGGGCTATTTAACTCTGATCTAAAAGAGACACACTAACTTAATGTAGAAACACCGTTATTTTGTCTCCTAACTCATTTTCCTAACAAGACAACCTCAATGATAAGACGAACACTGTTTTCCATGCATTTCTTGCTAAAAGAGCTAAGATCGTGATTATCTCTGTTGCTGAATGAGCTAGGGGGCTATTCAACTCTGATCTAAAAGAGACACACTAACTTAATGTAGAAACACCGTTATTGTGTCTCCTAACTCATTTTCCTAACAAGACAACCTCAATGATAAGACGCACACTGTTTTCCATGCATTTCTTGCTAAAAGAGCTAATATCGTGATTATCTCTGTTGCTGAATGAGCTAGGGGGCTATTCAACTCCGATCTAAAAGAGACACACTAACATAATGTAGAAACACCGTTATTTTGTCTCCTAACTCATTTTCCTAACAAGACAACCTCAATGATAAGACGAACACTGTTTTCCATGCATTTCTTGCTAAAAGAGCTAAGATCGTGATTATCTCTGTTGCTGAATGAGCTAGGGGGCTAATTCAACTCCGATCTAAAAGAGACACACTAACTTAATGTAGAAACACCGTTATTTTGTCTCCTATATCATTTTCCTAACAAGACAACCTCAATGATAAGACGAACACTGTTTTCCATGCATTTCTTGCTAAAAGAGCTAAGATCGTGATTATCTCTGTTGCTGAATGAGCTAGGGGGCTAATTCAACTCCGATCTAAAAGAGACACACTAACTTAATGTAGAAACACCGTTATTTTGTCTCCTAACTCATTTTCCTAACAAGACAACCTCAATGATAAGACGCACACTGTTTTCCATGCATTTCTTGCTAAAAGAGCTAAGATCGTGATTATCTCTGTTGCTGAATCAGCTAGGGGGCTATTCAACTCTTATATAAAAGAGACACACTAACTTAATGTAGAAACACCGTTATTTTGTCTCCTAACTCATTTTCCTAACAAGACAACCTCAATGATAAGACGAACACTGTTTTCCATGCATTTCTTGCTAAAAGAGCTAAGATCGTGATTATCTCTGTTGCTGAATGAGCTAGGGGGCTATTCAACTCTGATCTAAAAGAGACACACTAACTTAATGTAGAAACACCGTTATTGTGTCTCCTAACTCATTTTCCTAACAAGACAACCTCAATGATAAGACGCACACTGTTTTCCATGCATTTCTTGCTAAAAGAGCTAAGATCGTGATTATCTCTGTTGCTGAATGAGCTAGGGGGCTAATTCAACTCCGATCTAAAAGAGACACAATAACTTAATGTAGAAACACCGTTATTTTGTCTCCTAACTCATTTTCCTAACAAGACAACCTCAATGATAAGACGCACACTGTTTTCCATGCATTTCTTGCTAAAAAAACTAAGATCGTGATTATCTCTGTTGCTGAATCAGCTAGGGGGCTAATTCAACTCCGATCTAAAAGAGACACACTAACATAATGTAGAAACACCGTTATTTTGTCTCCTAACTCATTTTCCTAACAAGACAACCTCAATGATAAGACGAACACTGTTTTCCATGCATTTCTTGCTAAAAGAGCTAAGATCGTGATTATCTCTGTTGCTGAATGAGCTAGGGGGCTAATTCAACTCCGATCTAAAAGAGACACACTAACTTAATGTAGAAACACCGTTATTTTGTCTCCTAACTCATTTTCCTAACAAGACAACCTCAATGATAAGACGCACACTGTTTTCCATGCATTTCTTGCTAAAAGAGCTAAGATCGTGATTATCTCTGTTGCTGAATGAGCTAGGGGGCTAATTCAACTCCGATCTAAAAGAGACACACTAACTTAATGTAGAAACACCGTTATTTTGTCTCCTAACTCATTTTCCTAACAAGACAACCTCAATGATAAGATGCACACTGTTTTCCATGCATTTCTTGCTAAAAGAGCTAAGATCGTGATTATCTTTATTGCTGAATGAGCTAGGTGGCTATTCAACTCCAATCTAAAAGAAACACACTAATTTTATGTAGAAACACCGTTATTTTGTCTCCTAACTCATTTTCCTAAAAAGACAACCTCAATGATAAGACGAACACTGTTTTCCATGCATTTCTTGCTAAAAGAGCTAAGATCGTGATTATCTCTGTTGCAGAATGAGCTAGGGGGCTATTCAACTCCGATCTAAAAGAGACACACTAACTTAATGTAGAAACACGTTATTTTTTCTCCTAACTCATTTTCCTAACAAGACAACCTCAATGATAAGACGCACACTGTTTTCCATGCATTTCTTGCTAAAAGAGCTAAGTTCGTGATTATCTCTGTTGCTGAATGAGCAAGGGGGCTAATTTAAATCCGATCTAAAAGAGACACACTAACTTAATGTAGAAACACCGTTATTTTGTCTCCTAACTCATTTTCCTAACAAGACAACCTCAATGATAAGACGCACACTGTTTTCCATGCATATCTTGCTAAAAGAGCTAAGATCGTGATTATCTCTGTTGCTGAATGAGCTAGGGGGCTAATTCAACTCCGATCTAAAAGAGACACACTAACATAATGTAGAAACACCATTATTTTGTCTCCTAACTCATTTTCCTAACAAGACAACCTCAATGATAAGACGAACACTGTTTTCCATGCATTTCTTGCTAAAAGAGCTAAGATCGTGATTATCTCTGTTGCTGAATGAGCTAGGGGGCTAATTCAACTCCGATCTAAAAGAGACACACTAACTTAATGTAGAAACACCGTTATTTTGTCTCCTAACTCATTTTCCTAACAAGACAACCTCAATGATAAGACGCACACTGTTTTCCATGCATTTCTTGCTAAAAGAGCTAAGATCGTGATTATCTCTGTTGCTGAATGAGCCAGGGGGCTAATTCAACTCCGATCTAAAAGAGACACACTAACTTAATGTAGAAACACGTTATTTTTTCTCCTAACTCATTTTCCTAACAAGACAACCTCAATGATAAGACGAACACTGTTTTCCATGCATTTCTTTCTAAAAGAGCTAAGATCGTGATTATCTCTGTTGCTGAATGAGCTAGGGGGCTATTCAACTCCGATCTAAAAGAGACACACTAACTTAATGTAGAAACACCGTTATTTTGTCTCCTAACTCATTTTCCTAACAAGACAACCTAAATGATAAGACGCACACTGTTTTCCATGCATTTCTTGCTAAAAGAGCTAAGATCGTGATTATCTCTGTTGCTGAATGAGCTAGGGGGCTAATTCAAATCCGATCTAAAAGAGACACACTAACTTAATGTAGAAACACCGTTATTTTGTCTCCTAACTCATTTTCCTAACAAGACAACCTCAATGATAAGACGCACACTGTTTTCCATGCATTTCTTGCTAAAAGAGCTAAGATCGTGATTATCTCTGTTGCTGAATGAGCTAGGGGGCTAATTCAACTCCGATCTAAAAGAGACACACTAACATAATGTAGAAACACCGTTATTTTGTCTCCTAACTCATTTTCCTAACAAGACAACCTCAATGATAAGACGAACACTGTTTTCCATGCATTTCTTGCTAAAAGAGCTAAGATCGTGATTATCTCTGTTGCTGAATAAGCTAGGGGGCTCATTCAACTCCAATCTAAAAGAGACACACTAACTTAATGTAGAAACACCGTTATTTTGTCTCCTAACTCATTTTCCTAACAAGACAACCTCAATGATAAGACGCACACTGTTTTCCATGCATTTCTTGCTAAAAGAGCTAAGATCGTGATTATCTCTGTTGCTGAATGAGCTAGGGGGCTAATTCAACTCCGATCTAAAAGAGACACACTAACTTAATGTAGAAACACCGATATTTTGTCTCCTAACTCATTTTCCTAACAAGACAACCTCAATGATAAGATGCACACTGTTTTCCATGCATTTCTTGCTAAAAGAGCTAAGATCGTGATTATCTTTATTGCTGAATGAGCTAGGTGGCTATTCAACTCCGATCTAAAAGAAACACACGAATTTTATGTAGAAACACCGTTATTTTGTCTCCTAACTCATTTTCCTAAAAAGACAACCTCAATGATAAGACGAACACTGTTTTCCATGCATTTCTTGCTAAAAGAGCTAAGATCGTGATTATCTCTGTTGCTGAATGAGCCAGGGGGCTAATTCAACTCCGATCTAAAAGAGACACACTAACTTAATGTAGAAACACGTTATTTTTTCTCCTAACTCATTTTCCTAACAAGACAACCTCAATGATAAGACGAACACTGTTTTCCATGCATTTCTTTCTAAAAGAGCTAAGATCGTGATTATCTCTGTTGCTGAATGAGCTAGGGGGCTATTCAAATCCGATCTAAAAGAGACACACTAACTTAATGTAGAAACACGTTATTTTTTCTCCTAACTCATTTTCCTAACAAGACAACCTCAATGATAAGACGCACACTGTTTTCCATGCATTTCTTGCTAAAAGAGCTAAGATCGTGATTATCTCTGTTGCTGAATGAGCTAGGGGGCTAATTCAACTACGATCTAAAAGAGACACACTAACTTAATGTAGAAACACCGTTATTTTGTCTCCTAACTCATTTTCCTAACAAGACAACCTCAACGATAAGACGCACACTGTTTTCCATGCATTTCTTGCTAAAAGAGCTAAGATCGTGATTATCTCTGTTGCTGAATGAGCTAGGGGGCTATTCAACTCCGATCTAAAAGAGACACACTAACTTAATGTAGAAACACCGTTATTTTGTCTCCTAACTCATTTTCCTAACAAGACAACCTCAATGATAAGACGAACACTGTTTTCCATGCATTTCTTGCTAAAAGAGCTAAGATCGTGATTATCTCTGTTGCTGAATGAGCTAGGGGGCTAATTCAACTCCGATCTAAAAGAGACACACTAACTTAATGTAGAAACACCGTTATTTTGTCTCCTAACTAATTTTCCTAACAAGACAACCTCAATGATAAGACGAACACTGTTTTCCATGCATTTCTTGCTAAAAGAGCTAAGATCGTGATTATCTCTGTTGCTGAATGAGCTAGGGGGCTAATTCAACTCCGATCTAAAAGAGACACACTAACTTAATGTAGAAACACCGTTATTTTGTCTCCTAACTCATTTTCCTAACAAGACAACCTCAATGATAAGACGCACACTGTTTTCCATGCATTTCTTGCTAAAAGAGCTAAGATCGTGATTATCTCTGTTGCTGAATCAGCTAGGGGGCTATTCAACTCTTATATAAAAGAGACACACTAACTTAATGTAGAAACACCGTTATTTTGTCTCCTAACTCATTTTCCTAACAAGACAACCTCAATGATAAGACGAACACTGTTTTCCATGCATTTCTTGCTAAAAGAGCTAAGATCGTGATTATCTCTGTTGCTGAATGAGCTAGGGGGCTAATTCAACTCCGATCTAAAAGAGACACAATAACTTAATGTAGAAACACCGTTATTTTGTCTCCTAACTCATTTTCCTAACAAGACAACCTCAATGATAAGACACACACTGTTTTCCATGCATTTCTTGCTAAAAGAGCTAAGATCGTGATTATCTCTGTTGCTGAATGAGCTAGTTGGCTAATTCAACTCCGATCTAAAAGAGACACACTAACATAATGTAGAAACACCGTTATTTTGTCTCCTAACTCATTTTCCTAACAAGACAACCTCAATGATAAGACGAACACTGTTTTCCATGCATTTCGTGCTAAAAGAGCTAAGATCGTGATTATCTCTGTTGCTGAATGAGCTAGGGGGCTAATTCAACTCCGATCTAAAAGAGACACACTAACTTACTGTAGAAACACCGTTATTTTGTCTCCTAACTCATTTTCCTAACAAGACAACCTCAATGATAAGACGCACACTGTTTTCCATGCATTTCTTGCTAAAAGAGCTAAGATCGTGATTATCTCTGTTGCTGAATCAGCTAGGGGGCTATTTAACTCTGATCTAAAAGAGACACACTAACTTAATGTAGAAACACCGTTATTTTGTCTCCTAACTCATTTTCCTAACAAGACAACCTCAATGATAAGACGAACACTGTTTTCCATGCATTTCTTGCTAAAAGAGCTAAGATCGTGATTATCTCTGTTGCTGAATGAGCTAGGGGGCTATTCAACTCTGATCTAAAAGAGACACACTAACTTAATGTAGAAACACCGTTATTGTGTCTCCTAACTCATTTTCCAAACAAGACAACCTCAATGATAAGACGCACACTGTTTTCCATGCATTTCTTGCTAAAAGAGCTAAGATCGTGATTATCTCTGTTGCTGAATGAGCTAGGGGGCTAATTCAACTCCGATCTAAAAGAGACACAATAACTTAATGTAGAAACACCGTTATTTTGTCTCCTAACTCATTTTCCTAACAAGACAACCTCAATGATAAGACGCACACTGTTTTCCATGCATTTCTTGCTAAAAAAACTAAGATCGTGATTATCTCTGTTGCTGAATCAGCTAGGGGGCTAATTCAACTCCGATCTAAAAGAGACACACTAACATAATGTAGAAACACCGTTATTTTGTCTCCTAACTCATTTTCCTAACAAGACAACCTCAATGATAAGACGAACACTGTTTTCCATGCATTTCTTGCTAAAAGAGCTAAGATCGTGATTATCTCTGTTGCTGAATGAGCTAGGGGGCTAATTCAACTCCGATCTAAAAGAGACACACTAACTTAATGTAGAAACACCGTTATTTTGTCTCCTAACTCATTTTCCTAACAAGACAACCTCAATGATAAGACGCACACTGTTTTCCATGCATTTCTTGCTAAAAGAGCTAAGATCGTGATTATCTCTGTTGCTGAATGAGCTAGGGGGCTAATTCAACTCCGATCTAAAAGAGACACACTAACTTAATGTAGAAACACCGTTATTTTGTCTCCTAACTAATTTTCCTAACAAGACAACCTCAATGATAAGACGAACACTGTTTTCCATGCATTTCTTGCTAAAAGAGCTAAGATCGTGATTATCTCTGTTGCTGAATGAGCTAG
Organism: Engystomops pustulosus; assembly: GCF_040894005.1. Lineage (NCBI taxonomy): Eukaryota > Metazoa > Chordata > Amphibia > Anura > Leptodactylidae > Engystomops > Engystomops pustulosus. The sequence continues at coordinate 73,156,429 of NC_092419.1, forward strand.
GGGGCTAATTCAACTCCGATCTAAAAGAGACACACTAACTTAATGTAGAAACACCGTTATTTTGTCTCCTAACTCATTTTCCTAACAAGACAACCTCAATGATAAGACGCACACTGTTTTCCATGCATTTCTTGCTAAAAGAGCTAAGATCGTGATTATCTCTGTTGCTGAATGAGCTAGGGGGCTAATTCAACTCCGATCTAAAAGAGACACACTAACTTAATGTAGAAACACCGTTATTTTGTCTCCTAACTATTTTTCCTAACAAGACAACCTCAATGATAAGACGCACACTGTTTTCCATGCATTTCTTGCTAAAAGAGCTAAGATCGTGATTATCTCTGTTGCTGAATGAGCTAGGGGGCTAATTCAACTCCGATCTAAAAGAGACACACTAACTTAATGTAGAAACACCGTTATTTTGTCTCCTAACTAATTTTCCTAACAAGACAACCTCAATGATAAGACGAACACTGTTTTCCATGCATTTCTTGCTAAAAGAGCTAAGATCGTGATTATCTCTGTTGCTGAATGAGCTAGGGGGCTAATTCAACTCCGATCTAAAAGAGACACACTAACTTAATGTAGAAACACCGTTATTTTGTCTCCTAACTCATTTTCCTAACAAGACAACCTCAATGATAAGACGCACACTGTTTTCCATGCATTTCTTGCTAAAAGAGCTAAGATCGTGATTATCTCTGTTGCTGAATCAGCTAGGGGGCTATTCAACTCTTATATAAAAGAGACACACTAACTTAATGTAGAAACACCGTTATTTTGTCTCCTAACTCATTTTCCTAACAAGACAACCTCAATGATAAGACGAACACTGTTTTCCATGCATTTCTTGCTAAAAGAGCTAAGATCGTGATTATCTCTGTTGCTGAATGAGCTAGGGGGCTAATTCAACTCCGATCTAAAAGAGACACAATAACTTAATGTAGAAACACCGTTATTTTGTCTCCTAACTCATTTTCCTAACAAGACAACCTCAATGATAAGACACACACTGTTTTCCATGCATTTCTTGCTAAAAGAGCTAAGATCGTGATTATCTCTGTTGCTGAATGAGCTAGTTGGCTAATTCAACTCCGATCTAAAAGAGACACACTAACATAATGTAGAAACACCGTTATTTTGTCTCCTAACTCATTTTCCTAACAAGACAACCTCAATGATAAGACGAACACTGTTTTCCATGCATTTCGTGCTAAAAGAGCTAAGATCGTGATTATCTCTGTTGCTGAATGAGCTAGGGGGCTAATTCAACTCCGATCTAAAAGAGACACACTAACTTAATGTAGAAACACCGTTATTTTGTCTCCTAACTCATTTTCCTAACAAGACAACCTCAATGATAAGACGCACACTGTTTTCCATGCATTTCTTGCTAAAAGAGCTAAGATCGTGATTATCTCTGTTGCTGAATCAGCTAGGGGGCTATTTAACTCTGATCTAAAAGAGACACACTAACTTAATGTAGAAACACCGTTATTTTGTCTCCTAACTCATTTTCCTAACAAGACAACCTCAATGATAAGACGAACACTGTTTTCCATGCATTTCTTGCTAAAAGAGCTAAGATCGTGATTATCTCTGTTGCTGAATGAGCTAGGGGGCTATTCAACTCTGATCTAAAAGAGACACACTAACTTAATGTAGAAACACCGTTATTGTGTCTCCTAACTCATTTTCCTAACAAGACAACCTCAATGATAAGACGCACACTGTTTTCCATGCATTTCTTGCTAAAAGAGCTAAGATCGTGATTATCTCTGTTGCTGAATGAGCTAGGGGGCTAATTCAACTCCGATCTAAAAGAGACACAATAACTTAATGTAGAAACACCGTTATTTTGTCTCCTAACTCATTTTCCTAACAAGACAACCTCAATGATAAGACGCACACTGTTTTCCATGCATTTCTTGCTAAAAAAACTAAGATCGTGATTATCTCTGTTGCTGAATCAGCTAGGGGGCTAATTCAACTCCGATCTAAAAGAGACACACTAACATAATGTAGAAACACCGTTATTTTGTCTCCTAACTCATTTTCCTAACAAGACAACCTCAATGATAAGACGAACACTGTTTTCCATGCATTTCTTGCTAAAAGAGCTAAGATCGTGATTATCTCTGTTGCTGAATGAGCTAGGGGGCTAATTCAACTCCGATCTAAAAGAGACACACTAACTTAATGTAGAAACACCGTTATTTTGTCTCCTAACTCATTTTCCTAACAAGACAACCTCAATGATAAGACGCACACTGTTTTCCATGCATTTCTTGCTAAAAGAGCTAAGATCGTGATTATCTCTGTTGCTGAATGAGCTAGGGGGCTAATTCAACTCCGATCTAAAAGAGACACACTAACTTAATGTAGAAACACCGTTATTTTGTCTCCTAACTAATTTTCCTAACAAGACAACCTCAATGATAAGACGAACACTGTTTTCCATGCATTTCTTGCTAAAAGAGCTAAGATCGTGATTATCTCTGTTGCTGAATGAGCTAGGGGGCTAATTCAACTCCGATCTAAAAGAGACACACTAACTTAATGTAGAAACACCGTTATTTTGTCTCCTAACTCATTTTCCTAACAAGACAACCTCAATGATAAGACGCACACTGTTTTCCATGCATTTCTTGCTAAAAGAGCTAAGATCGTGATTATCTCTGTTGCTGAATCAGCTAGGGGGCTATTCAACTCTTATATAAAAGAGACACACTAACTTAATGTAGAAACACCGTTATTTTGTCTCCTAACTCATTTTCCTAACAAGACAACCTCAATGATAAGACGAACACTGTTTTCCATGCATTTCTTGCTAAAAGAGCTAAGATCGTGATTATCTCTGTTGCTGAATGAGCTAGGGGGCTAATTCAACTCCGATCTAAAAGAGACACAATAACTTAATGTAGAAACACCGTTATTTTGTCTCCTAACTCATTTTCCTAACAAGACAACCTCAATGATAAGACACACACTGTTTTCCATGCATTTCTTGCTAAAAGAGCTAAGATCGTGATTATCTCTGTTGCTGAATGAGCTAGTTGGCTAATTCAACTCCGATCTAAAAGAGACACACTAACATAATGTAGAAACACCGTTATTTTGTCTCCTAACTCATTTTCCTAACAAGACAACCTCAATGATAAGACGAACACTGTTTTCCATGCATTTCGTGCTAAAAGAGCTAAGATCGTGATTATCTCTGTTGCTGAATGAGCTAGGGGGCTAATTCAACTCCGATCTAAAAGAGACACACTAACTTAATGTAGAAACACCGTTATTTTGTCTCCTAACTCATTTTCCTAACAAGACAACCTCAATGATAAGACGCACACTGTTTTCCATGCATTTCTTGCTAAAAGAGCTAAGATCGTGATTATCTCTGTTGCTGAATCAGCTAGGGGGCTATTTAACTCTGATCTAAAAGAGACACACTAACTTAATGTAGAAACACCGTTATTTTGTCTCCTAACTCATTTTCCTAACAAGACAACCTCAATGATAAGACGAACACTGTTTTCCATGCATTTCTTGCTAAAAGAGCTAAGATCGTGATTATCTCTGTTGCTGAATGAGCTAGGGGGCTATTCAACTCTGATCTAAAAGAGACACACTAACTTAATGTAGAAACACCGTTATTGTGTCTCCTAACTCATTTTCCAAACAAGACAACCTCAATGATAAGACGAACACTGTTTTCCATGCATTTCTTGCTAAAAGAGCTAAGATCGTGATTATCTCTGTTGCTGAATGAGCTAGGGGGCTAATTCAACTCCGATCTAAAAGAGACACACTAACTTAATGTAGAAACACCGTTATTTTGTCTCCTAACTCATTTTCCTAACAAGACAACCTCAATGATAAGACGCACACTGTTTTCCATGCATTTCTTGCTAAAAGAGCTAAGATCGTGATTATCTCTGTTGCTGAATGAGCTAGGGGGCTAATTCAACTCCGATCTAAAAGAGACACACTAACTTAATGTAGAAACACCGTTATTTTGTCTCCTAACTCATTTTCCTAACAAGACAACCTCAATGATAAGATGCACACTGTTTTCCATGCATTTCTTGCTAAAAGAGCTAAGATCGTGATTATCTTTATTGCTGAATGAGCTAGGTGGCTATTCAACTCCGATCTAAAATAAACACACTAATTTTATGTAGAAACACCGTTATTTTGTCTCCTAACTCATTTTCCTAAAAAGACAACCTCAATGATAAGACGAACACTGTTTTCCATTCATTTCTTGCTAAAAGAGCTAAGATCGTGATTATCTCTGTTGCAGAATGAGCTAGGGGGCTATTCAACTCCGATCTAAAAGAGACACACTAACTTAATGTAGAAACACGTTATTTTTTCTCCTAACTCATTTTCCTAACAAGACAACCTCAATGATAAGACGCACACTGTTTTCCATGCATTTCTTGCTAAAAGAGCTAAGTTCGTGATTATCTCTGTTGCTGAATGAGCAAGGGGGCTAATTTAAATCCGATCTAAAAGAGACACACTAACTTAATGTAGAAACACCGTTATTTTGTCTCCTAACTCATTTTCCTAACAAGACAACCTCAATGATAAGACGCACACTGTTTTCCATGCATATCTTGCTAAAAGAGCTAAGATCGTGATTATCTCTGTTGCTGAATGAGCTAGGGGGCTAATTCAACTCCGATCTAAAAGAGACACACTAACTTAATGTAGAAACACCGTTATTTTGTCTCCTAACTAATTTTCCTAACAAGACAACCTCAATGATAAGACGAACACTGTTTTCCATGCATTTCTTGCTAAAAGAGCTAAGATCGTGATTATCTCTGTTGCTGAATGAGCTAGGGGGCTAATTCAACTCCGATCTAAAAGAGACACACTAACTTAATGTAGAAACACCGTTATTTTGTCTCCTAACTCATTTTCCTAACAAGACAACCTCAATGATAAGACGAACACTGTTTTCCATGCATTTCTTGCTAAAAGAGCTAAGATCGTGATTATCTCTGTTGCTGAATGAGCTAGGGGGCTATTCAACTCCGATCTAAAAGAGACACACTAACTTAATGTAGATACACCGTTATTTTGTCTCCTAACTCATTTTCCTAACAAGACAACCTCAATGATAAGACGAACACTGTTTTCCATGCATTTCTTGCTAAAAGAGCTAAGATCGTGATTATCTCTGTTGCTGAATGAGCTAGGGGGCTATTCAACTCCGATCTAAAAGAGACACACTAACTTAATGTAGAAACACCGTTATTTTGTCTCCTAACTCATTTTCCTAACAAGACAACCTCAATGATAAGACGCACACTGTTTTCCATGCATTTCTTGCTAAAAGAGCTAAGATCGTGATTATCTCTGTTTCTGAATTAGCTAGGGGGCTAATTCAACTCCGATCTAAAAGAGACACACTAACTTAATGTAGAAACACCGTTATTTTGTCTCCTAACTCATTTTCCTAACAAGACAACCTCAATGATAAGACGAACACTGTTTTCCATGCATTTCTTGCTATCTCTGTTGCTGAATCAGCTAGGGGGTTATTCAACTCTGATCTAAAAGAGACACACTAACTTAATGTAGAAACACCGTTATTTTGTCTCCTAACTCATTTTCCTAACAAGACAACCTCAATGATAAGACTCACACTGTTTTCCATGCATTTCTTGCTAAAAGAGCTAAGATCGTGATTATCTCTGTTGCTGAATGAGCTAGGGGGCTAATTCAACTCCGATCTAAAAGAGACACACTAACTTAATGTAGAAACACCGTTATTTTGTCTCCTAACTCATTTTCCTAACAAGACAACCTCAATGATAAGACGAACACTGTTTTCCATGCATTTCTTGCTGAAAGAGCTAAGATCGTGATTATCTCTGTTGCTGAATGAGCTAGGGGGCTAATTCAACTCCGATCTAAAAGAGACACACTAACTTAATGTAGAAACACCGTTATTTTGTCTCCTAACTAATTTTCCTAACAAGACAACCTCAATGATAAGACGAACACTGTTTTCCATGCATTTCTTGCTAAAAGAGCTAAGATCGTGATTATCTCTGTTGCTGAATGAGCTAGGGGGCTAATTCAACTCCGATCTAAAAGAGACACACTAACTTAATGTAGAAACACCGTTATTTTGTCTCCTAACTCATTTTCCTAACAAGACAACCTCAATGATAAGACGAACACTGTTTTCCATGCATTTCTTGCTAAAAGAGCTAAGATCGTGATTATCTCTGTTGCTGAATGAGCTAGGGGGCTATTCAACTCCGATCTAAAAGAGACACACTAACTTAATGTAGATACACCGTTATTTTGTCTCCTAACTCATTTTCCTAACAAGACAACCTCAATGATAAGACGAACACTGTTTTCCATGCATTTCTTGCTAAAAGAGCTAAGATCGTGATTATCTCTGTTGCTGAATGAGCTAGGGGGCTATTCAACTCCGATCTAAAAGAGACACACTAACTTAATGTAGAAACACCGTTATTTTGTCTCCTAACTCATTTTCCTAACAAGACAACCTCAATGATAAGACGCACACTGTTTTCCATGCATTTCTTGCTAAAAGAGCTAAGATCGTGATTATCTCTGTTTCTGAATTAGCTAGGGGGCTAATTCAACTCCGATCTAAAAGAGACACACTAACTTAATGTAGAAACACCGTTATTTTGTCTCCTAACTCATTTTCCTAACAAGACAACCTCAATGATAAGACGAACACTGTTTTCCATGCATTTCTTGCTATCTCTGTTGCTGAATCAGCTAGGGGGTTATTCAACTCTGATCTAAAAGAGACACACTAACTTAATGTAGAAACACCGTTATTTTGTCTCCTAACTCATTTTCCTAACAAGACAACCTCAATGATAAGACTCACACTGTTTTCCATGCATTTCTTGCTAAAAGAGCTAAGATCGTGATTATCTCTGTTGCTGAATGAGCTAGGGGGCTAATTCAACTCCGATCTAAAAGAGACACACTAACTTAATGTAGAAACACCGTTATTTTGTCTCCTAACTCATTTTCCTAACAAGACAACCTCAATGATAAGACGAACACTGTTTTCCATGCATTTCTTGCTGAAAGAGCTAAGATCGTGATTATCTCTGTTGCTGAATGAGCTAGGGGGCTAATTCAACTCCGATCTAAAAGAGACACACTAACTTAATGTAGAAACACCGTTATTTTGTCTCCTAACTCATTTTCCTAACAAGACAACCTCAATGATAAGACAAACACTGTTTTCCATGCATTTCTTGCTGAAAGAGCTAAGATCGTGATTATCTCTGTTGCTGAATGAGCTAGGGGGCTAATTCAACTCCGATCTAAAAGAGACACACTAACTTAATGTAGAAACACCGTTATTTTGTCTCCTAACTCATTTTCCTAACAAGACAACCTCAATGATAAGACAAACACTGTTTTCCATGCATTTCTTGCTGAAAGAGCTAAGATCGTGATTATCTCTGTTGCTGAATGAGCTAGGGGGCTAATTCAACTCCGATCTAAAAGAGACACACTAACTTAATGTAGAAACACCGTTATTTTGTCTCCTAACTCATTTTCCTAACAAGACAACCTCAATGATAAGACGAACACTGTTTTCCATGCATTTCTTGCTGAAAGTGCTAAGATCGTGATTATCTCTGTTGCTGAATGAGCTAGGGGGCTAATTCAACTCCGATCTAAAAGAGACACACTAACTTAATGTAGAAACACCGTTATTTTGTCTCCTAACTCATTTTCCTAACAAGACAACCTCAATGATAAGACGAACACTGTTTTCCATGCATTTCTTGCTAAAAGAGCTAAGATAGTGATTATCTCTGTTGCTGAATGAGCTAGGGGGCTAATTCAACTCCGATCTAAAAGAGACACACTAACTTAATGTAGAAACACCGTTATTTTGTCTCCTAACTCATTTTCCTAACAAGACAACCTCAATGATAAGACGCACACTGTTTTCCATGCATTTCTTGCTAAAAGAGCTAAGATCGTGATTATCTCTGTTGCTGAATGAGCTAGGGGGCTATTCAACTCCGATCTAAAAGAGACACACTAACTGAATGAAGAAACACCGTTATTTTGTCTCCTAACTCATTTTCCTAACAAGACAACCTCAATGATAAGACGCACACTGTTTTCCATGAATTTCTTGCTAAAAGAGCTAAGATCGTGATTATCTCTGTTGCTGAATGATCTTGGGGGCTAATTCAACTCCGATCTAAAAAAGACACACTAACTTAATGTAGAAACACCGTTATTTTTTCTCCTAACTCATTTTCCTAACAAGACAACCTCAATGATAAGACAAACACTGTTTTCCATGCATTTCTTGCTAAAAGAGCTAAGATCGTGATTATCTCTGTTGCTGAATGAGCTAGGGGGCTATTCAACTCCGATCTAAAGAGACACACTAACTTAATGTAGAAACACCGTTATTTTGTCTCCTAACTCATTTTCCTAACAAGACAACCTCAATGATAAGACGCACACTGTTTTCCATGCATTTCTTGCTAAAAGAGCTAAGATCGTGATTATCTCTGTTGCTGAATGAGCTAGGGGGCTAATTCAACTCCGATCTAAAAGAGACACACTAACTTAATGTAGAAACACCGTTATTTTGTCTCCTAACTCATTTTCCTAACAAGACAACCTCAATGATAAGACGCACACTGTTTTCCATGCATTTCTTGCTAAAAGAGCTAAGATCGTGATTATCTCTGTTGCTGAATGAGCTAGGGGGCTAATTCAAATCCGATCTAAAAGAGACACACTAACTTAATGTAGAAACACCATTATTTTGTCTCCTAACTCATTTTCCTAACAAGACAACCTCAATGATAAGACGCACACTGTTTTCCATGCATTTCTTGCTAAAAGAGCTAAGATCGTGATTATCTCTGTTGCTGAATGAGCTAGGGGGCTAATTCAACTCCGATCTAAAAGAGACACACTAACTTAATGTAGAAACACCGTTATTTTGTCTCCTAACTCATTTTCCTAACAAGACAACCTCAATGATAAGACGAACACTGTTTTCCATGCATTTCTTGCTAAAAGAGCTAAGATCGTGATTATCTCTGTTGCTGAATGAGCTAGGGGGCTATTCAACTCCGATCTAAAAGAGACACACTAACTTAATGTAGAAACACCGTTATTTTGTCTCCTAACTCATTTTCCTAACAAGACAACCTCAATGATAAGACGCACACTGTTTTCCATGCATTTCTTGCTAAAAGAGCTAAGATCGTGATTATCTCTGTTGCTGAATGAGCTAGGGGGCTATTCAACTCCGATCTAAAAGAGACACACTAACTTAATGTAGAAACACCGTTATTTTGTCTCCTAACTCATTTTCCTAACAAGACAACCTCAATGATAAGACGCACACTGTTTTCCATGCATTTCTTGCTAAAAGAGCTAAGATCGTGATTATCTCTGTTGCTGAATGAGCTAGGGGGCTAAATCAACTCCGATCTAAAAGAGACACACTAACTTAATGTAGAAACACCGTTATTTTGTCTCCTAACTCATTTTCCTAACAAGACAACCTCAATGATAAGACGCACACTGTTTTCCATGCATTTCTTGCTAAAAGAGCTAAGATAGTGATTATCTTTATTGCTGAATGAGCCAGGGGGCTATTCAACTCCGATCTAAAAGAGACACACTAGCTTAATGTAGAAACACCGTTATTGTGTCTCCTAACTCATTTTCCTAACAAGACAACCTCAATGATAAGACGAACACTGTTTTCCATGCATTTCTTGCTAAAAGAGCTAAGATCGTGATTATATCTGTTGCTGAATGAGCTAGGGGGCTATTCAACTCCGATCTAAAAGAGACACACTAACTTAATGTAGAAACACCGTTATTTTGTCTCCTAAATCATTTTCCTAACAAGTCAACCTCAATGATAAGACGCACACTGTTTTCCATGCATTTCTTGCTAAAAGAGCTAAGATCGTGATTATCTCTGTTGCTGAATGAACTAGGGGGCTAATTCAACTCCGATCTTAAAGAGACACAATAACTTAATGTAGAAACACCAATATTTTGTCTCCTAACTCATTTTCCTAACAAGACAACCTCAATGATAAGATGCACACTGTTTTCCATGCATTTCTTGCTAAAAGAGCTAAGATCATGATTATCTTTATTGCTGAAAGAGCTAGGTGGCTATTCAACTCCGATCTAAAAGAAACACGCTAACTTTATGTAGAAACACCGTTATTTTGTCTTCTAACTCATTTTCCTAACACGACAACCTCAATAATAAGACGCACACGGTTTTCCATGCATTTCTTGCTAAAAGAGCTAAGATCGTGATTATCTCTGTTGCTGAATGAGCTAGGGGGCTAATTCAACTCCGATCTAAAAGAGACACACTAACTTAATGTAGAAACACCGTTATTTTGTCTCCTAACTCATTTTCCTAACAAGACAACCTCAATGATAAGACGCACACTGTTTTCCATGCATTTCTTGCTAAAAGAGCTAAGATCGTGATTATCTCTGTTGCTGAATGAGCTAGGGGGCTAATTCAACTCCGGTCTAAAAGAGACACACTAACTTAATGTAGAAACACCGTTATTTTTTCTCCTAACTCATTTTCGTAACAAGACAACCTCAATGATAAGACGAACACTGTTTTCCATGCATTTCTTGCTAAAAGAGCTAAGATCGTGATTATCTCTGTTGCTGAATGAGCTAGGGGGCTATTCAACTCCGATCTAAAAGAGACACACTAACTTAATGTAGAAACACTGTTATTTTGTCTCCTAACTCATTTTCCTAACAAGACAACCTCAATGATAAGACGCACACTGTTTTCCATGCATTTCTTGCTAAAAGAGCTAAGATCGTGATTATCTCTGTTGCTGAATGAGCTAGGGGGCTAATTCAACTCCGATCTAAAAGAGACACACTAACTTAATGTAGAAACACCGTTATTGTGTCTCCTAACTCATTTTCCTAACAAGACAACCTCAATGATAAAACGCACACTGTTTTCCATGCATTTCTTGCTAAAAGAGCTAAGATCGTGATTATCTTTATTGCTGAATGAGCTAGGGGGCTATTCAACTCCGATCTAAAAGAGACACACTAACTTAATGTAGAAACACCGTTATTTTGTCTCCTAACTCATTTTCCTAACAAGACAACCTCAATGATAAGACGCACACTGTTTTCCATGCATTTCTTGCTAAAAGAGCTAAGATCGTGATTATCTCTGTTGCTGAATGAGCTAGGGGGCTATTCAACTCCGATCTAAAAGAGACACACTAACTTAATGTAGAAACACCGTTATTTTGTCTCCTAACTATTTTTCCTAACAAGACAACCTCAATGATAAGACGCACACTGTTTTCCATGCATTTCTTGCTAAAAGAGCTAAGATCGTGATTATCTCTGTTGCTGAATGAGCTAGGGGGCTAATTCAACTCCGATCTAAAAGAGACACACTAACTTAATGTAGAAACACCGTTATTGTGTCTCCTAACTCATTTTCCTAACAAGACAACCTCAATGATAAAACGCACACTGTTTTCCATGCATTTCTTGCTAAAAGAGCTAAGATCGTGATTATCTTTATTGCTGAATGAGCTAGGGGGCTATTCAACTCCGATCTAAAAGAGACACACTAACTTAATGTAGAAACACCGTTATTTTGTCTCCTAACTCATTTTCCTAACAAGACAACCTCAATGATAAGACGCACACTGTTTTCCATGCATTTCTTGCTAAAAGAGCTAAGATCGTGATTATCTCTGTTGCTGAATGAGCTAGGGGGCTATTCAACTCCGATCTAAAAGAGACACACTAACTTAATGTAGAAACACCGTTATTTTGTCTCCTAACTATTTTTCCTAGCAAGACAACCTCAATGATAAGACGCACACTGTTTTCCATGCATTTCTTGCTAAATGAGCTAAGATCGTGATTATCTCTGTTGCTGAATGAGCTAGGGGGCTAATTCAACTCCGGTCTAAAAGAGACACACTAACTTAATGTAGAAACACCGTTATTTTGTCTCCTAACTCATTTTCCTAACAAGACAACCTCAATGATAAGACGCACACTGTTTTCCATGCATTTCTTGCTAAAAGAGCTAAGATCGTGATTATCTCTGTTGCTAAATGAGCTAGGGGGCTAATTCAACTCCGATCTAAAAGAGACACACTAACTTAATGTAGAAACACCGTTATTTTGTCTCCTAACTCATTTTCCTAATAAGGCAACCTCAATGTTAAGAGGAACACTGTTTTCAATGCATTTCTTGCTAAAAGAGCTAAGATCGTGATTATCTCTGTTGCAGAATGAGCTAGGGGGCTATTCAACTCCGATCTAAAAGAGACACACTAACTTAATGTAGAAACACCGGTATTTTGTCTCCTAACTCATTTTCCTAACAAGACAACCTCAATGATAAGACGAACACTGTTTTCCATGCATTTCTTGCTAAAAGAGCTAAGATCGTGATTATCTCTTTTGCTGAATCAGCTAGGGGGCTATTCAACTCTGATCTATAAGAGACACACTAACTTAATGTAGAAACACCGTTATTTTGTCTCCTAACTCATTTTCCTAACAAGACAATCTCAATGATAAGAGGCACACTGTTTTCCATGCATTTCTTGCTAAAAGAGCTAAGATCGTGATTATCTCTGTTGCTGAATGAGCTAGGAGGCTATTCAACTCCGATCTAAAAGAGACACACTAACTTAATGTAGAAACACCGTTATTTTGTCTCCTAACTCATTTTCCTAACAAGACAACCTCAATGATAAGACGAACACTGTTTTCCATGCATTTCTTGCTAAAAGAGCTAAGATCGTGATTATCTCTGTTGCTTAATGAGCTAGGGGGCTATTCAACTCCGATCTAAAAGAGACACACTAACTTAATGTAGAAACACCGTTATTGTGTCTCCTAACTCATTTTCCTAACAAGACAACCTCAATGATAAAACGCACACTGTTTTCCATGCATTTCTTGCTAAAAGAGCTAAGATAGTGATTATCTTTATTGCTGAATGAGCTAGGGGGCTATTCAACTCCGATCTAAAAGAGACACACTAACTTAATGTAGAAACACCGTTATTTTGTCTCCTAACTATTTTTCCTAACAAGACAACCTCAATGATAAGACGCACACTGTTTTCCATGCATTTCTTGCTAAAAGAGCTAAGATCGTGATTATCTCTGTTGCTGAATGAGCTAGGGGGCTAATTCAACTCCGGTCTAAAAGAGACACACTAACTTAATGTAGAAACACCGTTATTTTGTCTCCTAACTCATTTTCCTAACAAGACAACCTCAATGATAAGACGCACACTGTTTTCCATGCATTTCTTGCTAAAAGAGCTAAGATCGTGATTATCTCTGTTGCTGAATGAGCTAGGGGGCTAATTCAACTCCAATCTAAAAGAGACACACTAACTTAATGTAGAAACACCGTTATTTTGTCTCCTAACTCATTTTCCTAATAAGGCAACCTCAATGATAAGACGAACACTGTTTTCCATGCATTTCTTGCTAAAAGAGCTAAGATCGTGATTATCTCTGTTGCAGAATGAGCTAGGGGGCTATTCAACTCCAATCTAAAAGAGACACACTAACTTAATGTAGAAACACCGGTATTTTGTCTCCTAACTCATTTTCCTAACAAGACAACCTCAATGATAAGACGCACACTGTTTTCCATGCATTTCTTGCTAAAAGAGCTAAGATCGTGATTATCTCTGTTGCTGAATGAGCTAGGGGGCTATTCAACTCCGATCTAAAAGAGACACACTAACTTAATGTAGAAACACCGTTATTTTGTCTCCTAACTCATTTTTCTAACAAGACAGCCTCAATGATAAGACGCACACTGTTTTCCATGCATTTCTTGCTAAAAGAGCTAAGATCGTGATTATCTCTGTTGCTGAATGAGCTAGGGGGCTAATTCAACTCCGATCTAAAAGAGACACACTAACTTAATGTAGAAACACCGTTATTGTGTCTCCTAACTCATTTTCCTAACAAGACAACCTCAATGATAAAACGCACACTGTTTTCCATGCATTTCTTGCTAAAAGAGCTAAGATCGTGATTATCTTTATTGCTGAATGAGCTAGGGGGCTATTCAACTCCGATCTAAAAGAGACACACTAACTTAATGTAGAAACACCGTTATTTTGTCTCCTAACTCATTTTCCTAACAAGACAACCTCAATGATAAGACGCACACTGTTTTCCATGCATTTCTTGCTAAAAGAGCTAAGATCGTGATTATCTCTGTTGCTGAATGAGCTAGGGGGCTAATTCAACTCCGATCTAAAAGAGACACACTAACTTAATGTAGAAACACCGTTATTTTGTCTCCTAACTCATTTTCCTAACAAGACAACCTCAATGATAAGACGCACACTGTTTTCCATGCATTTCTTGCTAAAAGAGCTAAGATCGTGATTATCTCTGTTGCTGAATGAGCTAGGGGGCTAAATCAACTCCGATCTAAAAGAGACACACTAACTTAATGTAGAAACACCGTTATTTTGTCTCCTAACTCATTTTCCTAACAAGACAACCTCAATGATAAGACGCACACTGTTTTCCATGCATTTCTTGCTAAAAGAGCTAAGATAGTGATTATCTTTATTGCTGAATGAGCCAGGGGGCTATTCAACTCCGATCTAAAAGAGACACACTAGCTTAATGTAGAAACACCGTTATTGTGTCTCCTAACTCATTTTCCTAACAAGACAACCTCAATGATAAGACGAACACTGTTTTCCATGCATTTCTTGCTAAAAGAGCTAAGATCGTGATTATATCTGTTGCTGAATGAGCTAGGGGGCTATTCAACTCCGATCTAAAAGAGACACACTAACTTAATGTAGAAACACCGTTATTTTGTCTCCTAAATCATTTTCCTAACAAGTCAACCTCAATGATAAGACGCACACTGTTTTCCATGCATTTCTTGCTAAAAGAGCTAAGATCGTGATTATCTCTGTTGCTGAATGAACTAGGGGGCTAATTCAACTCCGATCTTAAAGAGACACAATAACTTAATGTAGAAACACCAATATTTTGTCTCCTAACTCATTTTCCTAACAAGACAACCTCAATGATAAGATGCACACTGTTTTCCATGCATTTCTTGCTAAAAGAGCTAAGATCATGATTATCTTTATTGCTGAATGAGCTAGGTGGCTATTCAACTCCGATCTAAAAGAAACACGCTAACTTTATGTAGAAACACCGTTATTTTGTCTTCTAACTCATTTTCCTAACACGACAACCTCAATAATAAGAAGCACACTGTTTTCCATGCATTTCTTGCTAAAAGAGCTAAGATCGTGATTATCTCTGTTGCTGAATGAGCTAGGGGGCTAATTCAACTCCGATCTAAAAGAGACACACTAACTTAATGTAGAAACACCGTTATTTTGTCTCCTAACTCATTTTCCTAACAAGACAACCTCAATGATAAGACGCACACTGTTTTCCATGCATTTCTTGCTAAAAGAGCTAAGATCGTGATTATCTCTGTTGCTGAATGAGCTAGGGGGCTAATTCAACTCCGGTCTAAAAGAGACACACTAACTTAATGTAGAAACACCGTTATTTTTTCTCCTAACTCATTTTCGTAACAAGACAACCTCAATGATAAGACGAACACTGTTTTCCATGCATTTCTTGCTAAAAGAGCTAAGATCGTGATTATCTCTGTTGCTGAATGAGCTAGGGGGCTATTCAACTCCGATCTAAAAGAGACACACTAACTTAATGTAGAAACACCGTTATTTTGTCTCCTAACTCATTTTCCTAACAAGACAACCTCAATGATAAGACGCACACTGTTTTCCATGCATTTCTTGCTAAAAGAGCTAAGATCGTGATTATCTCTGTTGCTGAATGAGCTAGGGGGCTAATTCAACTCCGATCTAAAAGAGACACACTAACTTAATGTATAAACACCGTTATTGTGTCTCCTAACTCATTTTCCTAACAAGACAACCTCAATGATAAAACGCACACTGTTTTCCATGCATTTCTTGCAAAAAGAGCTAAGATCGTGATTATCTTTATTGCTGAATGAGCTAGGGGGCTATTCAACTCCGATCTAAAAGAGACACACTAACTTAATGTAGAAACACCGTTATTTTGTCTCCTAACTCATTTTCCTAACAAGACAACCTCAATGATAAGACGCACACTGTTTTCCATGCATTTCTTGCTAAAAGAGCTAAGATCGTGATTATCTCTGTTGCTGAATGAGCTAGGGGGCTATTCAACTCCGATCTAAAAGAGACACACTAACTTAATGTAGAAACACCGTTATTTTGTCTCCTAACTATTTTTCCTAACAAGACAACCTCAATGATAAGACGCACACTGTTTTCCATGCATTTCTTGCTAAAAGAGCTAAGATCGTGATTATCTCTGTTGCTGAATGAGCTAGGGGGCTAATTCAACTCCGATCTAAAAGAGACACACTAACTTAATGTAGAAACACCGTTATTGTGTCTCCTAACTCATTTTCCTAACAAGACAACCTCAATGATAAAACGCACACTGTTTTCCATGCATTTCTTGCTAAAAGAGCTAAGATCGTGATTATCTTTATTGCTGAATGAGCTAGGGGGCTATTCAACTCCGATCTAAAAGAGACACACTAACTTAATGTAGAAACACCGTTATTTTGTCTCCTAACTCATTTTCCTAACAAGACAACCTCAATGATAAGACGCACACTGTTTTCCATGCATTTCTTGCTAAAAGAGCTAAGATCGTGATTATCTCTGTTGCTGAATGAGCTAGGGGGCTATTCAACTCCGATCTAAAAGAGACACACTAACTTAATGTAGAAACACCGTTATTTTGTCTCCTAACTATTTTTCCTAACAAGACAACCTCAATGATAAGACGCACACTGTTTTCCATGCATTTCTTGCTAAAAGAGCTAAGATCGTGATTATCTCTGTTGCTGAATGAGCTAGGGGGCTAATTCAACTCCGGTCTAAAAGAGACACACTAACTTAATGTAGAAACACCGTTATTTTGTCTCCTAACTCATTTTCCTAACAAGACAACCTCAATGATAAGACGCACACTGTTTTCCATGCATTTCTTGCTAAAAGAGCTAAGATCGTGATTATCTCTGTTGCTAAATGAGCTAGGGGGCTAATTCAACTCCGATCTAAAAGAGACACACTAACTTAATGTAGAAACACCGTTATTTTGTCTCCTAACTCATTTTCCTAACAAGACAACCTCAATGATAAGATGCACACTGTTTTCCATGCATTTCTTGCTAAAAGAGCTAAGATCGTGATTATCTCTGTTGCTGAATGAGCTAGGGGGCTAATTCAACTCCAATCTAAAAGAGACACACTAACTTAATGTAGAAACACCGTTATTTTGTCTCCTAACTCATTTTCCTAATAAGGCAACCTCAATGTTAAGAGGAACACTGTTTTCAATGCATTTCTTGCTAAAAGAGCTAAGATCGTGATTATCTCTGTTGCAGAATGAGCTAGGGGGCTATTCAACTCCGATCTAAAAGAGACACACTAACTTAATGTAGAAACACCGGTATTTTGTCTCCTAACTCATTTTCCTAACAAGACAACCTCAATGATAAGACGAACACTGTTTTCCATGCATTTCTTGCTAAAAGAGCTAAGATCGTGATTATCTCTGTTGCTGAATCAGCTAGGGGGCTATTCAACTCTGATCTAAAAGAGACACACTAACTTAATGTAGAAACACCGTTATTTTGTCTCCTAACTCATTTTCCTAACAAGACAATCTCAATGATAAGAGGCACACTGTTTTCCATGCATTTCTTGCTAAAAGAGCTAAGATCGTGATTATCTCTGTTGCTGAATGAGCTAGGAGGCTATTCAACTCCGATCTAAAAGAGACACACTAACTTAATGTAGAAACACCGTTATTTTGTCTCCTAACTCATTTTCCTAACAAGACAACCTCAATGATAAGACGAACACTGTTTTCCATGCATTTCTTGCTAAAAGAGCTAAGATCGTGATTATCTCTGTTGCTTAATGAGCTAGGGGGCTATTCAACTCCGATCTAAAAGAGACACACTAACTTAATGTAGAAACACCGTTATTGTGTCTCCTAACTCATTTTCCTAACAAGACAACCTCAATGATAAAACGCACACTGTTTTCCATGCATTTCTTGCTAAAAGAGCTAAGATCGTGATTATCTTTATTGCTGAATGAGCTAGGGGGCTATTCAACTCCGATCTAAAAGAGACACACTAACTTAATGTAGAAACACCGTTATTTTGTCTCCTAACTCATTTTCCTAACAAGACAACCTCAATGATAAGACGCACACTGTTTTCCATGCATTTCTTGCTAAAAGAGCTAAGATCGTGATTATCTCTGTTGCTGAATGAGCTAGGGGGCTAATTCAACTCCGATCTAAAAGAGACACACTAACTTAATGTAGAAACACCGTTATTTTGTCTCCTAACTATTTTTCCTAACAAGACAACCTCAATGATAAGACGCACACTGTTTTCCATGCATTTCTTGCTAAAAGAGCTAAGATCGTGATTATCTCTGTTGCTGAATGAGCTAGGGGGCTAATTCAACTCCGGTCTAAAAGAGACACACTAACTTAATGTAGAAACACCGTTATTTTGTCTCCTAACTCATTTTCCTAACAAGACAACCTCAATGATAAGACGCACACTGTTTTCCATGCATTTCTTGCTAAAAGAGCTAAGATCGTGATTATCTCTGTTGCTGAATGAGCTAGGGGGCTAATTCAACTCCAATCTAAAAGAGACACACTAACTTAATGTAGAAACACCGTTATTTTGTCTCCTAACTCATTTTCCTAATAAGGCAACCTCAATGATAAGACGAACACTGTTTTCCATGCATTTCTTGCTAAAAGAGCTAAGATCGTGATTATCTCTGTTGCAGAATGAGCTAGGGGGCTATTCAACTCCAATCTAAAAGAGACACACTAACTTAATGTAGAAACACCGGTATTTTGTCTCCTAACTCATTTTCCTAACAAGACAACCTCAATGATAAGACGCACAATGTTTTCCATGCATTTCTTGCTAAAAGAGCTAAGATCGTGATTATCTCTGTTGCTGAATGAGCTAGGGGGCTATTCAACTCCGATCTAAAAGAGACACACTAACTTAATGTAGAAACACCGTTATTTTGTCTCCTAACTCATTTTTCTAACAAGACAGCCTCAATGATAAGACGCACACTGTTTTCCATGCATTTCTTGCTAAAAGAGCTAAGATCGTGATTATCTCTGTTGCTGAATGAGCTAGGGGGCTAATTCAACTCCGATCTAAAAGAGACACACTAACTTAATGTAGAAACACCGTTATTGTGTCTCCTAACTCATTTTCCTAACAAGACAACCTCAATGATAAAACGCACACTGTTTTCCATGCATTTCATGCTAAAAGAGCTAATATCGTGATTATCTTTATTGCTGAATGAGCTAGGGGGCTATTCAACTCCGATCTAAAAGAGACACACTAACTTAATGTAGAAACACCGTTATTTTGTCTCCTATATCATTTTCCTAACAAGACAACCTCAATGATAAGACGCACACTGTTTTCCATGCATTTCTTGCTAAAAGAGCTAAGATCGTGATTATCTCTGTTGCTGAATGAGCTAGGGGGCTAATTCAACTCCGATCTAAAAGAGACACACTAACTTAATGTAGAAACACCGTTATTTTGTCTCCTAACTCATTTTCCTAACAAGACAACCTCAATGATAAAACGCACACTGTTTTCCATGCATTTCTTGCTAAAAGAGCTAAGATCGTGATTATCTCTGTTGCTGAATGAGCTAGGGGGCTAATTCAACTCCATTCTAAAAGAGACACACTAACTTAATGTAGAAACACCGTTATTTTGTCTCCTAACTCATTTTCCTAATAAGGCAACCTCAATGATAAGACGAACACTGTTTTCCATGCATTTCTTGCTAAAAGAGCTAAGATCGTGATTATCTCTGTTGCAGAATGAGCTAGGGGGCTATTCAACTCCAATCTAAAAGAGACACACTAACTTAATGTAGAAACACCGGTATTTTGTCTCCTAACTCATTTTCCTAACAAGACAACCTCAATGATAAGACGCACACTGTTTTCCATGCATTTCTTGCTAAAAGAGCTAAGATCGTGATTATCTCTGTTGCTGAATGAGCTAGGGGGCTATTCAACTCCGATCTAAAAGAGACACACTAACTTAATGTAGAAACACCGTTATTTTGTCTCCTAACTCATTTTCCTAACAAGACAACCTCAATGATAAGACGCACACTGTTTTCCATGCATTTCTTGCTAAAAGAGCTAAGATCGTGATTATCTCTGTTGCTGAATGAGCTAGGGGGCTAATTCAACTCCGATCTAAAAGAGACACACTAATTTAATGTAGAAACACCGTTATTTTGTCTCCTAACTCATTTTCCTAACAAGACAACCTCAATGATAAGATGCACACGGTTTTCCATGCATTTCTTGCTAAAAGAGCTAAGATCGTGATTATCTCTGTTGCAGAATGAGCTAGGGGGCTATTCAACTCCGATCTAAAAGAGACACACTAACTTAATGTAGAAACACCGTTATTTTGTCTCCTAACTCATTTTCCTAACAAGACAACCTCAATGATAAGACGCACACTGTTTTCCATGCATTTCTTGCTAAAAGAGCTAAGATCGTGATTATCTCTGTTGCTGAATGAGCTAGGGGGCTATTCAACTCCGATCTAAAAGAGACACACTAACTTAATGTAGAAACACCGTTATTTTGTCTCCTAACTCATTTTCCTAACAAGACAACCTCAATGATAAGATGCACACTGTTTTCCATGCATTTCTTGCTAAAAGAGCTAAGATCGTGATTATCTTTATTGCTGAATGAGCTAGGTGGCTATTCAACTCCGATCTAAAAGAAACACACTAATTTTATGTAGAAACACCGTTATTTTGTCTCCTAACTCATTTTCCTAAAAAGACAACCTCAATGATAAGACGAACACTGTTTTCCATGCATTTCTTGCTAAAAGAGCTAAGATCGTGATTATCTCTGTTGCAGAATGAGCTAGGGGGCTATTCAACTCCGATCTAAAAGAGACACACTAACTTAATGTAGAAACACGTTATTTTTTCTCCTAACTCATTTTCCTAACAAGACAACAACAATGATAAGACGCACACTGTTTTCCATGCATTTCTTGCTAAAAGAGCTAAGTTCGTGATTATCTCTGTTGCTGAATGAGCTAGGGGGCTAATTTAAATCCGATCTAAAAGAGACACACTAACTTAATGTAGAAACACCGTTATTTTGTCTCCTAACTCATTTTCCTAACAAGACAACCTCAATGATAAGACGCACACTGTTTTCCATGCATATCTTGCTAAAAGAGCTAAGATCGTGATTATCTCTGTTGCTGAATGAGCTAGGGGGCTAATTCAACTCCGATCTAAAAGAGACACACTAACATAATGTAGAAACACCATTATTTTGTCTCCTAACTCATTTGCCTAACAAGACAACCTCAATGATAAGACAAACACTGTTTTCCATGCATTTCTTGCTAAAAGAGCTAAGATCGTGATTATCTCTGTTGCTGAATGAGCTAGGGGGCTAATTCAACTCCGATCTAAAAGAGACACACTAACTTAATGTAGAAACACCGTTATTTTGTCTCCTAACTCATTTTCCTAACAAGACAACCTCAATGATAAGACGAACACTGTTTTCCATGCATTTCTTGCTAAAAGAGCTAAGATCGTGATTATCTCTGTTGCTGAATGAGCTAGGGGGCTAATTCAACTCCGATCTAAAAGAGACACACTAACTTAATGTAGAAACACCGTTATTTTGTCTCCTAACTCATTTTCCTAACAAGACAACCTCAATGATAAGACGAACACTGTTTTCCATGCATTTCTTGCTAAAAGAGCTAAGATCGTGATTATCTCTGTTGCTGAATGAGCTAGGGGGCTATTCAACTCCGATCTAAAAGAGACACACTAACTTAATGTAGAAACACCGTTATTTTGTCTCCTAACTCATTTTCCTAACAAGACAACCTCAATGATAAGACGAACACTGTTTTCCATGCATTTCTTGCTAAAAGAGCTAAGATCGTGATTATCTCTGTTGCTGAATGAGCTAGGGGGCTATTCAACTCCGATCTAAAAGAGACACACTAACTTAATGTAGAAACACCGTTATTTTGTCTCCTAACTCATTTTCCTAACAAGACAACCTCAATGATAAGACGCACACTGTTTTCCATGCATTTCTTGCTAAAAGAGCTAAGATCGTGATTATCTCTGTTTCTGAATTAGCTAGGGGGCTAATTCAACTCCGATCTAAAAGAGACACACTAACTTAATGTAGAAACACCGTTATTTTGTCTCCTAACTCATTTTCCTAACAAGACAACCTCAATGATAAGACGAACACTGTTTTCCATGCATTTCTTGCTATCTCTGTTGCTGAATCAGCTAGGGGGTTATTCAACTCTGATCTAAAAGAGACACACTAACTTAATGTAGAAACACCGTTATTTTGTCTCCTAACTCATTTTCCTAACAAGACAACCTCAATGATAAGACTCACACTGTTTTCCATGCATTTCTTGCTAAAAGAGCTAAGATCGTGATTATCTCTGTTGCTGAATGAGCTAGGGGGCTAATTCAACTCCGATCTAAAAGAGACACACTAACTTAATGTAGAAACACCGTTATTTTGTCTCCTAACTCATTTTCCTAACAAGACAACCTCAATGATAAGACGAACACTGTTTTCCATGCATTTCTTGCTGAAAGAGCTAAGATCGTGATTATCTCTGTTGCTGAATGAGCTAGGGGGCTAATTCAACTCCGATCTAAAAGAGACACACTAACTTAATGTAGAAACACCGTTATTTTGTCTCCTAACTCATTTTCCTAACAAGACAACCTCAATGATAAGACAAACACTGTTTTCCATGCATTTCTTGCTGAAAGAGCTAAGATCGTGATTATCTCTGTTGCTGAATGAGCTAGGGGGCTAATTCAACTCCGATCTAAAAGAGACACACTAACTTAATGTAGAAACACCGTTATTTTGTCTCCTAACTCATTTTCCTAACAAGACAACCTCAATGATAAGACGAACACTGTTTTCCATGCATTTCTTGCTGAAAGTGCTAAGATCGTGATTATCTCTGTTGCTGAATGAGCTAGGGGGCTAATTCAACTCCGATCTAAAAGAGACACACTAACTTAATGTAGAAACACCGTTATTTTGTCTCCTAACTCATTTTCCTAACAAGACAACCTCAATGATAAGACGAACACTGTTTTCCATGCATTTCTTGCTAAAAGAGCTAAGATAGTGATTATCTCTGTTGCTGAATGAGCTAGGGGGCTAATTCAACTCCGATCTAAAAGAGACACACTAACTTAATGTAGAAACACCGTTATTTTGTCTCCTAACTCATTTTCCTAACAAGACAACCTCAATGATAAGACTCACACTGTTTTCCATGCATTTCTTGCTAAAAGAGCTAAGATCGTGATTATCTCTGTTGCTGAATGAGCTAGGGGGCTAATTCAACTCCGATCTAAAAGAGACACACTAACTTAATGTAGAAACACCGTTATTTTGTCTCCTAACTCATTTTCCTAACAAGACAACCTCAATGATAAGACGAACACTGTTTTCCATGCATTTCTTGCTAAAAGAGCTAAGATCGTGATTATCTCTGTTGCTGAATGAGCTAGGGGCCTAATTCAACTCCGATCTAAAAGAGACACACTAACTTAATGTAGAAACACCGTTATTTTGTCTCCTAACTCATTTTCCTAACAAGACAATCTCAATGATAAGACGCACACTGTTTTCCATGCATTTCTTGCTAAAAGAGCTAAGATCGTGATTATCTCTGTTGCTGAATGAGCTAGGAGGCTAATTCAACTCCGGTCTAAAAGAGACACACTAACTTAATGTAGAAACACCGTTATTTTGTCTCCTAACTCATTTTCCTAACAAGACAACCTCAATGATAAGACGAACACTGTTTTCCATGCATTTCTTGCTAAAAGAGATAAGATCGTGATTATCTCTGTTGCTGAATGAGCTAGGGGGCTATTCAACTCCGATCTAAAAGAGACACACTAACTTAATGTAGAAACACCGTTATTTTGTCTCCTAACTCATTTTCCTAACAAGACAACCTCAATGATAAGACGCACACTGTTTTCCATGCATTTCTTGCTAAAAGAGCTAAGATCGTGATTATCTCTGTTGCTGAATGAGCTAGGGGGCTAATTCAACTCCGATCTAAAAGAGACACACTAACTTAATGTAGAAACACCGTTATTTTGTCTCCTAACTCATTTTCCTAACAAGACAACCTCAATGATAAGACGAACACTGTTTTCCATGCATTTCTTGCTAAAAGAGCTAAGATCGTGATTATCTCTGTTGCTGAATCAGCTAGGGGGCTATTCAACTCTGATCTAAAAGAGACACACTAACTTAATGTAGAAACACCGTTATTTTGTCTCCTAACTCATTTTCCTAACAAGACAATCTCAATGATAAGACGCACACTGTTTTCCATGCATTTCTTGCTAAAAGAGCTAAGATCGTAATTATCTCTGTTGCTTAATGAGCTAGGGGGCTATTCAACTCCGATCTAAAAGAGACACACTAACTTAATGTAGAAACACTGTTATTGTGTCTCCTAACTCATTTTCCTAACAAGACAACCTCAATGATAAAACGCACACTGTTTTCCATGCATTTCTTGCTAAAAGAGCTAAGATCGTGATTATCTTTATTGCTGAATGAGCTAGGGGGCTATTCAACTCCGATCTAAAAGAGACACACTAACTTAATGTAGAAACACCGTTATTTTGTCTCCTAACTCATTTTCCTAACAAGACAACCTCAATGATAAGACGCACACTGTTTTCCATGCATTTCTTGCTAAAAGAGCTAAGATCGTGATTATCTCTGTTGCTGAATGAGCTAGGGGGCTAATTCAACTCCGGTCTAAAAGAGACGCACTAACTTAATGTAGAAACACCGTTATTTTGTCTCCTAACTCATTTTCCTAACAAGACAACCTCAATGATAAGACGCACACTGTTTTCCATGCATTTCTTGCTAAAAGAGCTAAGATCGTGATTATCTCTGTTGCTAAATGAGCTAGGGGGCTAATTCAACTCCGATCTAAAAGAGACACACTAACTTAATGTAGAAACACCGTTATTTTGTCTCCTAACTCATTTTCCTAACAAGACAACCTCAATGATAAGACGCACACTGTTTTCCATGCATTTCTTGCTAAAAGAGCTAAGATCGTGATTATCTCTGTTGCTGAATGAGCTAGGGGGCTAATTCAACTCCAATCTAAAAGAGACACACTAACTTAATGTAGAAACACCGTTATTTTGTCTCCTAACTCATTTTCCTAATAAGGCAACCTCAATGTTAAGAGGAACACTGTTTTCAATGCATTTCTTGCTAAAAGAGCTAAGATCGTGATTATCTCTGTTGCAGAATGAGCTAGGGGGCTATTCAACTCCGATCTAAAAGAGACACACTAACTTAATGTAGAAACACCGGTATTTTGTCTCCTAACTCATTTTCCTAACAAGACAACCTCAATGATAAGACGAACACTGTTTTCCATGCATTTCTTGCTAAAAGAGCTAAGATCGTGATTATCTCTGTTGCTGAATCAGCTAGGGGGCTATTCAACTCTGATCTAAAAGAGACACACTAACTTAATGTAGAAACACCGTTATTTTGTCTCCTAACTCATTTTCCTAACAAGACAATCTCAATGATAAGAGGCACACTGTTTTCCATGCATTTCTTGCTAAAAGAGCTAAGATCGTGATTATCTCTGTTGCTGAATGAGCTAGGAGGCTATTCAACTCCGATCTAAAAGAGACACACTAACTTAATGTAGAAACACCGTTATTTTGTCTCCTAACTCATTTTCCTAACAAGACAACCTCAATGATAAGACGCACACTGTTTTCCATGCATTTCTTGCTAAAAGAGCTAAGATCGTGATTATCTCTGTTGCTGAATGAGCTAGGGGGCTAATTCAACTCCGATCTAAAAGAGACACACTAACTTAATGTAGAAACACCGTTATTTTGTCTCCTAACTATTTTTCCTAACAAGACAACCTCAATGATAAGACGCACACTGTTTTCCATGCATTTCTTGCTAAAAGAGCTAAGATCGTGATTTTCTCTGTTGCTGAATGAGCTAGGGGGCTAATTCAACTCCGGTCTAAAAGAGACACACTAACTTAATGTAGAAACACCGTTATTTTGTCTCCTAACTCATTTTCCTAACAAGACAACCTCAATGATAAGACGCACACTGTTTTCCATGCATTTCTTGCTAAAAGAGCTAAGATCGTGATTATCTCTGTTGCTGAATGAGCTAGGGGGCTAATTCATCTCCGATCTTAAAGAGACACACTAACTTAATGTAGAAACACCAATATTTTGTCTCCTAACTCATTTTCCTAACAAGACAACTTCAATGATAAGATGCACACTGTTTTCCATGCATTTCTTGCTAAAAGAGCTAAGATCGTGATTATCTTTATTGCTGAATGAGCTAGGTGGCTATTTAACTCCGATCTAAAAGAAACACACTAATTTTATGTAGAAACACCGTTATTTTGTCTCCTAACTCATTTTCCTAAAAAGACAACCTCAATGATAAGACGAACACTGTTTTCCATGCATTTCTTGCTAAAAGAGCTAAGATCGTGATTATTTCTGTTGCAGAATGAGCTAGGGGGCTATTCAACTCCGATCTAAAAGAGACACACTAACTTTATGTAGAAACACCGTTATTTTGTCTCCTAACTCA
The DNA here is from genome assembly GCF_040894005.1 of Engystomops pustulosus. NCBI lineage: Eukaryota > Metazoa > Chordata > Amphibia > Anura > Leptodactylidae > Engystomops > Engystomops pustulosus. The sequence continues at coordinate 73,183,371 of NC_092419.1, forward strand.
TTTTCCTAACAAGACAACCTCAATGATAAGACGCACACTGTTTTCCATGCATTTCTTGCTAAAAGAGCTAAGATCGTGATTATCTCTGTTGCTGAATGAGCTAGGGGGCTATTCAACTCCGATCTAAAAGAGACACACTAACTTAATGTAGAAACACCGTTATTTTGTCTCCTAACTCATTTTCCTAACAAGACAACCTCAATGATAAGACGCACACTGTTTTCCATGCATTTCTTGCTAAAAGAGCTAAGATCGTGATTATCTCTGTTGCTGAATGAGCTAGGGGGCTATTCAACTCCGATCTAAAAGAGACACACTAACTTAATGTAGAAACACCGTTATTTTGTCTCCTAACTCATTTTCCTAACAAGACAACCTCAATGATAAGACGCACACTGTTTTCCATGCATTTCTTGCTAAAAGAGCTAAGATCGTGATTATCTCTGTTGCTGAATGAGCTAGGGGGCTAATTCAAATCCGATCTAAAAGAGACACACTAACTTAATGTAGAAACACCATTATTTTGTCTCCTAACTCATTTTCCTAACAAGACAACCTCAATGATAAGACGCACACTGTTTTCCATGCATTTCTTGCTAAAAGAGCTAAGATCGTGATTATCTCTGTTGCTGAATGAGCTAGGGGGCTAATTCAACTCCGATCTAAAAGAGACACACTAACATAATGTAGAAACACCATTATTTTGTCTCCTAACTCATTTTCCTAACAAGACAACCTCAATGATAAGACGAACACTGTTTTCCATGCATTTCTTGCTAAAAGAGCTAAGATCGTGATTATCTCTGTTGCTGAATGAGCTAGGGGGCTAATTCAACTCCGATCCAAAAGAGACACACTAACTTTATGTAGAAACACCGTTATTTTGTCTCCTAACTTATTTTCCTAAAAAGACAACCTCAATGATAAGACGAACACTGTTTTCCATGCATTTCTTGCTAAAAGAGCTAAGATCGTGATTAGAGATGAGCGAGCACTAAAATGCTCGAGTGCTCGTTATTCGAGACGAACTTTTCCAGATGCTCGAGTGCTCGTCTCGAATAACGAGCCCCATTGAAGTCAATGGGAGACTCGAGCATTTTTCAAAGGGACCATGGTTCGGGAATAAACAGTGTTAATTAATTGAAAAAGAATGTCTTCTGATAAGTTAGCAGATGTATACTAACATCTGCAATCTATTCTTCACTGTTCAGCGCGTATATTATCTCCCGACAAGTTAGCAGATGTGAAGAACAGTGAAGAATAGAATAAAAACAGTGACCACAGGATCATTTAAGTGAAAAACACAGTGAAGAATAGATTGCAGATGTTTGGCACATCTGCTTACTTGTCGGGAGATACGCTGTCCCGGGATCCGCTGCTCTTCTTCCACTGAAGTCTCCCCGATGTCTCCGTGCTGCTCCCCGATGTCTCCTTGCCGCTGCCCCATGTCTCCGTGCCGATGCCCCATGTCTCCGTGCTGCCGCTGTCCCATGTCTCCGTGCCGATGCCCCATGTCTCCATGCTGCCGCTGCCCCATGTCTCCGTGCCGATGCCCCATGTCTCCATGCTGCCGCTTCCCCATGTCTCCGTGCCGATGCCCCATGTATCCATGCTGCCGCTGCCCCATGTCTCCGTGCCTATGCCCCATGTATCCATGCTGCCGCTGCCCCATGTCTCCGTGCCGCTGCCCCATGTCTCCGTGCTGCCGCTGCCCCATGTCTCCGTGCCGCTGCCCCATGTCTCCGTGCTGCCGCTGCCCCATGTCTCCGTGCCGATGCCCCATGTATCCATGCTGCCGCTGCCCCATGTCTCCGTGCCTATGCCCCATGTATCCATGCTGCCGCTGCCCCATGTCTCCGTGCCGCTGCCTCATGTCTCCGTGCTGCCGCTGCCCCATGTCTCCGTGCCTATGCCCCATGTATCCATGCTGCCGCTGCCCCATGTCTCCGTGCCGCTGCCCCATGTCTCCGTGCTGCCGCTGCCCCATGTCTCCGTGCCGATGCCCCATGTCTCCATGCTGCCGCTGCCCCATGTCTCCGTGCCGATGCCCCATGTATCCATGCTGCCGCTGCCCCATGTCTCCGTGCCGATGCCCCATGTCTCCGTGCTGCCGCTGTCCCATATCTCCGTGCCGATGCCCCATGTCTCCATGCTGCCGCTGCCCCATGTCTCCGTGCCGATGCCCCATGTCTCCATGCTGCCGCTTCCCCATGTCTCCGTCCCGATGCCCCATGTATCCATGCTGCCGCTGCCCCATGTCTCCGTGCCTATGTGCCTATGCCCCATGTATCCATGCTGCCGCTGCCCCATGTCTCCGTGCCGCTGCCCCATGTCTCCGTGCTGCCGCTGCCCCATGTCTCCGTGCCGCTGCCCCATGTCTCCGTGCTGCCGCTGCCCCATGTCTCCGTGCCGATGCCCCATGTATCCATGCTGCCGCTGCCCCATGTCTCCGTGCCTATGCCCCATGTATCCATGCTGCCGCTGCCCCATGTCTCCGTGCCGCTGCCCTATGTCTCCGTGCTGCCGCTGCCCCATGTCTCCGTGCCGATGCCCCATGTCTCCATGCTGCCGCTGCCCCATGTCTCCGTGCCGATGCCCCATGTATCCATGCTGCCGCTGCCCCATGTCTCCGTGCTGCCCCTGCCCCATGTCTCTGTGCTGCTGCCGCTGCCCCATGTCTCTGTGCTGCTGCCCCTGCCTCATGTCTCCGTGCTGCTGCCGATGCCCCATGTCTCTGTGCTGCTGCCGCTGCCCCATGTCTCCGTGCCGCCTCTGCCCCCGTGTCTCTGTGCTGCTCCCCGGTGTCTCTGTGCTGCTCCCCGGTGTCTCTGTGCTGCTCCCCAGTGTCTCTGTCCTGCTCACCGTGTTCTGCAATGTCTTCTTCACACATATATATTGTTCTTCACATACTATTTTGTTCGCACCGTTCCGCGCGTATCTCCCGACAAGTAAGCAGATGTGCCGAACATCTGTAATCTATTCTTCACTGTGTTTTTCACTGTGTTTTCACTTAAATGATCCTGTGTTCACTGTTTTTATTCTATTCTTCACTGTTCTTCACTGTGTTTTTTTAATTAAATGCTCGATCTCGAGCAGGGGAAATACTCGTCCGAGCAACGAGCCGTTTCGAGTACCTTAATACTCGAACGAGCATCAAGCTCGGACGAGTATACTCGCTCATCTCTAATCGTGTTGCAGAATGAGCTAGGGGGCTATTCAACTCCGATCTAAAAGAGACACACTAACTTAATGTAGAAACACCGTTATTTTGTCTCCTAACTCATTTTCCTAACAAGACAACCTCAATGATAAGACGCACACTGTTTTCCATGCATTTCTTGCTAAAAGAGCTAAGATCGTGATTATCTCTGTTGCTGAATGAGCTAGGGGGCTATTCAACTCCGATCTAAAAGAGACACACTAACTTAATGTAGAAACACCGTTATTTTGTCTCCTAACTCATTTTCCTAACAAGACAACCTCAATGATAAGACGCACACTGTTTTCCATGCATTTCTTGCTAAAAGAGCTAAGATCGTGATTATCTCTATTGCTGAATGAGCTAGGGGGCTAATTCAACTCCGGTCTAAAAGAGACACACTAACTTAATGTAGAAACACCGTTATTTTGTCTCCTAACTCATTTTCCTAAGAAGACAACCTCAATGATAAGACGCACACTGTTTTCCATGCATTTCTTGCTAAAAGAGCTAAGATCGTGATTATCTCTGTTGCTGAATGAGCTAGGGGGCTAATTCAACTCCGATCTAAAAGAGACACACTAACTTAATGTAGAAACACCGTTATTTTGTCTCCTAACTCATTTTCCTAACAAGACAACCTCAATGATAAGACGCACACTGTTTTCCATGCATTTCTTGCTCAAAGAGCTAAGATCGTGATTATCTCTGTTGCTGAATGAGCTAGGAGGCTATTCAACTCTAATCTAAGAGAGACACACTAACTTCATGTAGGAACACCGTTACTTTGTCTCCTAACTCATTTTCCTAACAAGACAACCTCAATGATAAGACGCACACTGTTTTCCATGCATTTCTTGCTAAAAGAGCTAAGATCGTGATTATCTCTGTTGCAGAATGAGCTAGGGGGCTATTCAACTCCGATCTAAAAGAGACACACTAACTTAATGTAGAAACACCGGTATTTTGTCTCCTAACTCATTTTCCTAACAAGACAACCTCAATGATAAGACGCACACTGTTTTCCATGCATTTTTTGCTAAAAGAGCTAAGATCGTGATTATCTCTGTTGCTGAATGAGCTAGGGGGCTATTCAACTCCGATCTAAAAGAGACACACTAACTTAATGTAGAAACACCGTTATTTTGTCTCCTAACTCATTTTCCTAACAAGACAACCTCAATGATAAGACGCACACTGTTTTCCATGCATTTCTTGCTAAAAGAGCTAAGATAGTGATTATCTTTATTGCTGAATGAGCCAGGGGGCTATTCAACTCCGATCTAAAAGAGACACACTAGCTTAATGTAGAAACACCGTTATTGTGTCTCCTAACTCATTTTCCTAACAAGACAACCTCAATGATAAGACGAACACTGTTTTTCATGCATTTCTTGCTAAAAGAGCTAAGATCGTGATTATCTCTGTTGCTGAATCAGCTAGGGGGCTTTTCAACTCCGATCTAAAAGAGACACACTAACTTAATGTAGAAACACTGTTATTTTGTCTCCTAACTCATTTTCCTAACAAGACAACCTCAATGATAAGACGAACACTGTTTTCCATGCATTTCTTGCTAAAAGAGCTAAGATCGTGATTATCTCTGTTGCTGAATGAGCTAGGGGGCTATTCAACTCCGATCTAAAAGAGACACACTAGCTTAATGTAGAAACACCGTTATTGTGTCTCCTAACTCATTTTCCTAACAAGACAACCTCAATGATAAGACGAACACTGTTTTCCATGCATTTCTTGCTAAAAGAGCTAAGATCGTGATTATCTCTGTTGCTGAATGAGCTAGGGGGCTATTCAACTCCGATCTAAAAGAGACACACTAACTTAATGTAGAAACACCGTTATTTTGTCTCCTAACTCATTTTCCTAACAAGACAACCTCAATGATAAGACGAACACTGTTTTCCATGCATTTCTTGCTAAAAGAGCTAAGATCATGATTATCTTTATTGCTGAATGAGCTAGGTGGCTATTCAACTCCGATCTAAAAGAAACACGCTAACTTTATGTAGAAACACCGTTATTTTGTCTTCTAACTCATTTTCCTAACACGACAACCTCAATGATAAGACGCACACTGTTTTCCATGCATTTCTTGCTAAAAGAGCTAAGATCGTGATTATCTCTGTTGCTGAATGAGCTAGGGGGCTAATTCAACTCCGATCTAAAAGAGACACACTAACTTAATGTAGAAACACCGTTATTTTGTCTCCTAACTCATTTTCCTAACAAGACAACCTCAATGATAAGACGCACACTGTTTTCCATGCATTTCTTGCTAAAAGAGCTAAGATCGTGATTATCTCTGTTGCTGAATGAGCTAGGGGGCTCATTCAACTCCGATCTAAAAGAGACACACTAACTTAATGTAGAAACACCGATATTTTGTCTCCTAACTCATTTTCCTAACAAGACAACCTCAATGATAAGATGCACACTGTTTTCCATGCATTTCTTGCTAAAAGAGCTAAGAACGTGATTATCTTTATTGCTGAATGAGCTAGGTGGCTATTCAACTCCGATCTAAAAGAAACACACTAATTTTATGTAGAAACACCGTTATTTTGTCTCCTAACTCATTTTCCTAAAAAGACAACCTCAATGATAAGACGAACACTGTTTTCCATGCATTTCTTGCTAAAAGAGCTAAGATCGTGATTATCTCTGTTGCAGAATGAGCTAGGGGGCTATTCAACTCCAATCTAAAAGAGACACACTAACTTAATGTAGAAACACCGTTATTTTGTCTCCTAACTCATTTTCCTAACAAGACAACCTCAATGATAAGACGCACACTGTTTTCCATGCATTTCTTGCTAAAAGAGCTAAGATCGTGATTATCTCTGTTGCAGAATGAGCTAGGGGGCTATTCAACTCCGATCTAAAAGAGACACACTAACTTAATGTAGAAACACCGTTATTTTGTCTCCTAACTCATTTTCCTAACAAGACAACCTCAATGATAAGACGAACACTGTTTTCCATGCATTTCTTGCTAAAAGAGCTAAGATCGTGATTATCTCTGTTGCTGAATGAGCTAGGGGGCTCATTCAACTCCGATCTAAAAGAGACACACTAACTTATTGTAGAAACACCGTTATTTTGTCTCCTAACTCATTTTCCTAACAAGACAACCTCAATGATAAGACGCACACTGTTTTCCATGCATTTCTTGCTAAAAGAGCTAAGATCGTGATTATCTCTGTTGCTGAATGAGCTAGGGGGCTAATTCAACTCCGATCTAAAAGAGACACACTAACTTAATGTAGAAACACCGATATTTTGTCTCCTAACTCATTTTCCTAACAAGACAACCTCAATGATAAGATGCACACTGTTTTCCATGCATTTCTTGCTAAAAGAGCTAAGATCGTGATTATCTTTATTGCTGAATGAGCTAGGTGGCTATTCAACTCCGATCTAAAAGAAACACACTAATTTTATGTAGAAACACCGTTATTTTGTCTCCTAACTCATTTTCCTAAAAAGACAACCTCAATGATAAGACGAACACTGTTTTCCATGCATTTCTTGCTAAAAGAGCTAAGATCGTGATTATCTCTGTTGCTGAATGAGCCAGGGGGCTAATTCAACTCCGATCTAAAAGAGACACACTAACTTAATGTAGAAACACGTTATTTTTTCTCCTAACTCATTTTCCTAACAAGACAACCTCAATGATAAGACGAACACTGTTTTCCATGCATTTCTTTCTAAAAGAGCTAAGATCGTGATTATCTCTGTTGCTGAATGAGCTAGGGGGCTATTCAACTCCGATCTAAAAGAGACACACTAACTTAATGTAGAAACACGTTATTTTGTCTCCTAACTCATTTTCCTAACAAGGCAACCTCAATGATAAGACGCACACTGTTTTCCATGCATTTCTTGCTAAAAGAGCTAAGATCGTGATTATCTCTGTTGCTGAATGAGCTAGGGGGCTAATTCAAATCCGATCTAAAAGAGACACACTAACTTAATGTAGAAACACCGTTATTTTGTCTCCTAACTCATTTTCCTAACAAGACAACCTCAATGATAAGACGCACACTGTTTTCCATGCATTTCTTGCTAAAAGAGCTAAGATCGTGATTATCTCTGTTGCTGAATGAGCTAGGGGGCTATTCAACTCCGATCTAAAAGAGACACACTAACATAATGTAGAAACACCGTTATTTTGTCTCCTAACTCATTTTCCTAACAAGACAACCTCAATGATAAGACGAACACTGTTTTCCATGCATTTCTTGCTAAAAGAGCTAAGATCGTGATTATCTCTGTTGCTGAATGAGCTAGGGGGCTATTCAACTCCGATCTAAAAGAGACACACTAACTTAATGTAGAAACACCGTTATTTTGTCTCCTAACTCATTTTCCTAACAAGACAACCTCAATGATAAGACGCACACTGTTTTCCATGCATTTCTTGCTAAAAGAGCTAAGATCGTGATTATCTCTGTTTCTGAATTAGCTAGGGGGCTAATTCAACTCCGATCTAAAAGAGACATACTAACTTAATGTAGAAACACCGTTATTTTGTCTCCTAACTCATTTTCCTAACAAGACAACCTCAATGATAAGACTCACACTGTTTTCCATGCATTTCTTGCTATCTCTGTTGCTGAATCAGCTAGGGGGTTATTCAACTCTGATCTAAAAGAGACACACTAACTTAATGTAGAAACACCGTTATTTTGTCTCCTAACTCATTTTCCTAACAAGACAACCTCAATGATAAGACGCACACTGTTTTCCATGCATTTCTTGCTGAAAGAGCTAAGATCGTGATTATCTCTGTTGCTGAATGAGCTAGGGGGCTAATTCAACTCCGATCTAAAAGAGACACACTAACTTAATGTAGAAACACCGTTATTTTGTCTCCTAACTCATTTTCCTAACAAGACAACCTCAATGATAAGACGAACACTGTTTTCCATGCATTTCTTGCTAAAAGAGCTAAGATAGTGATTATCTCTGTTGCTGAATGAGCTAGGGGGCTAATTCAACTCCGATCTAAAAGAGACACACTAACTTAATGTAGAAACACCGTTATTTTGTCTCCTAACTCATTTTCCTAACAAGACAACCTCAATGATAAGACGCACACTGTTTTCCATGCATTTCTTGCTAAAAGAGCTAAGATCGTGATTATCTCTGTTGCTGAATGAGCTAGGGGGCTATTCAACTCCGATCTAAAAGAGACACACTAACTGAATGAAGAAACACCGTTATTTTGTCTCCTAACTCATTTTCCTAACAAGACAACCTCAATGATAAGACGCACACTGTTTTCCATGAATTTCTTGCTAAAAGAGCTAAGATCGTGATTATCTCTGTTGCTGAATGATCTTGGGGGCTAATTCAACTCCGATCTAAAAGAGACACACTAACTTAATGTAGAAACACCGTTATTTTTTCTCCTAACTCATTTTCCTAACAAGACAACCTCAATGATAAGACAAACACTGTTTTCCATGCATTTCTTGCTAAAAGAGCTAAGATCGTGATTATCTCTGTTGCTGAATGAGCTAGGGGGCTATTCAACTCCGATCTAAAAGAGACACACTAACTTAATGTAGAAACACCGTTATTTTGTCTCCTAACTCATTTTCCTAACAAGACAACCTCAATGATAAGACGCACACTGTTTTCCATGCATTTCTTGCTAAAAGAGCTAAGATCGTGATTATCTCTGTTGCTGATGAGCTAGGGGGCTAATTCAACTCCGATCTAAAAGAGACACACTAACTTAATGTAGAAACACCGTTATTTTGTATCCTAACTCATTTTCCTAACAAGACAACCTCAATGATAAGACGAACACTGTTTTTTTTATGCATTTCTTGCTATCTCTGTTGCTGAATCAGCTAGGGGGCTATTCAACTCTGATCTAAAAGAGACACACTAACTTAATGTAGAAACACCGTTATTTTGTCTCCTAACTCATTTTCCTAACAAGACAACCTCAATGATAAGACGCACACTGTTTTCCATGCATTTCTTGCTAAAAGAGCTAAGATCGTGATTATCTCTGTTGCTGAATGAGCTAGGGGGCTAATTCAACTCCGATCTAAAAGAGACACACTAACTTAATGTAGAAACACCGTTATTGTGTCTCCTAACTCATTTTCCTAACAAGACAACCTCAATGATAAGACGCACACTGTTTTCCATGCATTTCTTGCTAAAAGAGCTAAGATTGTGATTATCTCTGTTGCTGAATGAGCTAGGGGGCTAATTCAACTCCGATCTAAAAGAGACACAATAACTTAATGTAGAAACACCGTTATTTTGTCTCCTAACTCATTTTCCCAACAAGACAACCTCAATGATAAGACGCACACTGTTTTCCATGCATTTCTTGCTAAAAGAGCTAAGATAGTGATTATCTTTATTGCTGAATGAGCTAGGGGGCTATTCAACTCCGATCTAAAAGAGACACACTAGCTTAATGTAGAAACACCGTTATTGTGTCTCCTAACTCATTTTCCTAACAAGACAACCTCAATGATAAGACGAACACTGTTTTCCATGCATTTCTTGCTAAAAGAGCTAAGATCGTGATTATCTCTGTTGCTGAATGAGCTAGGGGGCTATTCAACTCCGATCTAAAAGAGACACACTAACTTAATGTAGAAACACCGTTATTTTGTCTCCTAACTCATTTTCCTAACAAGACAACCTCAATGATAAGACGAACACTGTTTTCCATGCATTTCTTGCTGAAAGAGCTAAGATCGTGATTATCTCTGTTGCTGAATGAGCTAGGGGGCTAATTCAACTCCGATCTAAAAGAGACACACTAACTTAATGTAGAAACACCGTTATTTTGTCTCCTAACTCATTTTCCTAACAAGACAACCTCAATGATAAGACGCACACTGTTTTCCATGAATTTCTTGCTAAAAGAGCTAAGATCGTGATTATCTCTGTTGCTGAATCAGCTAGGGGGCTATTCAACTCTGATCTAAAAGAGACACACTAACTTAATGTAGAAACACCGTTATTTTGTCTCCTAACTCATTTTCCTAACAAGACAACCTCAATGATAAGACGCACACTGTTTTCCATGCATTTCTTGCTAAAAGAGCTAAGATAGTGATTATCCTTATTGCTGAATGAGCTAGGGGGCTATTCAACTCCGATCTAAAAGAGACACACTAGCTTAATGTAGAAACACCGTTGTTGTGTCTCCTAACTCATTTTCCTAACAAGACAACCTCAATGATAAGACGAACACTGTTTTCCATGCATTTCTTGCTAAAAGAGCTAAGATCGTGATTATCTCTGTTGCTGAATGAGCTAGGGGGCTATTCAACTCCGATCTAAAAGAGACACACTAACTTAATGTAGAAACACCGTTATTTTGTCTCCTAACTCATTTTCCTAACAAGACAACCTCAATGATAAGACGCACACTGTTTTCCATGCATTTCTTGCTAAAAGAGCTAAGATCGTGATTATCTCTGTTTCTGAATTAGCTAGGGGGCTAATTCAACTCCGATCTAAATGAGACATACTAACTTAATGTAGAAACACCGTTATTTTGTCTCCTAACTCATTTTCCTAACAAGACAACCTCAATGATAAGACTCACACTGTTTTCCATGCATTTCTTGCTATCTCTGTTGCTGAATCAGCTAGGGGGTTATTCAACTCTGATCTAAAAGAGACACACTAACTTAATGTAGAAACACCGTTATTTTGTCTCCTAACTCATTTTCCTAACAAGACAACCTCAATGATAAGACTCACACTGTTTTCCATGCATTCTTGCTAAAAGAGCTAAGATCGTGATTATCTCTGTTGCTGAATGAGCTAGGGGGCTAATTCAACTCCGATCTAAAAGAGACACACTAACTTAATGTAGAAACACCGTTATTTTGTCTCCTAACTCATTTTCCTAACAAGACAACCTCAATGATAAGACGCACACTGTTTTCCATGCATTTCTTGCTGAAAGAGCTAAGATCGTGATTATCTCTGTTGCTGAATGAGCTAGGGGGCTAATTCAACTCCGATCTAAAAGAGACACACTAACTTAATGTAGAAACACCGTTATTTTGTCTCCTAACTCATTTTCCTAACAAGACAACCTCAATGATAAGACGAACACTGTTTTCCATGCATTTCTTGCTAAAAGAGCTAAGATAGTGATTATCTCTGTTGCTGAATGAGCTAGGGGGCTAATTCAACTCCGATCTAAAAGAGACACACTAACTTAATGTAGAAACACCGTTATTTTGTCTCCTAACTCATTTTCCTAACAAGACAACCTCAATGATAAGACGCACACTGTTTTCCATGCATTTCTTGCTAAAAGAGCTAAGATCGTGATTATCTCTGTTGCTGAATGAGCTAGGGGGCTATTCAACTCCGATCTAAAAGAGACACACTAACTTAATGTAGAAACACCGTTATTTTGTCTCCTAACTCATTTTCCTAACAAGACAACCTCAATGATAAGACGAACACTGTTTTCCATGCATTTCTTGCTGAAAGAGCTAAGATCGTGATTATCTCTGTTGCTGAATGAGCTAGCGGGCTAATTCAACTCCGATCTAAAAGAGACACACTAACTTAATGTAGAAACACCGTTATTTTGTCTCCTAACTCATTTTCCTAACAAGACAACCTCAATGATAAGACGCACACTGTTTTCCATGAATTTCTTGCTAAAAGAGCTAAGATCGTGATTATCTCTGTTGCTGAATCAGCTAGGGGGCTATTCAACTCTGATCTAAAAGAGACACACTAACTTAATGTAGAAACACCGTTATTTTGTCTCCTAACTCATTTTCCTAACAAGACAACCTCAATGATAAGACGCACACTGTTTTCCATGCATTTCTTGCTAAAAGAGCTAAGATAGTGATTATCTTTATTGCTGAATGAGCTAGGGGGCTATTCAACTCCGATCTAAAAGAGACACACTAACTTAATGTAGAAACACCGTTATTTTGTCTCCTAACTCATTTTCCTAACAAGACAACCTCAATGATAAGACGCACACTGTTTTCCATGCATTTCTTGCTGAAAGAGCTAAGATCGTGATTATCTCTGTTGCTGAATGAGCTAGGGGGCTAATTCAACTCCGATCTAAAAGAGACACACTAACTTAATGTAGAAACACCGTTATTTTGTCTCCTAACTCATTTTCCTAACAAGACAACCTCAATGATAAGACGAACACTGTTTTCCATGCATTTCTTGCTAAAAGAGCTAAGATAGTGATTATCTCTGTTGCTGAATGAGCTAGGGGGCTAATTCAACTCCGATCTAAAAGAGACACACTAACTTAATGTAGAAACACCGTTATTTTGTCTCCTAACTCATTTTCCTAACAAGACAACCTCAATGATAAGACGCACACTGTTTTCCATGCATTTCTTGCTAAAAGAGCTAAGATCGTGATTATCTCTGTTGCTGAATGAGCTAGGGGGCTATTCAACTCCGATCTAAAAGAGACACACTAACTGAATGAAAAAAAACACCGTTATTTTGTCTCCTAACTCATTTTCCTAACAAGACAACCTCAATGATAAGACGCACACTGTTTTCCATGAATTTCTTGCTAAAAGAGCTAAGATCGTGATTATCTCTGTTGCTGAATGATCTTGGGGGCTAATTCAACTCCGATCTAAAAGAGACACACTAACTTAATGTAGAAACACCGTTATTTTTTCTCCTAACTCATTTTCCTAACAAGACAACCTCAATGATAAGACAAACACTGTTTTCCATGCATTTCTTGCTAAAAGAGCTAAGATCGTGATTATCTCTGTTGCTGAATGAGCTAGGAGGCTAATTCAACTCCGATCTAAAAGAGACACACTAACTTAATGTAGAAACACTGTTATTTTGTCTCCTAACTCATTTTCCTAACAAGACAACCTCAATGATAAGACGCACACTGTTTTCCATGCATTTCTTGCTAAAAGAGCTAAGATCGTGATTATCTCTGTTGCTGAATGAGCTAGGGGGCTCATTCAACTCCGATCTAAAAGAGACACACTAACTTAATGTAGAAACACCGATATTTTGTCTCCTAACTCATTTTCCTAACAAGACAACCTCAATGATAAGATGCACACTGTTTTCCATGCATTTCTTGCTAAAAGAGCTAAGATCGTGATTATCTCTGTTGCTGAATCAGCTAGGGGGCTATTCAACTCTTATATAAAAGAGACACACTAACTTAATGTAGAAACACCGTTATTTTGTCTCCTAACTCATTTTCCTAACAAGACAACCTCAATGATAAGACGCACACTGTTTTCCATGCATTTCTTGCTAAAAGAGCTAAGATCGTGATTATCTCTGTTGCTGAATGAGCTAGGGGGCTATTCAACTCCGATCTAAAAGAGACACACTAACTTAATGTAGAAACACCGTTATTTTGTCTCCTAACTCATTTTCCTAACAAGACAACCTCAATGATAAAACGCACACTGTTTTCCATGCATTTCTTGCTAAAAGAGCTAAGATCGTGATTATCTCTGTTGCTGAATGAGCTAGGGGGCTAATTCAAATCCGATCTAAAAGAGACACACTAACTTAATGTAGAAACACCGTTATTTTGTCTCCTAACTCATTTTCCTAACAAGACAACCTCAATGATAAGACGAACACTGTTTTCCATGCATTTCTTGCTAAAAGAGCTAAGATCGTGATTATCTCTGTTGCAGAATGAGCTAGGGGGCTATTCAACTCCGATCTAAAAGAGACACACTAACTTAATGTAGAAACACCGTTATTTTGTCTCCTAACTCATTTTCCTAACAAGACAACCTCAATGATAAGACTCACACTGTTTTCCATGCATTTCTTGCTAAAAGAGCTAAGATAGTGATTATCTTTATTGCTGAATGAGCTAGGGGGCTATTCAACTCCGATCTAAAAGAGACACACTAACTTAATGTAGAAACACCGTTATTTTGTCTCCTAACTCATTTTCCTAACAAGACAACCTCAATGATAAGACGCACACTGTTTTCCATGCATTTCTTGCTGAAAGAGCTAAGATCGTGATTATCTCTGTTGCTGAATGAGCTAGGGGGCTAATTCAACTCCGATCTAAAAGAGACACACTAACTTAATGTAGAAACACCGTTATTTTGTCTCCTAACTCATTTTCCTAACAAGACAACCTCAATGATAAGACGAACACTGTTTTCCATGCATTTCTTGCTAAAAGAGCTAAGATAGTGATTATCTCTGTTGCTGAATGAGCTAGGGGGCTAATTCAACTCCGATCTAAAAGAGACACACTAACTTAATGTAGAAACACCGTTATTTTGTCTCCTAACTCATTTTCCTAACAAGACAACCTCAATGATAAGACGCACACTGTTTTCCATGCATTTCTTGCTAAAAGAGCTAAGATCGTGATTATCTCTGTTGCTGAATGAGCTAGGGGGCTATTCAACTCCGATCTAAAAGAGACACACTAACTGAATGAAGAAACACCGTTATTTTGTCTCCTAACTCATTTTCCTAACAAGACAACCTCAATGATAAGACGCACACTGTTTTCCATGAATTTCTTGCTAAAAGAGCTAAGATCGTGATTATCTCTGTTGCTGAATGATCTTGGGGGCTAATTCAACTCCGATCTAAAAGAGACACACTAACTTAATGTAGAAACACCGTTATTTTTTCTCCTAACTCATTTTCCTAACAAGACAACCTCAATGATAAGACAAACACTGTTTTCCATGCATTTCTTGCTAAAAGAGCTAAGATCGTGATTATCTCTGTTGCTGAATGAGCTAGGAGGCTAATTCAACTCCGATCTAAAAGAGACACACTAACTTAATGTAGAAACACTGTTATTTTGTCTCCTAACTCATTTTCCTAACAAGACAACCTCAATGATAAGACGCACACTGTTTTCCATGCATTTCTTGCTAAAAGAGCTAAGATCGTGATTATCTCTGTTGCTGAATGAGCTAGGGGGCTCATTCAACTCCGATCTAAAAGAGACACACTAACTTAATGTAGAAACACCGATATTTTGTCTCCTAACTCATTTTCCTAACAAGACAACCTCAATGATAAGATGCACACTGTTTTCCATGCATTTCTTGCTAAAAGAGCTAAGAACGTGATTATCTTTATTGCTGAATGAGCTAGGTGGCTATTCAACTCCGATCTAAAAGAAACACACTAATTTTATGTAGAAACACCGTTATTTTGTCTCCTAACTCATTTTCCTAAAACGACAACCTCAATGATAAGACGAACACTGTTTTCCATGCATTTCTTGCTAAAAGAGCTAAGATCGTGATTATCTCTGTTGCAGAATGAGCTAGGGGGCTATTCAACTCCGATCTAAAAGAGACACACTAACTTAATGTAGAAACACCGTTATTTTTTCTCCTAACTCATTTTCCTAACAAGACAACCTCAATGATAAGACGCACACTGTTTTCCATGCATTTCTTGCTAAAAGAGCTAAGATCGTGATTATCTCTGTTGCAGAATGAGCTAGGGGGCTATTCAACTCCGATCTAAAAGAGACACACTAACTTAATGTAGAAACACCGTTATTTTGTCTCCTAACTCATTTTCCTAACAAGACAACCTCAATGATAAGACGCACACTGTTTTCCATGCATTTCTTGCTAAAAGAGCTACGATCGTGATTATCTCTGTTGCTGAATGAGCTAGGGGGCTAATTCAAATCCGATCTAAAAGAGACACACTAACTTAATGTAGAAACACCGTTATTTTGTCTCCTAACTCATTTTCCTAACAAGACAACCTCAATGATAAGACGCACACTGTTTTCCATGCATTTCTTGCTAAAAGAGCTAAGATCGTGATTATCTCTGTTGCTGAATGAGCTAGGGGGCTAATTCAACTCCGATCTAAAAGAGACACACTAACATAATGTAGAAACACCGTTATTTTGTCTCCTAACTCATTTTCCTAACAAGACAACCTCAATGATAAGACGAACACTGTTTTCCATGCATTTCTTGCTAAAAGAGCTAAGATCGTGATTATCTCTGTTGCTGAATGAGCTAGGGGGCTCATTCAACTCCGATCTAAAAGAGACACACTAACTTAATGTAGAAACACCGTTATTTTGTCTCCTAACTCATTTTCCTAACAAGACAACCTCAATGATAAGACGCACACTGTTTTCCATGCATTTCTTGCTAAAAGAGCTAAGATCGTGATTATCTCTGTTGCTGAATGAGCTAGGGGGCTAATTCAACTCCGATCTAAAAGAGACACGCTAACTTAATGTAGAAACACCGATATTTTGTCTCCTAACTCATTTTCCTAACAAGACAACCTCAATGATAAGATGCACACTGTTTTCCATGCATTTCTTGCTAAAAGAGCTAAGATCGTGATTATCTTTATTGCTGAATGAGCTAGGTGGCTATTCAACTCCGATCTAAAAGAAACACACTAATTTTATGTAGAAACACCGTTATTTTGTCTCCTAACTCATTTTCCTAAAAAGACAACCTCAATGATAAGACGAACACTGTTTTCCATGCATTTCTTGCTAAAAGAGCTAAGATCGTGATTATCTCTGTTGCTGAATGAGCCAGGGGGCTAATTCAACTCCGATCTAAAAGAGACACACTAACTTAATGTAGAAACACGTTATTTTTTCTCCTAACTCATTTTCCTAACAAGACAACCTCAATGATGAGACGAACACTGTTTTCCATGCATTTCTTTCTAAAAGAGCTAAGATCGTGATTATCTCTGTTGCTGAATGAGCTAGGGGGCTATTCAACTCCGATCTAAAAGAGACACACTAACTTAATGTAGAAACATGTTATTTTGTCTCCTAACTCATTTTCCTAACAAGACAACCTCAATGATAAGACGCACACTGTTTTCCATGCATTTCTTGCTAAAAGAGCTAAGATCGTGATTATCTCTGTTGCTGAATGAGCTAGGGGGCTAATTCAAATCCGATCTAAAAGAGACACACTAACTTAATGTAGAAACACCGTTATTTTGTCTCCTAACTCATTTTCCTAACAAGACAACCTCAATGATAAGACGCACACTGTTTTCCATGCATTTCTTGCTAAAAGAGCTAAGATCGTGATTATCTCTGTTGCTGAATGAGCTAGGGGGCTATTCAACTCCGATCTAAAAGAGACACACTAACATAATGTAGAAACACCGTTATTTTGTCTCCTAACTCATTTTCCTAACAAGACAACCTCAATGATAAGACGAACACTGTTTTCCATGCATTTCTTGCTAAAAGAGCTAAGATCGTGATTATCTCTGTTGCTGAATGAGCTAGGGGGCTATTCAACTCCGATCTAAAAGAGACACACTAACTTAATGTAGAAACACCGTTATTTTGTCTCCTAACTCATTTTCCTAACAAGACAACCTCAATGATAAGACGCACACTGTTTTCCATGCATTTCTTGCTATCTCTGTTGCTGAATCAGCTAGGGGGTTATTCAACTCTGATCTAAAAGAGACACACTAACTTAATGTAGAAACACCGTTATTTTGTCTCCTAACTCATTTTCCTAACAAGACAACCTCAATGATAAGACTCACACTGTTTTCCATGCATTCTTGCTAAAAGAGCTAAGATCGTGATTATCTCTGTTGCTGAATGAGCTAGGGGGCTAATTCAACTCCGATCTAAAAGAGACACACTAACTTAATGTAGAAACACCGTTATTTTGTCTCCTAACTCATTTTCCTAACAAGACAACCTCAATGATAAGACGCACACTGTTTTCCATGCATTTCTTGCTGAAAGAGCTAAGATCGTGATTATCTCTGTTGCTGAATGAGCTAGGGGGCTAATTCAACTCCGATCTAAAAGAGACACACTAACTTAATGTAGAAACACCGTTATTTTGTCTCCTAACTCATTTTCCTAACAAGACAACCTCAATGATAAGACGAACACTGTTTTCCATGCATTTCTTGCTAAAAGAGCTAAGATAGTGATTATCTCTGTTGCTGAATGAGCTAGGGGGCTAATTCAACTCCGATCTAAAAGAGACACACTAACTTAATGTAGAAACACCGTTATTTTGTCTCCTAACTCATTTTCCTAACAAGACAACCTCAATGATAAGACGCACACTGTTTTCCATGCATTTCTTGCTAAAAGAGCTAAGATCGTGATTATCTCTGTTGCTGAATGAGCTAGGGGGCTATTCAACTCCGATCTAAAAGAGACACACTAACTGAATGAAGAAACACCGTTATTTTGTCTCCTAACTCATTTTCCTAACAAGACAACCTCAATGATAAGACGCACACTGTTTTCCATGAATTTCTTGCTAAAAGAGCTAAGATCGTGATTATCTCTGTTGCTGAATGATCTTGGGGGCTAATTCAACTCCGATCTAAAAGAGACACACTAACTTAATGTAGAAACACCGTTATTTTTTCTCCTAACTCATTTTCCTAACAAGACAACCTCAATGATAAGACAAACACTGTTTTCCATGCATTTCTTGCTAAAAGAGCTAAGATCGTGATTATCTCTGTTGCTGAATGAGCTAGGGGGCTATTCAACTCCGATCTAAAAGAGACACACTAACTTAATGTAGAAACACCGTTATTTTGTCTCCTAACTCATTTTCCTAACAAGACAACCTCAATGATAAGACGCACACTGTTTTCCATGCATTTCTTGCTAAAAGAGCTAAGATCGTGATTATCTCTGTTGCTGATGAGCTAGGGGGCTAATTCAACTCCGATCTAAAAGAGACACACTAACTTAATGTAGAAACACCGTTATTTTGTATCCTAACTCATTTTCCTAACAAGACAACCTCAATGATAAGACGAACACTGTTTTTTTTATGCATTTCTTGCTATCTCTGTTGCTGAATCAGCTAGGGGGCTATTCAACTCTGATCTAAAAGAGACACACTAACTTAATGTAGAAACACCGTTATTTTGTCTCCTAACTCATTTTCCTAACAAGACAACCTCAATGATAAGACGCACACTGTTTTCCATGCATTTCTTGCTAAAAGAGCTAAGATCGTGATTATCTCTGTTGCTGAATGAGCTAGGGGGCTAATTCAACTCCGATCTAAAAGAGACACACTAACTTAATGTAGAAACACCGTTATTTTGTCTCCTAACTCATTTTCCTAACAAGACAACCTCAATGATAAGACGAACACTGTTTTCCATGCATTTCTTGCTAAAAGAGCTAAGATCGTGATTATCTCTGTTGCTGAATGAGCTAGGGGGCTATTCAACTCTGATCTAAAAGAGACACACTAACTTAATGTAGAAACACCGTTATTGTGTCTCCTAACTCATTTTCCTAACAAGACAACCTCAATGATAAGACGCACACTGTTTTCCATGCATTTCTTGCTAAAAGAGCTAAGATTGTGATTATCTCTGTTGCTGAATGAGCTAGGGGGCTAATTCAACTCCGATCTAAAAGAGACACAATAACTTAATGTAGAAACACCGTTATTTTGTCTCCTAACTCATTTTCCCAACAAGACAACCTCAATGATAAGACGCACACTGTTTTCCATGCATTTCTTGCTAAAAGAGCTAAGATAGTGATTATCTTTATTGCTGAATGAGCTAGGGGGCTATTCAACTCCGATCTAAAAGAGACACACTAGCTTAATGTAGAAACACCGTTATTTTGTCTCCTAACTCATTTTCCTAACAAGACAACCTCAATGATAAGACGAACACTGTTTTCCATGCATTTCTTGCTAAAAGAGCTAAGATCGTGATTATCTCTGTTGCTGAATGAGCTAGGGGGCTATTCAACTCCGATCTAAAAGAGACACACTAACTTAATGTAGAAACACCGTTATTTTGTCTCCTAACTCATTTTCCTAACAAGACAACCTCAATGATAAGACAAACACTGTTTTCCATGCATTTCTTGCTAAAAGAGCTAAGATCGTGATTATCTCTGTTGCTGAATGAGCTAGGAGGCTAATTCAACTCCGATCTAAAAGAGACACACTAACTTAATGTAGAAACACTGTTATTTTGTCTCCTAACTCATTTTCCTAACAAGACAACCTCAATGATAAGACGCACACTGTTTTCCATGCATTTCTTGCTAAAAGAGCTAAGATCGTGATTATCTCTGTTGCTGAATGAGCTAGGGGGCTCATTCAACTCCGATCTAAAAGAGACACACTAACTTAATGTAGAAACACCGATATTTTGTCTCCTAACTCATTTTCCTAACAAGACAACCTCAATGATAAGATGCACACTGTTTTCCATGCATTTCTTGCTAAAAGAGCTAAGATCGTGATTAT
Organism: Engystomops pustulosus; assembly: GCF_040894005.1. Classification (NCBI taxonomy): domain Eukaryota; kingdom Metazoa; phylum Chordata; class Amphibia; order Anura; family Leptodactylidae; genus Engystomops; species Engystomops pustulosus. The sequence goes on from NC_092419.1 coordinate 73,203,861, forward strand.
CTCTGTTGCTGAATCAGCTAGGGGGCTATTCAACTCTTATATAAAAGAGACACACTAACTTAATGTAGAAACACCGTTATTTTGTCTCCTAACTCATTTTCCTAACAAGACAACCTCAATGATAAGACGCACACTGTTTTCCATGCATTTCTTGCTAAAAGAGCTAAGATCGTGATTATCTCTGTTGCTGAATGAGCTAGGGGGCTATTCAACTCCGATCTAAAAGAGACACACTAACTTAATGTAGAAACACCGTTATTTTGTCTCCTAACTCATTTTCCTAACAAGACAACCTCAATGATAAAACGCACACTGTTTTCCATGCATTTCTTGCTAAAAGAGCTAAGATCGTGATTATCTCTGTTGCTGAATGAGCTAGGGGGCTAATTCAAATCCGATCTAAAAGAGACACACTAACTTAATGTAGAAACACCGTTATTTTGTCTCCTAACTCATTTTCCTAACAAGACAACCTCAATGATAAGACGAACACTGTTTTCCATGCATTTCTTGCTAAAAGAGCTAAGATCGTGATTATCTCTGTTGCAGAATGAGCTAGGGGGCTATTCAACTCCGATCTAAAAGAGACACACTAACTTAATGTAGAAACACCGTTATTTTGTCTCCTAACTCATTTTCCTAACAAGACAACCTCAATGATAAGACTCACACTGTTTTCCATGCATTTCTTGCTAAAAGAGCTAAGATAGTGATTATCTTTATTGCTGAATGAGCTAGGGGGCTATTCAACTCCGATCTAAAAGAGACACACTAACTTAATGTAGAAACACCGTTATTTTGTCTCCTAACTCATTTTCCTAACAAGACAACCTCAATGATAAGACGCACACTGTTTTCCATGCATTTCTTGCTGAAAGAGCTAAGATCGTGATTATCTCTGTTGCTGAATGAGCTAGGGGGCTAATTCAACTCCGATCTAAAAGAGACACACTAACTTAATGTAGAAACACCGTTATTTTGTCTCCTAACTCATTTTCCTAACAAGACAACCTCAATGATAAGACGAACACTGTTTTCCATGCATTTCTTGCTAAAAGAGCTAAGATAGTGATTATCTCTGTTGCTGAATGAGCTAGGGGGCTAATTCAACTCCGATCTAAAAGAGACACACTAACTTAATGTAGAAACACCGTTATTTTGTCTCCTAACTCATTTTCCTAACAAGACAACCTCAATGATAAGACGCACACTGTTTTCCATGCATTTCTTGCTAAAAGAGCTAAGATCGTGATTATCTCTGTTGCTGAATGAGCTAGGGGGCTATTCAACTCCGATCTAAAAGAGACACACTAACTGAATGAAGAAACACCGTTATTTTGTCTCCTAACTCATTTTCCTAACAAGACAACCTCAATGATAAGACGCACACTGTTTTCCATGAATTTCTTGCTAAAAGAGCTAAGATCGTGATTATCTCTGTTGCTGAATGATCTTGGGGGCTAATTCAACTCCGATCTAAAAGAGACACACTAACTTAATGTAGAAACACCGTTATTTTTTCTCCTAACTCATTTTCCTAACAAGACAACCTCAATGATAAGACAAACACTGTTTTCCATGCATTTCTTGCTAAAAGAGCTAAGATCGTGATTATCTCTGTTGCTGAATGAGCTAGGAGGCTAATTCAACTCCGATCTAAAAGAGACACACTAACTTAATGTAGAAACACTGTTATTTTGTCTCCTAACTCATTTTCCTAACAAGACAACCTCAATGATAAGACGCACACTGTTTTCCATGCATTTCTTGCTAAAAGAGCTAAGATCGTGATTATCTCTGTTGCTGAATGAGCTAGGGGGCTCATTCAACTCCGATCTAAAAGAGACACACTAACTTAATGTAGAAACACCGATATTTTGTCTCCTAACTCATTTTCCTAACAAGACAACCTCAATGATAAGATGCACACTGTTTTCCATGCATTTCTTGCTAAAAGAGCTAAGAACGTGATTATCTTTATTGCTGAATGAGCTAGGTGGCTATTCAACTCCGATCTAAAAGAAACACACTAATTTTATGTAGAAACACCGTTATTTTGTCTCCTAACTCATTTTCCTAAAAAGACAACCTCAATGATAAGACGAACACTGTTTTCCATGCATTTCTTGCTAAAAGAGCTAAGATCGTGATTATCTCTGTTGCAGAATGAGCTAGGGGGCTATTCAACTCCGATCTAAAAGAGACACACTAACTTAATGTAGAAACACCGTTATTTTGTCTCCTAACTCATTTTCCTAACAAGACAACCTCAATGATAAGACGCACACTGTTTTCCATGCATTTCTTGCTAAAAGAGCTAAGATCGTGATTATCTCTGTTGCAGAATGAGCTAGGGGGCTATTCAACTCCGATCTAAAAGAGACACACTAACTTAATGTAGAAACACCGTTATTTTGTCTCCTAACTCATTTTCCTAACAAGACAACCTCAATGATAAGACGCACACTGTTTTCCATGCATTTCTTGCTAAAAGAGCTACGATCGTGATTATCTCTGTTGCTGAATGAGCTAGGGGGCTAATTCAAATCCGATCTAAAAGAGACACACTAACTTAATGTAGAAACACCGTTATTTTGTCTCCTAACTCATTTTCCTAACAAGACAACCTCAATGATAAGACGCACACTGTTTTCCATGCATTTCTTGCTAAAAGAGCTAAGATCGTGATTATCTCTGTTGCTGAATGAGCTAGGGGGCTAATTCAACTCCGATCTAAAAGAGACACACTAACATAATGTAGAAACACCGTTATTTTGTCTCCTAACTCATTTTCCTAACAAGACAACCTCAATGATAAGACGAACACTGTTTTCCATGCATTTCTTGCTAAAAGAGCTAAGATCGTGATTATCTCTGTTGCTGAATGAGCTAGGGGGCTCATTCAACTCCGATCTAAAAGAGACACACTAACTTAATGTAGAAACACCGTTATTTTGTCTCCTAACTCATTTTCCTAACAAGACAACCTCAATGATAAGACGCACACTGTTTTCCATGCATTTCTTGCTAAAAGAGCTAAGATCGTGATTATCTCTGTTGCTGAATGAGCTAGGGGGCTAATTCAACTCCGATCTAAAAGAGACACGCTAACTTAATGTAGAAACACCGATATTTTGTCTCCTAACTCATTTTCCTAACAAGACAACCTCAATGATAAGATGCACACTGTTTTCCATGCATTTCTTGCTAAAAGAGCTAAGATCGTGATTATCTTTATTGCTGAATGAGCTAGGTGGCTATTCAACTCCGATCTAAAAGAAACACACTAATTTTATGTAGAAACACCGTTATTTTGTCTCCTAACTCATTTTCCTAAAAAGACAACCTCAATGATAAGACGAACACTGTTTTCCATGCATTTCTTGCTAAAAGAGCTAAGATCGTGATTATCTCTGTTGCTGAATGAGCCAGGGGGCTAATTCAACTCCGATCTAAAAGAGACACACTAACTTAATGTAGAAACACGTTATTTTTTCTCCTAACTCATTTTCCTAACAAGACAACCTCAATGATGAGACGAACACTGTTTTCCATGCATTTCTTTCTAAAAGAGCTAAGATCGTGATTATCTCTGTTGCTGAATGAGCTAGGGGGCTATTCAACTCCGATCTAAAAGAGACACACTAACTTAATGTAGAAACATGTTATTTTGTCTCCTAACTCATTTTCCTAACAAGACAACCTCAATGATAAGACGCACACTGTTTTCCATGCATTTCTTGCTAAAAGAGCTAAGATCGTGATTATCTCTGTTGCTGAATGAGCTAGGGGGCTAATTCAAATCCGATCTAAAAGAGACACACTAACTTAATGTAGAAACACCGTTATTTTGTCTCCTAACTCATTTTCCTAACAAGACAACCTCAATGATAAGACGCACACTGTTTTCCATGCATTTCTTGCTAAAAGAGCTAAGATCGTGATTATCTCTGTTGCTGAATGAGCTAGGGGGCTATTCAACTCCGATCTAAAAGAGACACACTAACATAATGTAGAAACACCGTTATTTTGTCTCCTAACTCATTTTCCTAACAAGACAACCTCAATGATAAGACGAACACTGTTTTCCATGCATTTCTTGCTAAAAGAGCTAAGATCGTGATTATCTCTGTTGCTGAATGAGCTAGGGGGCTATTCAACTCCGATCTAAAAGAGACACACTAACTTAATGTAGAAACACCGTTATTTTGTCTCCTAACTCATTTTCCTAACAAGACAACCTCAATGATAAGACGCACACTGTTTTCCATGCATTTCTTGCTATCTCTGTTGCTGAATCAGCTAGGGGGTTATTCAACTCTGATCTAAAAGAGACACACTAACTTAATGTAGAAACACCGTTATTTTGTCTCCTAACTCATTTTCCTAACAAGACAACCTCAATGATAAGACTCACACTGTTTTCCATGCATTCTTGCTAAAAGAGCTAAGATCGTGATTATCTCTGTTGCTGAATGAGCTAGGGGGCTAATTCAACTCCGATCTAAAAGAGACACACTAACTTAATGTAGAAACACCGTTATTTTGTCTCCTAACTCATTTTCCTAACAAGACAACCTCAATGATAAGACGCACACTGTTTTCCATGCATTTCTTGCTGAAAGAGCTAAGATCGTGATTATCTCTGTTGCTGAATGAGCTAGGGGGCTAATTCAACTCCGATCTAAAAGAGACACACTAACTTAATGTAGAAACACCGTTATTTTGTCTCCTAACTCATTTTCCTAACAAGACAACCTCAATGATAAGACGAACACTGTTTTCCATGCATTTCTTGCTAAAAGAGCTAAGATAGTGATTATCTCTGTTGCTGAATGAGCTAGGGGGCTAATTCAACTCCGATCTAAAAGAGACACACTAACTTAATGTAGAAACACCGTTATTTTGTCTCCTAACTCATTTTCCTAACAAGACAACCTCAATGATAAGACGCACACTGTTTTCCATGCATTTCTTGCTAAAAGAGCTAAGATCGTGATTATCTCTGTTGCTGAATGAGCTAGGGGGCTATTCAACTCCGATCTAAAAGAGACACACTAACTGAATGAAGAAACACCGTTATTTTGTCTCCTAACTCATTTTCCTAACAAGACAACCTCAATGATAAGACGCACACTGTTTTCCATGAATTTCTTGCTAAAAGAGCTAAGATCGTGATTATCTCTGTTGCTGAATGATCTTGGGGGCTAATTCAACTCCGATCTAAAAGAGACACACTAACTTAATGTAGAAACACCGTTATTTTTTCTCCTAACTCATTTTCCTAACAAGACAACCTCAATGATAAGACAAACACTGTTTTCCATGCATTTCTTGCTAAAAGAGCTAAGATCGTGATTATCTCTGTTGCTGAATGAGCTAGGGGGCTATTCAACTCCGATCTAAAAGAGACACACTAACTTAATGTAGAAACACCGTTATTTTGTCTCCTAACTCATTTTCCTAACAAGACAACCTCAATGATAAGACGCACACTGTTTTCCATGCATTTCTTGCTAAAAGAGCTAAGATCGTGATTATCTCTGTTGCTGATGAGCTAGGGGGCTAATTCAACTCCGATCTAAAAGAGACACACTAACTTAATGTAGAAACACCGTTATTTTGTATCCTAACTCATTTTCCTAACAAGACAACCTCAATGATAAGACGAACACTGTTTTTTTTATGCATTTCTTGCTATCTCTGTTGCTGAATCAGCTAGGGGGCTATTCAACTCTGATCTAAAAGAGACACACTAACTTAATGTAGAAACACCGTTATTTTGTCTCCTAACTCATTTTCCTAACAAGACAACCTCAATGATAAGACGCACACTGTTTTCCATGCATTTCTTGCTAAAAGAGCTAAGATCGTGATTATCTCTGTTGCTGAATGAGCTAGGGGGCTAATTCAACTCCGATCTAAAAGAGACACACTAACTTAATGTAGAAACACCGTTATTTTGTCTCCTAACTCATTTTCCTAACAAGACAACCTCAATGATAAGACGAACACTGTTTTCCATGCATTTCTTGCTAAAAGAGCTAAGATCGTGATTATCTCTGTTGCTGAATGAGCTAGGGGGCTATTCAACTCTGATCTAAAAGAGACACACTAACTTAATGTAGAAACACCGTTATTGTGTCTCCTAACTCATTTTCCTAACAAGACAACCTCAATGATAAGACGCACACTGTTTTCCATGCATTTCTTGCTAAAAGAGCTAAGATTGTGATTATCTCTGTTGCTGAATGAGCTAGGGGGCTAATTCAACTCCGATCTAAAAGAGACACAATAACTTAATGTAGAAACACCGTTATTTTGTCTCCTAACTCATTTTCCCAACAAGACAACCTCAATGATAAGACGCACACTGTTTTCCATGCATTTCTTGCTAAAAGAGCTAAGATAGTGATTATCTTTATTGCTGAATGAGCTAGGGGGCTATTCAACTCCGATCTAAAAGAGACACACTAGCTTAATGTAGAAACACCGTTATTGTGTCTCCTAACTCATTTTCCTAACAAGACAACCTCAATGATAAGACGAACACTGTTTTCCATGCATTTCTTGCTAAAAGAGCTAAGATCGTGATTATCTCTGTTGCTGAATGAGCTAGGGGGCTATTCAACTCCGATCTAAAAGAGACACACTAACTTAATGTAGAAACACCGTTATTTTGTCTCCTAACTCATTTTCCTAACAAGACAACCTCAATGATAAGACGCACACTGTTTTCCATGCATTTCTTGCTAAAAGAGCTAAGATCGTGATTATCTCTGTTGCTGAATGAGCTAGGGGGCTAATTCAACTCCGATCTAAAAGAGACACACTAACTTAATGTAGAAACACCGATATTTTGTCTCCTAACTCATTTTCCTAACAAGACAACCTCAATGATAAGATGCACACTGTTTTCCATGCATTTCTTGCTAAAAGAGCTAAGATCGTGATTATCTTTATTGCTGAATGAGCTAGGTGGCTATTCAACTCCGATCTAAAAGAAACACACTAATTTTATGTAGAAACACCGTTATTTTGTCTCCTAACTCATTTTCCTAAAAAGACAACCTCAATGATAAGACGAACACTGTTTTCCATGCATTTCTTGCTAAAAGAGCTAAGATCGTGATTATCTCTGTTGCTGAATGAGCCAGGGGGCTAATTCAACTCCGATCTAAAAGAGACACACTAACTTAATGTAGAAACACGTTATTTTTTCTCCTAACTCATTTTCCTAACAAGACAACCTCAATGATGAGACGAACACTGTTTTCCATGCATTTCTTTCTAAAAGAGCTAAGATCGTGATTATCTCTGTTGCTGAATGAGCTAGGGGGCTATTCAACTCCGATCTAAAAGAGACACACTAACTTAATGTAGAAACATGTTATTTTGTCTCCTAACTCATTTTCCTAACAAGACAACCTCAATGATAAGACGCACACTGTTTTCCATGCATTTCTTGCTAAAAGAGCTAAGATCGTGATTATCTCTGTTGCTGAATGAGCTAGGGGGCTAATTCAAATCCGATCTAAAAGAGACACACTAACTTAATGTAGAAACACCGTTATTTTGTCTCCTAACTCATTTTCCTAACAAGACAACCTCAATGATAAGACGCACACTGTTTTCCATGCATTTCTTGCTAAAAGAGCTAAGATCGTGATTATCTCTGTTGCTGAATGAGCTAGGGGGCTATTCAACTCCGATCTAAAAGAGACACACTAACATAATGTAGAAACACCGTTATTTTGTCTCCTAACTCATTTTCCTAACAAGACAACCTCAATGATAAGACGAACACTGTTTTCCATGCATTTCTTGCTAAAAGAGCTAAGATCGTGATTATCTCTGTTGCTGAATGAGCTAGGGGGCTATTCAACTCCGATCTAAAAGAGACACACTAACTTAATGTAGAAACACCGTTATTTTGTCTCCTAACTCATTTTCCTAACAAGACAACCTCAATGATAAGACGCACACTGTTTTCCATGCATTTCTTGCTATCTCTGTTGCTGAATCAGCTAGGGGGTTATTCAACTCTGATCTAAAAGAGACACACTAACTTAATGTAGAAACACCGTTATTTTGTCTCCTAACTCATTTTCCTAACAAGACAACCTCAATGATAAGACTCACACTGTTTTCCATGCATTCTTGCTAAAAGAGCTAAGATCGTGATTATCTCTGTTGCTGAATGAGCTAGGGGGCTAATTCAACTCCGATCTAAAAGAGACACACTAACTTAATGTAGAAACACCGTTATTTTGTCTCCTAACTCATTTTCCTAACAAGACAACCTCAATGATAAGACGCACACTGTTTTCCATGCATTTCTTGCTGAAAGAGCTAAGATCGTGATTATCTCTGTTGCTGAATGAGCTAGGGGGCTAATTCAACTCCGATCTAAAAGAGACACACTAACTTAATGTAGAAACACCGTTATTTTGTCTCCTAACTCATTTTCCTAACAAGACAACCTCAATGATAAGACGAACACTGTTTTCCATGCATTTCTTGCTAAAAGAGCTAAGATAGTGATTATCTCTGTTGCTGAATGAGCTAGGGGGCTATTCAACTCCGATCTAAAAGAGACACACTAACTTAATGTAGAAACACCGTTATTTTGTCTCCTAACTCATTTTCCTAACAAGACAACCTCAATGATAAGACGCACACTGTTTTCCATGCATTTCTTGCTAAAAGAGCTAAGATCGTGATTATCTCTGTTGCTGAATGAGCTAGGGGGCTATTCAACTCCGATCTAAAAGAGACACACTAACTGAATGAAGAAACACCGTTATTTTGTCTCCTAACTCATTTTCCTAACAAGACAACCTCAATGATAAGACGCACACTGTTTTCCATGAATTTCTTGCTAAAAGAGCTAAGATCGTGATTATCTCTGTTGCTGAATGATCTTGGGGGCTAATTCAACTCCGATCTAAAAGAGACACACTAACTTAATGTAGAAACACCGTTATTTTTTCTCCTAACTCATTTTCCTAACAAGACAACCTCAATGATAAGACAAACACTGTTTTCCATGCATTTCTTGCTAAAAGAGCTAAGATCGTGATTATCTCTGTTGCTGAATGAGCTAGGGGGCTATTCAACTCCGATCTAAAAGAGACACACTAACTTAATGTAGAAACACCGTTATTTTGTCTCCTAACTCATTTTCCTAACAAGACAACCTCAATGATAAGACGCACACTGTTTTTTTTATGCATTTCTTGCTATCTCTGTTGCTGAATCAGCTAGGGGGCTATTCAACTCTGATCTAAAAGAGACACACTAACTTAATGTAGAAACACCGTTATTTTGTCTCCTAACTCATTTTCCTAACAAGACAACCTCAATGATAAGACGCACACTGTTTTCCATGCATTTCTTGCTAAAAGAGCTAAGATCGTGATTATCTCTGTTGCTGAATGAGCTAGGGGGCTAATTCAACTCCGATCTAAAAGAGACACACTAACTTAATGTAGAAACACCGTTATTTTGTCTCCTAACTCATTTTCCTAACAAGACAACCTCAATGATAAGACGAACACTGTTTTCCATGCATTTCTTGCTAAAAGAGCTAAGATCGTGATTATCTCTGTTGCTGAATGAGCTAGGGGGCTATTCAACTCTGATCTAAAAGAGACACACTAACTTAATGTAGAAACACCGTTATTGTGTCTCCTAACTCATTTTCCTAACAAGACAACCTCAATGATAAGACGCACACTGTTTTCCATGCATTTCTTGCTAAAAGAGCTAAGATTGTGATTATCTCTGTTGCTGAATGAGCTAGGGGGCTAATTCAACTCCGATCTAAAAGAGACACAATAACTTAATGTAGAAACACCGTTATTTTGTCTCCTAACTCATTTTCCCAACAAGACAACCTCAATGATAAGACGCACACTGTTTTCCATGCATTTCTTGCTAAAAGAGCTAAGATAGTGATTATCTTTATTGCTGAATGAGCTAGGGGGCTATTCAACTCCGATCTAAAAGAGACACACTAGCTTAATGTAGAAACACCGTTATTGTGTCTCCTAACTCATTTTCCTAACAAGACAACCTCAATGATAAGACGAACACTGTTTTCCATGCATTTCTTGCTAAAAGAGCTAAGATCGTGATTATCTCTGTTGCTGAATGAGCTAGGGGGCTATTCAACTCCGATCTAAAAGAGACACACTAACTTAATGTAGAAACACCGTTATTTTGTCTCCTAACTCATTTTCCTAACAAGACAACCTCAATGATAAGACGCACACTGTTTTCCATGCATTTCTTGCTAAAAGAGCTAAGATCGTGATTATCTCTGTTGCTGAATGAGCTAGGGGGCTAATTCAACTCCGATCTAAAAGAGACACACTAACTTAATGTAGAAACACCGATATTTTGTCTCCTAACTCATTTTCCTAACAAGACAACCTCAATGATAAGATGCACACTGTTTTCCATGCATTTCTTGCTAAAAGAGCTAAGATCGTGATTATCTTTATTGCTGAATGAGCTAGGTGGCTATTCAACTCCGATCTAAAAGAAACACACTAATTTTATGTAGAAACACCGTTATTTTGTCTCCTAACTCATTTTCCTAAAAAGACAACCTCAATGATAAGACGAACACTGTTTTCCATGCATTTCTTGCTAAAAGAGCTAAGATCGTGATTATCTCTGTTGCTGAATGAGCCAGGGGGCTAATTCAACTCCGATCTAAAAGAGACACACTAACTTAATGTAGAAACACGTTATTTTTTCTCCTAACTCATTTTCCTAACAAGACAACCTCAATGATGAGACGAACACTGTTTTCCATGCATTTCTTTCTAAAAGAGCTAAGATCGTGATTATCTCTGTTGCTGAATGAGCTAGGGGGCTATTCAACTCCGATCTAAAAGAGACACACTAACTTAATGTAGAAACATGTTATTTTGTCTCCTAACTCATTTTCCTAACAAGACAACCTCAATGATAAGACGCACACTGTTTTCCATGCATTTCTTGCTAAAAGAGCTAAGATCGTGATTATCTCTGTTGCTGAATGAGCTAGGGGGCTAATTCAAATCCGATCTAAAAGAGACACACTAACTTAATGTAGAAACACCGTTATTTTGTCTCCTAACTCATTTTCCTAACAAGACAACCTCAATGATAAGACGCACACTGTTTTCCATGCATTTCTTGCTAAAAGAGCTAAGATCGTGATTATCTCTGTTGCTGAATGAGCTAGGGGGCTATTCAACTCCGATCTAAAAGAGACACACTAACATAATGTAGAAACACCGTTATTTTGTCTCCTAACTCATTTTCCTAACAAGACAACCTCAATGATAAGACGAACACTGTTTTCCATGCATTTCTTGCTAAAAGAGCTAAGATCGTGATTATCTCTGTTGCTGAATGAGCTAGGGGGCTATTCAACTCCGATCTAAAAGAGACACACTAACTTAATGTAGAAACACCGTTATTTTGTCTCCTAACTCATTTTCCTAACAAGACAACCTCAATGATAAGACGCACACTGTTTTCCATGCATTTCTTGCTATCTCTGTTGCTGAATCAGCTAGGGGGTTATTCAACTCTGATCTAAAAGAGACACACTAACTTAATGTAGAAACACCGTTATTTTGTCTCCTAACTCATTTTCCTAACAAGACAACCTCAATGATAAGACTCACACTGTTTTCCATGCATTCTTGCTAAAAGAGCTAAGATCGTGATTATCTCTGTTGCTGAATGAGCTAGGGGGCTAATTCAACTCCGATCTAAAAGAGACACACTAACTTAATGTAGAAACACCGTTATTTTGTCTCCTAACTCATTTTCCTAACAAGACAACCTCAATGATAAGACGCACACTGTTTTCCATGCATTTCTTGCTGAAAGAGCTAAGATCGTGATTATCTCTGTTGCTGAATGAGCTAGGGGGCTAATTCAACTCCGATCTAAAAGAGACACACTAACTTAATGTAGAAACACCGTTATTTTGTCTCCTAACTCATTTTCCTAACAAGACAACCTCAATGATAAGACGAACACTGTTTTCCATGCATTTCTTGCTAAAAGAGCTAAGATAGTGATTATCTCTGTTGCTGAATGAGCTAGGGGGCTATTCAACTCCGATCTAAAAGAGACACACTAACTTAATGTAGAAACACCGTTATTTTGTCTCCTAACTCATTTTCCTAACAAGACAACCTCAATGATAAGACGCACACTGTTTTCCATGCATTTCTTGCTAAAAGAGCTAAGATCGTGATTATCTCTGTTGCTGAATGAGCTAGGGGGCTATTCAACTCCGATCTAAAAGAGACACACTAACTGAATGAAGAAACACCGTTATTTTGTCTCCTAACTCATTTTCCTAACAAGACAACCTCAATGATAAGACGCACACTGTTTTCCATGAATTTCTTGCTAAAAGAGCTAAGATCGTGATTATCTCTGTTGCTGAATGATCTTGGGGGCTAATTCAACTCCGATCTAAAAGAGACACACTAACTTAATGTAGAAACACCGTTATTTTTTCTCCTAACTCATTTTCCTAACAAGACAACCTCAATGATAAGACAAACACTGTTTTCCATGCATTTCTTGCTAAAAGAGCTAAGATCGTGATTATCTCTGTTGCTGAATGAGCTAGGGGGCTATTCAACTCCGATCTAAAAGAGACACACTAACTTAATGTAGAAACACCGTTATTTTGTCTCCTAACTCATTTTCCTAACAAGACAACCTCAATGATAAGACGCACACTGTTTTCCATGCATTTCTTGCTAAAAGAGCTAAGATCGTGATTATCTCTGTTGCTGATGAGCTAGGGGGCTAATTCAACTCCGATCTAAAAGAGACACACTAACTTAATGTAGAAACACCGTTATTTTGTATCCTAACTCATTTTCCTAACAAGACAACCTCAATGATAAGACGAACACTGTTTTTTTTATGCATTTCTTGCTATCTCTGTTGCTGAATCAGCTAGGGGGCTATTCAACTCTGATCTAAAAGAGACACACTAACTTAATGTAGAAACACCGTTATTTTGTCTCCTAACTCATTTTCCTAACAAGACAACCTCAATGATAAGACGCACACTGTTTTCCATGCATTTCTTGCTAAAAGAGCTAAGATCGTGATTATCTCTGTTGCTGAATGAGCTAGGGGGCTAATTCAACTCCGATCTAAAAGAGACACACTAACTTAATGTAGAAACACCGTTATTTTGTCTCCTAACTCATTTTCCTAACAAGACAACCTCAATGATAAGACGAACACTGTTTTCCATGCATTTCTTGCTAAAAGAGCTAAGATCGTGATTATCTCTGTTGCTGAATGAGCTAGGGGGCTATTCAACTCTGATCTAAAAGAGACACACTAACTTAATGTAGAAACACCGTTATTGTGTCTCCTAACTCATTTTCCTAACAAGACAACCTCAATGATAAGACGCACACTGTTTTCCATGCATTTCTTGCTAAAAGAGCTAAGATTGTGATTATCTCTGTTGCTGAATGAGCTAGGGGGCTAATTCAACTCCGATCTAAAAGAGACACAATAACTTAATGTAGAAACACCGTTATTTTGTCTCCTAACTCATTTTCCCAACAAGACAACCTCAATGATAAGACGCACACTGTTTTCCATGCATTTCTTGCTAAAAGAGCTAAGATAGTGATTATCTTTATTGCTGAATGAGCTAGGGGGCTATTCAACTCCGATCTAAAAGAGACACACTAGCTTAATGTAGAAACACCGTTATTGTGTCTCCTAACTCATTTTCCTAACAAGACAACCTCAATGATAAGACGAACACTGTTTTCCATGCATTTCTTGCTGAAAGAGCTAAGATCGTGATTATCTCTGTTGCTGAATGAGCTAGGGGGCTAATTCAACTCCGATCTAAAAGAGACACACTAACTTAATGTAGAAACACCGTTATTTTGTCTCCTAACTCATTTTCCTAACAAGACAACCTCAATGATAAGACGAACACTGTTTTCCATGCATTTCTTGCTGAAAGAGCTAAGATCGTGATTATCTCTGTTGCTGAATGAGCTAGGGGGCTAATTCAACTCCGATCTAAAAGAGACACACTAACTTAATGTAGAAACACCGTTATTTTGTCTCCTAACTCATTTTCCTAACAAGACAACCTCAATGATAAGACGCACACTGTTTTCCATGAATTTCTTGCTAAAAGAGCTAAGATCGTGATTATCTCTGTTGCTGAATCAGCTAGGGGGCTATTCAACTCTGATCTAAAAGAGACACACTAACTTAATGTAGAAACACCGTTATTTTGTCTCCTAACTCATTTTCCTAACAAGACAACCTCAATGATAAGACGCACACTGTTTTCCATGCATTTCTTGCTAAAAGAGCTAAGATAGTGATTATCTTTATTGCTGAATGAGCTAGGGGGCTATTCAACTCCGATCTAAAAGAGACACACTAGCTTAATGTAGAAACACCGTTATTGTGTCTCCTAACTCATTTTCCTAACAAGACAACCTCAATGATAAGACGAACACTGTTTTCCATGCATTTCTTGCTAAAAGAGCTAAGATCGTGATTATCTCTGTTGCTGATGAGCTAGGGGGCTAATTCAACTCCGATCTAAAAGAGACACACTAACTTAATGTAGAAACACCGTTATTTTGTATCCTAACTCATTTTCCTAACAAGACAACCTCAATGATAAGACGAACACTGTTTTTTTTATGCATTTCTTGCTATCTCTGTTGCTGAATCAGCTAGGGGGCTATTCAACTCTGATCTAAAAGAGACACACTAACTTAATGTAGAAACACCGTTATTTTGTCTCCTAACTCATTTTCCTAACAAGACAACCTCAATGATAAGACGCACACTGTTTTCCATGCATTTCTTGCTAAAAGAGCTAAGATCGTGATTATCTCTGTTGCTGAATGAGCTAGGGGGCTAATTCAAATCCTATCTAAAAGAGACACACTAACTTAATGTAGAAACACCGTTATTTTGTCTCCTAACTCATTTTCCTAACAAGACAACCTCAATGATAAGACGCACACTGTTTTCCATGCATTTCTTGCTAAAAGAGCTAAGATCGTGATTATCTCTGTTGCTGAATGAGCTAGGGGGCTATTCAACTCCGATCTAAAAGAGACACACTAACATAATGTAGAAACACCGTTATTTTGTCTCCTAACTCATTTTCCTAACAAGACAACCTCAATGATAAGACGAACACTGTTTTCCATGCATTTCTTGCTAAAAGAGCTAAGATCGTGATTATCTCTGTTGCTGAATGAGCTAGGGGGCTATTCAACTCCGATCTAAAAGAGACACACTAACTTAATGTAGAAACACCGTTATTTTGTCTCCTAACTCATTTTCCTAACAAGACAACCTCAATGATAAGACGCACACTGTTTTCCATGCATTTCTTGCTAAAAGAGCTAAGATCGTGATTATCTCTGTTTCTGAATTAGCTAGGGGGCTAATTCAACTCCGATCTAAAAGAGACATACTAACTTAATGTAGAAACACCGTTATTTTGTCTCCTAACTCATTTTCCTAACAAGACAACCTCAATGATAAGACTCACACTGTTTTCCATGCATTTCTTGCTATCTCTGTTGCTGAATCAGCTAGGGGGTTATTCAACTCTGATCTAAAAGAGACACACTAACTTAATGTAGAAACACCGTTATTTTGTCTCCTAACTCATTTTCCTAACAAGACAACCTCAATGATAAGACTCACACTGTTTTCCATGCATTCTTGCTAAAAGAGCTAAGATCGTGATTATCTCTGTTGCTGAATGAGCTAGGGGGCTAATTCAACTCCGATCTAAAAGAGACACACTAACTTAATGTAGAAACACCGTTATTTTGTCTCCTAACTCATTTTCCTAACAAGACAACCTCAATGATAAGACGCACACTGTTTTCCATGCATTTCTTGCTGAAAGAGCTAAGATCGTGATTATCTCTGTTGCTGAATGAGCTAGGGGGCTAATTCAACTCCGATCTAAAAGAGACACACTAACTTAATGTAGAAACACCGTTATTTTGTCTCCTAACTCATTTTCCTAACAAGACAACCTCAATGATAAGACGAACACTGTTTTCCATGCATTTCTTGCTAAAAGAGCTAAGATAGTGATTATCTCTGTTGCTGAATGAGCTAGGGGGCTAATTCAACTCCGATCTAAAAGAGACACACTAACTTAATGTAGAAACACCGTTATTTTGTCTCCTAACTCATTTTCCTAACAAGACAACCTCAATGATAAGACGCACACTGTTTTCCATGCATTTCTTGCTAAAAGAGCTAAGATCGTGATTATCTCTGTTGCTGAATGAGCTAGGGGGCTATTCAACTCCGATCTAAAAGAGACACACTAACTGAATGAAGAAACACCGTTATTTTGTCTCCTAACTCATTTTCCTAACAAGACAACCTCAATGATAAGACGCACACTGTTTTCCATGCATTTCTTGCTAAAAGAGCTAAGATCGTGATTATCTCTGTTGCTGAATGAGCTAGGGGGCTAATTCAACTCCGATCTAAAAGAGACACACTAACTTAATGTAGAAACACCGTTATTTTGTCTCCTAACTCATTTTCCTAACAAGACAACCTCAATGATAAGACGAACACTGTTTTCCATGCATTTCTTGCTAAAAGAGCTAAGATCGTGATTATCTCTGTTGCTGAATGAGCTAGGGGGCTATTCAACTCTGATCTAAAAGAGACACACTAACTTAATGTAGAAACACCGTTATTGTGTCTCCTAACTCATTTTCCTAACAAGACAACCTCAATGATAAGACGCACACTGTTTTCCATGCATTTCTTGCTAAAAGAGCTAAGATTGTGATTATCTCTGTTGCTGAATGAGCTAGGGGGCTAATTCAACTCCGATCTAAAAGAGACACAATAACTTAATGTAGAAACACCGTTATTTTGTCTCCTAACTCATTTTCCTAACAAGACAACCTCAATGATAAGACGAACACTGTTTTCCATGCATTTCTTGCTGAAAGAGCTAAGATCTTGATTATCTCTGTTGCTGAATGAGCTAGGGGGCTAATTCAACTCCGATCTAAAAGAGACACACTAACTTAATGTAGAAACACCGTTATTTTGTCTCCTAACTCATTTTCCTAACAAGACAACCTCAATGATAAGACGCACACTGTTTTCCATGAATTTCTTGCTAAAAGAGCTAAGATCGTGATTATCTCTGTTGCTGAATCAGCTAGGGGGCTATTCAACTCTGATCTAAAAGAGACACACTAACTTAATGTAGAAACACCGTTATTTTGTCTCCTAACTCATTTTCCTAACAAGACAACCTCAATGATAAGACGCACACTGTTTTCCATGCATTTCTTGCTAAAAGAGCTAAGATAGTGATTATCTTTATTGCTGAATGAGCTAGGGGGCTATTCAACTCCGATCTAAAAGAGACACACTAGCTTAATGTAGAAACACCGTTATTGTGTCTCCTAACTCATTTTCCTAACAAGACAACCTCAATGATAAGACGCACACTGTTTTCCATGCATTTCTTGCTAAAAGAGCTAAGATAGTGATTATCTTTATTGCTGAATGAGCTAGGGGGCTATTCAACTCCGATCTAAAAGAGACACACTAGCTTAATGTAGAAACACCGTTATTGTGTCTCCTAACTCATTTTCCTAACAAGACAACCTCAATGATAAGACGCACACTGTTTTCCATGCATTTCTTGCTAAAAGAGCTAAGATCGTGATTATCTCTGTTTCTGAATTAGCTAGGGGGCTAATTCAACTCCGATCTAAAAGAGACATACTAACTTAATGTAGAAACACCGTTATTTTGTCTCCTAACTCCTTTTCCTAACAAGACAACCTCAATGATAAGACTCACACTGTTTTCCATGCATTTCTTGCTATCTCTGTTGCTGAATCAGCTAGGGGGTTATTCAACTCTGATCTAAAAGAGACACACTAACTTAATGTAGAAACACCGTTATTTTGTCTCCTAACTCATTTTCCTAACAAGACAACCTCAATGATAAGACTCACACTGTTTTCCATGCATTCTTGCTAAAAGAGCTAAGATCGTGATTATCTCTGTTGCTGAATGAGCTAGGGGGCTAATTCAACTCCGATCTAAAAGAGACACACTAACTTAATGTAGAAACACCGTTATTTTGTCTTCTAACTCATTTTCCTAACAAGACAACCTCAATGATAAGACGCACACTGTTTTCCATGCATTTCTTGCTAAAAGAGCTAAGATCGTGATTATCTCTGTTGCTGATGAGCTAGGGGGCTAATTCAACTCCGATCTAAAAGAGACACACTAACTTAATGTAGAAACACCGTTATTTTGTATCCTAACTCATTTTCCTAACAAGACAACCTCAATGATAAGACGAACACTGTTTTTTTTATGCATTTCTTGCTATCTCTGTTGCTGAATCAGCTAGGGGGCTATTCAACTCTGATCTAAAAGAGACACACTAACTTAATGTAGAAACACCGTTATTTTGTCTCCTAACTCATTTTCCTAACAAGACAACCTCAATGATAAGACGCACACTGTTTTCCATGCATTTCTTGCTAAAAGAGCTAAGATCGTGATTATCTCTGTTGCTGAATGAGCTAGGGGGCTAATTCAAATCCGATCTAAAAGAGACACACTAACTTAATGTAGAAACACCGTTATTTTGTCTCCTAACTCATTTTCCTAACAAGACAACCTCAATGATAAGACGCACACTGTTTTCCATGCATTTCTTGCTAAAAGAGCTAAGATCGTGATTATCTCTGTTGCTGAATGAGCTAGGGGGCTATTCAACTCCGATCTAAAAGAGACACACTAACATAATGTAGAAACACCGTTATTTTGTCTCCTAACTCATTTTCCTAACAAGACAACCTCAATGATAAGACGAACACTGTTTTTTTTATGCATTTCTTGCTATCTCTGTTGCTGAATCAGCTAGGGGGCTATTCAACTCTGATCTAAAAGAGACACACTAACTTAATGTAGAAACACCGTTATTTTGTCTCCTAACTCATTTTCCTAACAAGACAACCTCAATGATAAGACGCACACTGTTTTCCATGCATTTCTTGCTAAAAGAGCTAAGATCGTGATTATCTCTGTTGCTGAATGAGCTAGGGGGCTAATTCAAATCCGATCTAAAAGAGACACACTAACTTAATGTAGAAACACCGTTATTTTGTCTCCTAACTCATTTTCCTAACAAGACAACCTCAATGATAAGACGCACACTGTTTTCCATGCATTTCTTGCTAAAAGAGCTAAGATCGTGATTATCTCTGTTGCTGATGAGCTAGGGGGCTAATTCAACTCCGATCTAAAAGAGACACACTAACATAATGTAGAAACACCGGTATTTTGTCTCCTAACTCATTTTCCTAACAAGACAACCTCAATGATAAGACGAACACTGTTTTCCATGCATTTCTTGCTAAAAGAGCTAAGATCGTGATTATCTCTGTTGCTGAATGAGCTAGGGGGCTATTCAACTCCGATCTAAAAGAGACACACTAACTTAATGTAGAAACACCGTTATTTTGTCTCCTAACTCATTTTCCTAACAAGACATCCTCAATGATAAGACGCACACTGTTTTCCATGCATTTCTTGCTAAAAGAGCTAAGATCGTGATTATCTCTGTTTCTGAATTAGCTAGGGGGCTAATTCAACTCCGATCTAAAAGAGACACACTAACTTAATGTAGAAACACCGTTATTTTGTATCCTAACTCATTTTCCTAACAAGACAACCTCAATGATAAGACGAACACTGTTTTTTTTATGCATTTCTTGCTATCTCTGTTGCTGAATCAGCTAGGGGGCTATTCAACTCTGATCTAAAAGAGACACACTAACTTAATGTAGAAACACCGTTATTTTGTCTCCTAACTCATTTTCCTAACAAGACAACCTCAATGATAAGACGCACACTGTTTTCCATGCATTTCTTGCTAAAAGAGCTAAGATCGTGATTATCTCTGTTGCTGAATGAGCTAGGGGGCTAATTCAAATCCGATCTAAAAGAGACACACTAACTTAATGTAGAAACACCGTTATTTTGTCTCCTAACTCATTTTCCTAACAAGACAACCTCAATGATAAGACGCACACTGTTTTCCATGCATTTCTTGCTAAAAGAGCTAAGATCGTGATTATCTCTGTTGCTGAA
Source organism: Engystomops pustulosus (assembly GCF_040894005.1). Classification (NCBI taxonomy): domain Eukaryota; kingdom Metazoa; phylum Chordata; class Amphibia; order Anura; family Leptodactylidae; genus Engystomops; species Engystomops pustulosus. Next base: position 73,224,081 of record NC_092419.1, read on the forward strand.
TGAGCTAGGGGGCTATTCAACTCCGATCTAAAAGAGACACACTAACATAATGTAGAAACACCGTTATTTTGTCTCCTAACTCATTTTCCTAACAAGACAACCTCAATGATAAGACGAACACTGTTTTTTTTATGCATTTCTTGCTATCTCTGTTGCTGAATCAGCTAGGGGGCTATTCAACTCTGATCTAAAAGAGACACACTAACTTAATGTAGAAACACCGTTATTTTGTCTCCTAACTCATTTTCCTAACAAGACAACCTCAATGATAAGACGCACACTGTTTTCCATGCATTTCTTGCTAAAAGAGCTAAGATCGTGATTATCTCTGTTGCTGAATGAGCTAGGGGGCTAATTCAAATCCGATCTAAAAGAGACACACTAACTTAATGTAGAAACACCGTTATTTTGTCTCCTAACTCATTTTCCTAACAAGACAACCTCAATGATAAGACGCACACTGTTTTCCATGCATTTCTTGCTAAAAGAGCTAAGATCGTGATTATCTCTGTTGCTGATGAGCTAGGGGGCTAATTCAACTCCGATCTAAAAGAGACACACTAACATAATGTAGAAACACCGGTATTTTGTCTCCTAACTCATTTTCCTAACAAGACAACCTCAATGATAAGACGAACACTGTTTTCCATGCATTTCTTGCTAAAAGAGCTAAGATCGTGATTATCTCTGTTGCTGAATGAGCTAGGGGGCTATTCAACTCCGATCTAAAAGAGACACACTAACTTAATGTAGAAACACCGTTATTTTGTCTCCTAACTCATTTTCCTAACAAGACATCCTCAATGATAAGACGCACACTGTTTTCCATGCATTTCTTGCTAAAAGAGCTAAGATCGTGATTATCTCTGTTTCTGAATTAGCTAGGGGGCTAATTCAACTCCGATCTAAAAGAGACATACTAACTTAATGTAGAAACACCGTTATTTTGTCTCCTAACTCATTTTCCTAACAAGACAACCTCAATGATAAGACTCACACTGTTTTCCATGCATTTCTTGCTATCTCTGTTGCTGAATCAGCTAGGGGGTTATTCAACTCTGATCTAAAAGAGACACACTAACTTAATGTAGAAACACCGTTATTTTGTCTCCTAACTCATTTTCCTAACAAGACAACCTCAATGATAAGACTCACACTGTTTTCCATGCATTCTTGCTAAAAGAGCTAAGATCGTGATTATCTCTGTTGCTGAATGAGCTAGGGGGCTAATTCAACTCCGATCTAAAAGAGACACACTAACTTAATGTAGAAACACCGTTATTTTGTCTCCTAACTCATTTTCCTAACAAGACAACCTCAATGATAAGACGCACACTGTTTTCCATGCATTTCTTGCTGAAAGAGCTAAGATCGTGATTATCTCTGTTGCTGAATGAGCTAGGGGGCTAATTCAACTCCGATCTAAAAGAGACACACTAACTTAATGTAGAAACACCGTTATTTTGTCTCCTAACTCATTTTCCTAACAAGACAACCTCAATGATAAGACGAACACTGTTTTCCATGCATTTCTTGCTAAAAGATCTAAGATAGTGATTATCTCTGTTGCTGAATGAGCTAGGGGGCTAATTCAACTCCGATCTAAAAGAGACACACTAACTTAATGTAGAAACACCGTTATTTTGTCTCCTAACTCATTTTCCTAACAAGACAACCTCAATGATAAGACGAACACTGTTTTTTTTATGCATTTCTTGCTATCTCTGTTGCTGAATCAGCTAGGGGGCTATTCAACTCTGATCTAAAAGAGACACACTAACTTAATGTAGAAACACCGTTATTTTGTCTCCTAACTCATTTTCCTAACAAGACAACCTCAATGATAAGACGCACACTGTTTTCCATGCATTTCTTGCTAAAAGAGCTAAGATCGTGATTATCTCTGTTGCTGAATGAGCTAGGGGGCTAATTCAAATCCGATCTAAAAGAGACACACTAACTTAATGTAGAAACACCGTTATTTTGTCTCCTAACTCATTTTCCTAACAAGACAACCTCAATGATAAGACGCACACTGTTTTCCATGCATTTCTTGCTAAAAGAGCTAAGATCGTGATTATCTCTGTTGCTGATGAGCTAGGGGGCTAATTCAACTCCGATCTAAAAGAGACACACTAACATAATGTAGAAACACCGGTATTTTGTCTCCTAACTCATTTTCCTAACAAGACAACCTCAATGATAAGACGAACACTGTTTTCCATGCATTTCTTGCTAAAAGAGCTAAGATCGTGATTATCTCTGTTGCTGAATGAGCTAGGGGGCTATTCAACTCCGATCTAAAAGAGACACACTAACTTAATGTAGAAACACCGTTATTTTGTCTCCTAACTCATTTTCCTAACAAGACATCCTCAATGATAAGACGCACACTGTTTTCCATGCATTTCTTGCTAAAAGAGCTAAGATCGTGATTATCTCTGTTTCTGAATTAGCTAGGGGGCTAATTCAACTCCGATCTAAAAGAGACATACTAACTTAATGTAGAAACACCGTTATTTTGTCTCCTAACTCATTTTCCTAACAAGACAACCTCAATGATAAGACTCACACTGTTTTCCATGCATTTCTTGCTATCTCTGTTGCTGAATCAGCTAGGGGGTTATTCAACTCTGATCTAAAAGAGACACACTAACTTAATGTAGAAACACCGTTATTTTGTCTCCTAACTCATTTTCCTAACAAGACAACCTCAATGATAAGACTCACACTGTTTTCCATGCATTCTTGCTAAAAGAGCTAAGATCGTGATTATCTCTGTTGCTGAATGAGCTAGGGGGCTAATTCAACTCCGATCTAAAAGAGACACACTAACTTAATGTAGAAACACCGTTATTTTGTCTCCTAACTCATTTTCCTAACAAGACAACCTCAATGATAAGACGCACACTGTTTTCCATGCATTTCTTGCTGAAAGAGCTAAGATCGTGATTATCTCTGTTGCTGAATGAGCTAGGGGGCTAATTCAACTCCGATCTAAAAGAGACACACTAACTTAATGTAGAAACACCGTTATTTTGTCTCCTAACTCATTTTCCTAACAAGACAACCTCAATGATAAGACGAACACTGTTTTCCATGCATTTCTTGCTAAAAGATCTAAGATAGTGATTATCTCTGTTGCTGAATGAGCTAGGGGGCTAATTCAACTCCGATCTAAAAGAGACACACTAACTTAATGTAGAAACACCGTTATTTTGTCTCCTAACTCATTTTCCTAACAAGACAACCTCAATGATAAGACGCACACTGTTTTCCATGCATTTCTTGCTAAAAGAGCTAAGATCGTGATTATCTCTGTTGCTGAATGAGCTAGGGGGCTATTCAACTCCGATCTAAAAGAGACACACTAACTGAATGAAGAAACACCGTTATTTTGTCTCCTAACTCATTTTCCTAACAAGACAACCTCAATGATAAGACGCACACTGTTTTCCATGAATTTCTTGCTAAAAGAGCTAAGATCGTGATTATCTCTGTTGCTGAATGATCTTGGGGGCTAATTCAACTCCGATCTAAAAGAGACACACTAACTTAATGTAGAAACACCGTTATTTTTTCTCCTAACTCATTTTCCTAACAAGACAACCTCAATGATAAGACAAACACTGTTTTCCATGCATTTCTTGCTAAAAGAGCTAAGATCGTGATTATCTCTGTTGCTGAATGAGCTAGGGGGCTATTCAACTCCGATCTAAAAGAGACACACTAACTTAATGTAGAAACACCGTTATTTTGTCTCCTAACTCATTTTCCTAACAAGACAACCTCAATGATAAGACGCACACTGTTTTCCATGCATTTCTTGCTAAAAGAGCTAAGATCGTGATTATCTCTGTTGCTGATGAGCTAGGGGGCTAATTCAACTCCGATCTAAAAGAGACACACTAACTTAATGTAGAAACACCGTTATTTTGTATCCTAACTCATTTTCCTAACAAGACAACCTCAATGATAAGACGAACACTGTTTTTTTTATGCATTTCTTGCTATCTCTGTTGCTGAATCAGCTAGGGGGCTATTCAACTCTGATCTAAAAGAGACACACTAACTTAATGTAGAAACACCGTTATTTTGTCTCCTAACTCATTTTCCTAACAAGACAACCTCAATGATAAGACGCACACTGTTTTCCATGCATTTCTTGCTAAAAGAGCTAAGATCGTGATTATCTCTGTTGCTGAATGAGCTAGGGGGCTAATTCAACTCCGATCTAAAAGAGACACACTAACTTAATGTAGAAACACCGTTATTTTGTCTCCTAACTCATTTTCCTAACAAGACAACCTCAATGATAAGACGAACACTGTTTTCCATGCATTTCTTGCTAAAAGAGCTAAGATCGTGATTATCTCTGTTGCTGAATGAGCTAGGGGGCTATTCAACTCCGATCTAAAAGAGACACACTAACTTAATGTAGAAACACCGTTATTTTGTCTCCTAACTCATTTTCCTAACAAGACAACCTCAATGATAAGACGCACACTGTTTTCCATGCATTTCTTGCTAAAAGAGCTAAGATCGTGATTATCTCTGTTGCTGATGAGCTAGGGGGCTAATTCAACTCCGATCTAAAAGAGACACACTAACTTAATGTAGAAACACCGTTATTTTGTATCCTAACTCATTTTCCTAACAAGACAACCTCAATGATAAGACGAACACTGTTTTTTTTATGCATTTCTTGCTATCTCTGTTGCTGAATCAGCTAGGGGGCTATTCAACTCTGATCTAAAAGAGACACACTAACTTAATGTAGAAACACCGTTATTTTGTCTCCTAACTCATTTTCCTAACAAGACAACCTCAATGATAAGACGCACACTGTTTTCCATGCATTTCTTGCTAAAAGAGCTAAGATCGTGATTATCTCTGTTGCTGAATGAGCTAGGGGGCTAATTCAACTCTGATCTAAAAGAGACACACTAACTTAATGTAGAAACACCGTTATTGTGTCTCCTAACTCATTTTCCTAACAAGACAACCTCAATGATAAGACGCACACTGTTTTCCATGCATTTCTTGCTAAAAGAGCTAAGATTGTGATTATCTCTGTTGCTGAATGAGCTAGGGGGCTAATTCAACTCCGATCTAAAAGAGACACAATAACTTAATGTAGAAACACCGTTATTTTGTCTCCTAACTCATTTTCCCAACAAGACAACCTCAATGATAAGACGCACACTGTTTTCCATGCATTTCTTGCTAAAAGAGCTAAGATAGTGATTATCTTTATTGCTGAATGAGCTAGGGGGCTATTCAACTCCGATCTAAAAGAGACACACTAGCTTAATGTAGAAACACCGTTATTTTGTCTCCTAACTCATTTTCCTAACAAGACAACCTCAATGATAAGACGAACACTGTTTTCCATGCATTTCTTGCTGAAAGAGCTAAGATCGTGATTATCTCTGTTGCTGAATGAGCTAGGGGGCTAATTCAACTCCGATCTAAAAGAGACACACTAACTTAATGTAGAAACACCGTTATTTTGTCTCCTAACTCATTTTCCTAACAAGACAACCTCAATGATAAGACGCACACTGTTTTCCATGAATTTCTTGCTAAAAGAGCTAAGATCGTGATTATCTCTGTTGCTGAATCAGCTAGGGGGCTATTCAACTCTGATCTAAAAGAGACACACTAACTTAATGTAGAAACACCGTTATTTTGTCTCCTAACTCATTTTCCTAACAAGACAACCTCAATGATAAGACGCACACTGTTTTCCATGCATTTCTTGCTAAAAGAGCTAAGATAGTGATTATCTTTATTGCTGAATGAGCTAGGGGGCTATTCAACTCCGATCTAAAAGAGACACACTAGCTTAATGTAGAAACACCGTTATTGTGTCTCCTAACTCATTTTCCTAACAAGACAACCTCAATGATAAGACGAACACTGTTTTCCATGCATTTCTTGCTAAAAGAGCTAAGATCGTGATTATCTCTGTTGCTGAATGAGCTAGGGGGCTATTCAACTCCGATCTAAAAGAGACACACTAACTTAATGTAGAAACACCGTTATTTTGTCTCCTAACTCATTTTCCTAACAAGACAACCTCAATGATAAGACGCACACTGTTTTCCATGCATTTCTTGCTAAAAGAGCTAAGATCGTGATTATCTCTGTTTCTGAATTAGCTAGGGGGCTAATTCAACTCCGATCTAAAAGAGACATACTAACTTAATGTAGAAACACCGTTATTTTGTCTCCTAACTCATTTTCCTAACAAGACAACCTCAATGATAAGACTCACACTGTTTTCCATGCATTTCTTGCTATCTCTGTTGCTGAATCAGCTAGGGGGTTATTCAACTCTGATCTAAAAGAGACACACTAACTTAATGTAGAAACACCGTTATTTTGTCTCCTAACTCATTTTCCTAACAAGACAACCTCAATGATAAGACTCACACTGTTTTCCATGCATTCTTGCTAAAAGAGCTAAGATCGTGATTATCTCTGTTGCTGAATGAGCTAGGGGGCTAATTCAACTCCGATCTAAAAGAGACACACTAACTTAATGTAGAAACACCGTTATTTTGTCTCCTAACTCATTTTCCTAACAAGACAACCTCAATGATAAGACGCACACTGTTTTCCATGCATTTCTTGCTGAAAGAGCTAAGATCGTGATTATCTCTGTTGCTGAATGAGCTAGGGGGCTAATTCAACTCCGATCTAAAAGAGACACACTAACTTAATGTAGAAACACCGTTATTTTGTCTCCTAACTCATTTTCCTAACAAGACAACCTCAATGATAAGACGAACACTGTTTTCCATGCATTTCTTGCTAAAAGAGCTAAGATAGTGATTATCTCTGTTGCTGAATGAGCAAGGGGGCTAATTCAACTCCGATCTAAAAGAGACACACTAACTTAATGTAGAAACACCGTTATTTTGTCTCCTAACTCATTTTCCTAACAAGACAACCTCAATGATAAGACGCACACTGTTTTCCATGCATTTCTTGCTAAAAGAGCTAAGATCGTGATTATCTCTGTTGCTGAATGAGCTAGGGGGCTATTCAACTCCGATCTAAAAGAGACACACTAACTGAATGAAGAAACACCGTTATTTTGTCTCCTAACTCATTTTCCTAACAAGACAACCTCAATGATAAGACAAACACTGTTTTCCATGCATTTCTTGCTAAAAGAGCTAAGATCGTGATTATCTCTGTTGCTGAATGATCTTGGGGGCTAATTCAACTCCGATCTAAAAGAGACACACTAACTTAATGTAGAAACACCGTTATTTTTTCTCCTAACTCATTTTCCTAACAAGACAACCTCAATGATAAGACAAACACTGTTTTCCATGCATTTCTTGCTAAAAGAGCTAAGATCGTGATTATCTCTGTTGCTGAATGAGCTAGGGGGCTATTCAACTCCGATCTAAAAGAGACACACTAACTTAATGTAGAAACACCGTTATTTTGTCTCCTAACTCATTTTCCTAACAAGACAACCTCAATGATAAGACGCACACTGTTTTCCATGCATTTCTTGCTAAAAGAGCTAAGATCGTGATTATCTCTGTTGCTGATGAGCTAGGGGGCTAATTCAACTCCGATCTAAAAGAGACACACTAACTTAATGTAGAAACACCGTTGTTTTGTATCCTAACTCATTTTCATAACAAGACAACCTCAATGATAAGACGAACACTGTTTTTTTTATGCATTTCTTGCTATCTCTGTTGCTGAATCAGCTAGGGGGCTATTCAACTCTGATCTAAAAGAGACACACTAACTTAATGTAGAAACACCGTTATTTTGTCTCCTAACTCATTTTCCTAACAAGACAACCTCAATGATAAGACGCACACTGTTTTCCATGCATTTCTTGCTAAAAGAGCTAAGATCGTGATTATCTCTGTTGCTGAATGAGCTAGGGGGCTATTCAACTCTGATCTAAAAGAGACACACTAACTTAATGTAGAAATACCGTTATTTTGTCTCCTAACTCATTTTCCTAACAAGACAACCTCAATGATAAGACGAACACTGTTTTCCATGCATTTCTTGCTAAAAGAGCTAAGATCGTGATTATCTCTGTTGCTGAATGAGCTAGGGGGCTATTCAACTCTGATCTAAAAGAGACACACTAACTTAATGTAGAAACACCGTTATTGTGTCTCCTAACTCATTTTCCTAACAAGACAACCTCAATGATAAGACGCACACTGTTTTCCATGCATTTCTTGCTAAAAGAGCTAAGATCGTGATTATCTCTGTTGCTGAATGAGCTAGGGGGCTAATTCAACTCCGATCTAAAAGAGACACAATAACTTAATGTAGAAACACCGTTATTTTGTCTCCTAACTCATTTTCCTAACAAGACAACCTCAATGATAAGACGCACACTGTTTTCCATGCATTTCTTGCTAAAAAAACTAAGATCGTGATTATCTCTGTTGCTGAATCAGCTAGGGGGCTAATTCAGCTCCGATCTAAAAGAGACACACTAACATAATGTAGAAACACTGTTATTTTGTCTCCTAACTCATTTTCCTAACAAGACAACCTCAATGATAAGACGAACACTGTTTTCCATGCATTTCTTGCTAAAAGAGCTAAGATCGTGATTATCTCTGTTGCTGAATGAGCTAGGGGGCTATTGAACTCCGATCTAAAAGAGACAAACTAACTTAATGTAGAAACACCGTTATTTTGTCTCCTAACTCATTTTCCTAACAAGACAACCTCAATGATAAGACGCACACTGTTTTCCATGCATTTCTTGCTAAAAAAACTAAGATCGTGATTATCTCTGTTGCTGAATCAGCTAGGGGGCTAATTCAACTCCGATCTAAAAGAGACACACTAACATAATGTAGAAACACCGTTATTTTGTCTCCTAACTCATTTTCCTAACAAGACAACCTCAATGATAAGACGAACACTGTTTTCCATGCATTTCTTGCTAAAAGAGCTAAGATCGTGATTATCTCTGTTTCTGAATTAGCTAGGGGGCTAATTCAACTCCGATCTAAAAGAGACATACTAACTTAATGTAGAAACACCGTTATTTTGTCTCCTAACTCATTTTCCTAACAAGACAACCTCAATGATAAGACTCACACTGTTTTCCATGCATTTCTTGCTATCTCTGTTGCTGAATCAGCTAGGGGGTTATTCAACTCTGATCTAAAAGAGACACACTAACTTAATGTAGAAACACCGTTATTTTGTCTCCTAACTCATTTTCCTAACAAGACAACCTCAATGATAAGACTCACACTGTTTTCCATGCATTCTTGCTAAAAGAGCTAAGATCGTGATTATCTCTGTTGCTGAATGAGCTAGGGGGCTAATTCAACTCCGATCTAAAAGAGACACACTAACTTAATGTAGAAACACCGTTATTTTGTCTCCTAACTCATTTTCCTAACAAGACAACCTCAATGATAAGACGCACACTGTTTTCCATGCATTTCTTGCTAAAAGAGCTAAGATCGTGATTATCTCTGTTGCTGATGAGCTAGGGGGCTAATTCAACTCCGATCTAAAAGAGACACACTAACTTAATGTAGAAACACCGTTATTTTGTATCCTAACTCATTTTCCTAACAAGACAACCTCAATGATAAGACGAACACTGTTTTTTTTATGCATTTCTTGCTATCTCTGTTGCTGAATCAGCTAGGGGGCTATTCAACTCTGATCTAAAAGAGACACACTAACTTAATGTAGAAACACCGTTATTTTGTCTCCTAACTCATTTTCCTAACAAGACAACCTCAATGATAAGACGCACACTGTTTTCCATGCATTTCTTGCTAAAAGAGCTAAGATCGTGATTATCTCTGTTGCTGAATGAGCTAGGGGGCTAATTCAACTCCGATCTAAAAGAGACACACTAACTTAATGTAGAAACACCGTTATTTTGTCTCCTAACTCATTTTCCTAACAAGACAACCTCAATGATAAGACGAACACTGTTTTCCATGCATTTCTTGCTAAAAGAGCTAAGATCGTGATTATCTCTGTTGCTGAATGAGCTAGGGGGCTATTCAACTCTGATCTAAAAGAGACACACTAACTTAATGTAGAAACACCGTTATTGTGTCTCCTAACTCATTTTCCTAACAAGACAACCTCAATGATAAGACGCACACTGTTTTCCATGCATTTCTTGCTAAAAGAGCTAAGATTGTGATTATCTCTGTTGCTGAATGAGCTAGGGGGCTAATTCAACTCCGATCTAAAAGAGACACAATAACTTAATGTAGAAACACCGTTATTTTGTCTCCTAACTCATTTTCCCAACAAGACAACCTCAATGATAAGACGCACACTGTTTTCCATGCATTTCTTGCTAAAAGAGCTAAGATAGTGATTATCTTTATTGCTGAATGAGCTAGGGGGCTATTCAACTCTGATCTAAAAGAGACACACTAACTTAATGTAGAAATACCGTTATTTTGTCTCCTAACTCATTTTCCTAACAAGACAACCTCAATGATAAGACGAACACTGTTTTCCATGCATTTCTTGCTAAAAGAGCTAAGATCGTGATTATCTCTGTTGCTGAATGAGCTAGGGGGCTATTCAACTCTGATCTAAAAGAGACACACTAACTTAATGTAGAAACACCGTTATTGTGTCTCCTAACTCATTTTCCTAACAAGACAACCTCAATGATAAGACGCACACTGTTTTCCATGCATTTCTTGCTAAAAGAGCTAAGATCGTGATTATCTCTGTTGCTGAATGAGCTAGGGGGCTAATTCAACTCCGATCTAAAAGAGACACAATAACTAGTAGAAACACCGTTATTTTGTCTCCTAACTCATTTTCCTAACAAGACAACCTCAATGATAAGACGCACACTGTTTTCCATGCATTTCTTGCTAAAAAAACTAAGATCGTGATTATCTCTGTTGCTGAATCAGCTAGGGGGCTAATTCAACTCCGATCTAAAAGAGACACACTAACATAATGTAGAAACACCGTTATTTTGTCTCCTAACTCATTTTCCTAACAAGACAACCTCAATGATAAGACGAACACTGTTTTCCATGCATTTCTTGCTAAAAGAGCTAAGATCGTGATTATCTCTGTTGCTGAATGAGCTAGGGGGCTATTCAACTCCGATCTAAAAGAGACACACTAACTTAATGTAGAAACCCCGTTATTTTGTCTCCTAACTCATTTTCCTAACAAGACAACCTCAATGATAAGACGCACACTGTTTTCCATGCATTTCTTGCTAAAAGAGCTAAGATCGTGATTATCTCTGTTTCTGAATTAGCTAGGGGGCTAATTCAACTCCGATCTAAAAGAGACATACTAACTTAATGTAGAAACACCGTTATTTTGTCTCCTAACTCATTTTCCTAACAAGACAACCTCAATGATAAGACTCACACTGTTTTCCATGCATTTCTTGCTATCTCTGTTGCTGAATCAGCTAGGGGGTTATTCAACTCTGATCTAAAAGAGACACACTAACTTAATGTAGAAACACCGTTATTTTGTCTCCTAACTCATTTTCCTAACAAGACAACCTCAATGATAAGACTCACACTGTTTTCCATGCATTCTTGCTAAAAGAGCTAAGATCGTGATTATCTCTGTTGCTGAATGAGCTAGGGGGCTAATTCAACTCCGATCTAAAAGAGACACACTAACTTAATGTAGAAACACCGTTATTTTGTCTCCTAACTCATTTTCCTAACAAGACAACCTCAATGATAAGACGCACACTGTTTTCCATGCATTTCTTGCTGAAAGAGCTAAGATCGTGATTATCTCTGTTGCTGAATGAGCTAGGGGGCTAATTCAACTCCGATCTAAAAGAGACACACTAACTTAATGTAGAAACACCGTTATTTTGTCTCCTAACTCATTTTCCTAACAAGACAACCTCAATGATAAGACGAACACTGTTTTCCATGCATTTCTTGCTAAAAGAGCTAAGATAGTGATTATCTCTGTTGCTGAATGAGCTAGGGGGCTAATTCAACTCCGATCTAAAAGAGACACACTAACTTAATGTAGAAACACCGTTATTTTGTCTCCTAACTCATTTTCCTAACAAGACAACCTCAATGATAAGACGCACACTGTTTTCCATGCATTTCTTGCTAAAAGAGCTAAGATCGTGATTATCTCTGTTGCTGAATGAGCTAGGGGGCTATTCAACTCCGATCTAAAAGAGACACACTAACTTAATGTAGAAACACCGTTATTGTGTCTCCTAACTCATTTTCCTAACAAGACAACCTCAATGATAAGACGCACACTGTTTTCCATGCATTTCTTGCTAAAAGAGCTAAGATTGTGATTATCTCTGTTGCTGAATGAGCTAGGGGGCTAATTCAACTCCCATCTAAAAGAGACACAATAACTTAATGTAGAAACACCGTTATTTTGTCTCCTAACTCATTTTCCCAACAAGACAACCTCAATGATAAGACGCACACTGTTTTCCATGCATTTCTTGCTAAAAGAGCTAAGATAGTGATTATCTTTATTGCTGAATGAGCTAGGGGGCTATTCAACTCTGATCTAAAAGAGACACACTAACTTAATGTAGAAATACCGTTATTTTGTCTCCTAACTCATTTTCCTAACAAGACAACCTCAATGATAAGACGAACACTGTTTTCTATGCATTTCTTGCTAAAAGAGCTAAGATCGTGATTATCTCTGTTGCTGAATGAGCTAGGGGGCTATTCAACTCTGATCTAAAAGAGACACACTAACTTAATGTAGAAACACCGTTATTGTGTCTCCTAACTCATTTTCCTAACAAGACAACCTCAATGGTAAGACGCACACTGTTTTCCATGCATTTCTTGCTAAAAGAGCTAAGATCGTGATTATCTCTGTTGCTGAATGAGCTAGGGGGCTAATTCAACTCCGATCTAAAAGAGACACAATAACTTAATGTAGAAACACCGTTATTTTGTCTCCTAACTCATTTTCCTAACAAGACAACCTCAATGATAAGACGCACACTGTTTTCCATGCATTTCTTGCTAAAAAAACTAAGATCGTGATTATCTCTGTTGCTGAATCAGCTAGGGGGCTAATTCAACTCCGATCTAAAAGAGACACACTAACATAATGTAGAAACACCGTTATTTTGTCTCCTAACTCATTTTCCTAACAAGACAACCTCAATGATAAGACGAACACTGTTTTCCATGCATTTCTTGCTAAAAGAGCTAAGATCGTGATTATCTCTGTTGCTGAATGAGCTAGGGGGCTATTCAACTCCGATCTAAAAGAGACACACTAACTTAATGTAGAAACACCGTTATTTTGTCTCCTAACTCATTTTCCTAACAAGACAACCTCAATGATAAGACGCACACTGTTTTCCATGCATTTCTTGCTAAAAAAACTAAGATCGTGATTATCTCTGTTGCTGAATCAGCTAGGGGGCTAATTCAACTCCGATCTAAAAGAGACACACTAACATAATGTAGAAACACCGTTATTTTGTCTCCTAACTCATTTTCCTAACAAGACAACCTCAATGATAAGACGAACACTGTTTTCCATGCATTTCTTGCTAAAAGAGCTAAGATCGTGATTATCTCTGTTGCTGAATGAGCTAGGGGGCTATTCAACTCCGATCTAAAAGAGACACACTAACTTAATGTAGAAACACCGTTATTTTGTCTCCTAACTCATTTTCCTAACAAGACAACCTCAATGATAAGACGAACACTGTTTTCCATGCATTTCTTGCTGAAAGAGCTAAGATCGTGATTATCTCTGTTGCTGAATGAGCTAGGGGGCTAATTCAACTCCGATCTAAAAGAGACACACTAACTTAATGTAGAAACACCGTTATTTTGTCTCCTAACTCATTTTCCTAACAAGACAACCTCAATGATAAGACGAACACTGTTTTCCATGAATTTCTTGCTAAAAGAGCTAAGATCGTGATTATCTCTGTTGCTGAATCAGCTAGGGGGCTATTCAACTCTGATCTAAAAGAGACACACTAACTTAATGTAGAAACACCGTTATTTTGTCTCCTAACTCATTTTCCTAACAAGACAACCTCAATGATAAGACGAACACTGTTTTTCATGCATTTCTTGCTAAAAGAGCTAAGATAGTGATTATCTTTATTGCTGAATGAGCTAGGGGGCTATTCAACTCCGATCTAAAAGAGACACACTAGCTTAATGTAGAAACACCGTTATTGTGTCTCCTAACTCATTTTCCTAACAAGACAACCTCAATGATAAGACGCACACTGTTTTCCATGCATTTCTTGCTAAAAGAGCTAAGATCGTGATTATCTCTGTTTCTGAATTAGCTAGGGGGCTAATTCAACTCCGATCTAAAAGAGACATACTAACTTAATGTAGAAACACCGTTATTTTGTCTCCTAACTCATTTTCCTAACAAGACAACCTCAATGATAAGACTCACACTGTTTTCCATGCATTTCTTGCTATCTCTGTTGCTGAATCAGCTAGGGGGTTATTCAACTCTGATCTAAAAGAGACACACTAGCTTAATGTGGAAACACCGTTATTGTGTCTCCTAACTCATTTTCCTAACAAGACAACCTCAATGATAAGACGAACACTGTTTTCCATGCATTTCTTGCTAAAAGAGCTAAGATCGTGATTATCTCTGTTGCTGAATGAGCTAGGGGGCTATTCAACTCCGATCTAAAAGAGACACACTAACTTAATGTAGAAACACCGTTATTTTGTCTCCTAACTCATTTTCCTAACAAGACAACCTCAATGATAAGACGCACACTGTTTTCCATGCATTTCTTGCTAAAAGAGCTAAGATAGTGATTATCTTTATTGCTGAATGAGCTAGGGGGCTATTCAACTCCGATCTAAAAGAGACACACTAGCTTAATGTAGAAACACCGTTATTGTGTCTCCTAACTCATTTTCCTAACAAGACAACCTCAATGATAAGACGAACACTGTTTTCCATGCATTTCTTGCTAAAAGAGCTAAGATCGTGATTATCTCTGTTGCTGAATGAGCTAGGGGGCTATTCAACTCCGATCTAAAAGAGACACACTAACTTAATGTAGAAACACCGTTATTTTGTCTCCTAACTCATTTTCCTAACAAGACAACCTCAATGATAAGACGCACACTGTTTTCCATGCATTTCTTGCTAAAAGAGCTAAGATCGTGATTATCTCTGTTTCTGAATTAGCTAGGGGGCTAATTCAACTCCGATCTAAAAGAGACATACTAACTTAATGTAGAAACACCGTTATTTTGTCTCCTAACTCATTTTCCTAACAAGACAACCTCAATGATAAGACTCACACTGTTTTCCATGCATTTCTTGCTATCTCTGTTGCTGAATCAGCTAGGGGGTTATTCAACTCTGATCTAAAAGAGACACACTAACTTAATGTAGAAACACCGTTATTTTGTCTCCTAACTCATTTTCCTAACAAGACAACCTCAATGATAAGACTCACACTGTTTTCCATGCATTCTTGCTAAAAGAGCTAAGATCGTGATTATCTCTGTTGCTGAATGAGCTAGGGGGCTAATTCAACTCCGATCTAAAAGAGACACACTAACTTAATGTAGAAACACCGTTATTTTGTCTCCTAACTCATTTTCCTAACAAGACAACCTCAATGATAAGACGCACACTGTTTTCCATGCATTTCTTGCTGAAAGAGCTAAGATCGTGATTATCTCTGTAGCTGAATGAGCTAGGGGGCTAATTCAACTCCGATCTAAAAGAGACACACTAACTTAATGTAGAAACACCGTTATTTTGTCTCCTAACTCATTTTCCTAACAAGACAACCTCAATGATAAGACGAACACTGTTTTCCATGCATTTCTTGCTAAAAGAGCTAAGATAGTGATTATCTCTGTTGCTGAATGAGCTAGGGGGCTAATTCAACTCCGATCTAAAAGAGACACACTAACTTAATGTAGAAACACCGTTATTTTGTCTCCTAACTCATTTTCCTAACAAGACAACCTCAATGATAAGACGCACACTGTTTTCCATGCATTTCTTGCTAAAAGAGCTAAGATCGTGATTATCTCTGTTGCTGAATGAGCTAGGGGGCTATTCAACTCCGATCTAAAAGAGACACACTAACTTAATGTAGAAACACCGTTATTGTGTCTCCTAACTCATTTTCCTAACAAGACAACCTCAATGATAAGACGCACACTGTTTTCCATGCATTTCTTGCTAAAAGAGCTAAGATTGTGATTATCTCTGTTGCTGAATGAGCTAGGGGGCTATTCAACTCTGATCTAAAAGAGACACACTAACATAATGTAGAAACACCGTTATTTTGTCTCCTAACTCATTTTCCTAACAAGACAACCTCAATGATAAGACTCACACTGTTTTCCATGCATTTCTTGCTATCTCTGTTGCTGAATCAGCTAGGGGGTTATTCAACTCTGATCTAAAAGAGACACACTAACTTAATGTAGAAACACCGTTATTTTGTCTCCTAACTCATTTTCCTAACAAGACAACCTCAATGATAAGACGCACACTGTTTTCCATGAATTTCTTGCTAAAAGAGCTAAGATTGTGATTATCTCTGTTGCTGAATCAGCTAGGGGGCTATTCAACTCTGATCTAAAAGAGACACACTAACTTAATGTAGAAACACCGTTATTTTGTCTCCTAACTCATTTTCCTAACAAGACAACCTCAATGATAAGACGCACACTGTTTTCCATGCATTTCTTGCTAAAAGAGCTAAGATAGTGATTATCTTTATTGCTGAATGAGCTAGGGGGCTATTCAACTCCGATCTAAAAGAGACACACTAGCTTAATGTAGAAACACCGTTATTGTGTCTCCTAACTCATTTTCCTAACAAGACAACCTCAATGATAAGACGAACACTGTTTTCCATGCTTTTCTTGCTAAAAGAGCTAAGATCGTGATTATCTCTGTTGCTGAATGAGCTAGGGGTTAATTCAACTCCGATCTAAAAGAGACACACTAACATAATGTAGAAACACCGTTATTTTGTCTCCTAACTCATTTTCCTAACAAGACAACCTCAATGATAAGACGAACACTGTTTTCCATGCATTTCTTGCTAAAAGAGCTAAGATCGTGATTATCTCTGTTGCTGAATCAGCTAGGGGGCTAATTCAACTCCGATCTAAAAGAGACACACTAACATAATGTAGAAACACCGTTATTTTGTCTCCTAACTCATTTTCCTAACAAGACAACCTCAATGATAAGACGAACACTGTTTTCCATGCATTTCTTGCTAAAAGAGCTAAGATCGTGATTATCTCTGTTGCTGAATGAGCTAGGGGGCTATTCAACTCCGATCTAAAAGAGACACACTAACTTAATGTAGAAACACCGTTATTTTGTCTCCTAACTCATTTTCCTAACAAGACAACCTCAATGATAAGACGAACACTGTTTTCCATGCATTTCTTGCTGAAAGAGCTAAGATCGTGATTATCTCTGTTGCTGAATGAGCTAGGGGGCTAATTCAACTCCGATCTAAAAGAGACACACTAACTTAATGTAGAAACACCGTTATTTTGTCTCCTAACTCATTTTCCTAACAAGACAACCTCAATGATAAGACGCACACTGTTTTCCATGAATTTCTTGCTAAAAGAGCTAAGATCGTGATTATCTCTGTTGCTGAATCAGCTAGGGGGCTATTCAACTCCGATCTAAAAGAGACACACTAACTTAATGTAGAAACACCGTTATTGTGTCTCCTAACTCATTTTCCTAACAAGACAACCTCAATGATAAGACGCACACTGTTTTCCATGCATTTCTTGCTAAAAGAGCTAAGATTGTGATTATCTCTGTTGCTGAATGAGCTAGGGGGCTAATTCAACTCCGATCTAAAAGAGACACAATAACTTAATGTAGAAACACCGTTATTTTGTCTCCTAACTCATTTTCCCAACAAGACAACCTCAATGATAAGACGCACACTGTTTTCCATGCATTTCTTGCTAAAAGAGCTAAGATAGTGATTATCTTTATTGCTGAATGAGCTAGGGGGCTATTCAACTCTGATCTAAAAGAGACACACTAACTTAATGTAGAAATAC
Source organism: Engystomops pustulosus (assembly GCF_040894005.1). NCBI lineage: Eukaryota > Metazoa > Chordata > Amphibia > Anura > Leptodactylidae > Engystomops > Engystomops pustulosus. The sequence continues at coordinate 73,242,155 of NC_092419.1, forward strand.
CGTTATTTTGTCTCCTAACTCATTTTCCTAACAAGACAACCTCAATGATAAGACGAACACTGTTTTCTATGCATTTCTTGCTAAAAGAGCTAAGATCGTGATTATCTCTGTTGCTGAATGAGCTAGGGGGCTATTCAACTCTGATCTAAAAGAGACACACTAACTTAATGTAGAAACACCGTTATTGTGTCTCCTAACTCATTTTCCTAACAAGACAACCTCAATGGTAAGACGCACACTGTTTTCCATGCATTTCTTGCTAAAAGAGCTAAGATCGTGATTATCTCTGTTGCTGAATGAGCTAGGGGGCTAATTCAACTCCGATCTAAAAGAGACACAATAACTTAATGTAGAAACACCGTTATTTTGTCTCCTAACTCATTTTCCTAACAAGACAACCTCAATGATAAGACGCACACTGTTTTCCATGCATTTCTTGCTAAAAAAACTAAGATCGTGATTATCTCTGTTGCTGAATCAGCTAGGGGGCTAATTCAACTCCGATCTAAAAGAGACACACTAACATAATGTAGAAACACCGTTATTTTGTCTCCTAACTCATTTTCCTAACAAGACAACCTCAATGATAAGACGAACACTGTTTTCCATGCATTTCTTGCTAAAAGAGCTAAGATCGTGATTATCTCTGTTGCTGAATGAGCTAGGGGGCTATTCAACTCCGATCTAAAAGAGACACACTAACTTAATGTAGAAACACCGTTATTTTGTCTCCTAACTCATTTTCCTAACAAGACAACCTCAATGATAAGACGCACACTGTTTTCCATGCATTTCTTGCTAAAAAAACTAAGATCGTGATTATCTCTGTTGCTGAATCAGCTAGGGGGCTAATTCAACTCCGATCTAAAAGAGACACACTAACATAATGTAGAAACACCGTTATTTTGTCTCCTAACTCATTTTCCTAACAAGACAACCTCAATGATAAGACGAACACTGTTTTCCATGCATTTCTTGCTAAAAGAGCTAAGATCGTGATTATCTCTGTTGCTGAATGAGCTAGGGGGCTATTCAACTCCGATCTAAAAGAGACACACTAACTTAATGTAGAAACACCGTTATTTTGTCTCCTAACTCATTTTCCTAACAAGACAACCTCAATGATAAGACGAACACTGTTTTCCATGCATTTCTTGCTGAAAGAGCTAAGATCGTGATTATCTCTGTTGCTGAATGAGCTAGGGGGCTAATTCAACTCCGATCTAAAAGAGACACACTAACTTAATGTAGAAACACCGTTATTTTGTCTCCTAACTCATTTTCCTAACAAGACAACCTCAATGATAAGACGCACACTGTTTTCCATGAATTTCTTGCTAAAAGAGCTAAGATTGTGATTATCTCTGTTGCTGAATCAGCTAGGGGGCTATTCAACTCTGATCTAAAAGAGACACACTAACTTAATGTAGAAACACCGTTATTTTGTCTCCTAACTCATTTTCCTAACAAGACAACCTCAATGATAAGACGAACACTGTTTTTCATGCATTTCTTGCTAAAAGAGCTAAGATAGTGATTATCTTTATTGCTGAATGAGCTAGGGGGCTATTCAACTCCGATCTAAAAGAGACACACTAGCTTAATGTAGAAACACCGTTATTGTGTCTCCTAACTCATTTTCCTAACAAGACAACCTCAATGATAAGACGCACACTGTTTTCCATGCATTTCTTGCTAAAAGAGCTAAGATCGTGATTATCTCTGTTTCTGAATTAGCTAGGGGGCTAATTCAACTCCGATCTAAAAGAGACATACTAACTTAATGTAGAAACACCGTTATTTTGTCTCCTAACTCATTTTCCTAACAAGACAACCTCAATGATAAGACTCACACTGTTTTCCATGCATTTCTTGCTATCTCTGTTGCTGAATCAGCTAGGGGGTTATTCAACTCTGATCTAAAAGAGACACACTAGCTTAATGTGGAAACACCGTTATTGTGTCTCCTAACTCATTTTCCTAACAAGACAACCTCAATGATAAGACGAACACTGTTTTCCATGCATTTCTTGCTAAAAGAGCTAAGATCGTGATTATCTCTGTTGCTGAATGAGCTAGGGGGCTATTCAACTCCGATCTAAAAGAGACACACTAACTTAATGTAGAAACACCGTTATTTTGTCTCCTAACTCATTTTCCTAACAAGACAACCTCAATGATAAGACGCACACTGTTTTCCATGCATTTCTTGCTAAAAGAGCTAAGATAGTGATTATCTTTATTGCTGAATGAGCTAGGGGGCTATTCAACTCCGATCTAAAAGAGACACACTAGCTTAATGTAGAAACACCGTTATTGTGTCTCCTAACTCATTTTCCTAACAAGACAACCTCAATGATAAGACGAACACTGTTTTCCATGCATTTCTTGCTAAAAGAGCTAAGATCGTGATTATCTCTGTTGCTGAATGAGCTAGGGGGCTATTCAACTCCGATCTAAAAGAGACACACTAACTTAATGTAGAAACACCGTTATTTTGTCTCCTAACTCATTTTCCTAACAAGACAACCTCAATGATAAGACGCACACTGTTTTCCATGCATTTCTTGCTAAAAGAGCTAAGATCGTGATTATCTCTGTTTCTGAATTAGCTAGGGGGCTAATTCAACTCCGATCTAAAAGAGACATACTAACTTAATGTAGAAACACCGTTATTTTGTCTCCTAACTCATTTTCCTAACAAGACAACCTCAATGATAAGACTCACACTGTTTTCCATGCATTTCTTGCTATCTCTGTTGCTGAATCAGCTAGGGGGTTATTCAACTCTGATCTAAAAGAGACACACTAACTTAATGTAGAAACACCGTTATTTTGTCTCCTAACTCATTTTCCTAACAAGACAACCTCAATGATAAGACTCACACTGTTTTCCATGCATTCTTGCTAAAAGAGCTAAGATCGTGATTATCTCTGTTGCTGAATGAGCTAGGGGGCTAATTCAACTCCGATCTAAAAGAGACACACTAACTTAATGTAGAAACACCGTTATTTTGTCTCCTAACTCATTTTCCTAACAAGACAACCTCAATGATAAGACGCACACTGTTTTCCATGCATTTCTTGCTGAAAGAGCTAAGATCGTGATTATCTCTGTAGCTGAATGAGCTAGGGGGCTAATTCAACTCCGATCTAAAAGAGACACACTAACTTAATGTAGAAACACCGTTATTTTGTCTCCTAACTCATTTTCCTAACAAGACAACCTCAATGATAAGACGAACACTGTTTTCCATGCATTTCTTGCTAAAAGAGCTAAGATAGTGATTATCTCTGTTGCTGAATGAGCTAGGGGGCTAATTCAACTCCGATCTAAAAGAGACACACTAACTTAATGTAGAAACACCGTTATTTTGTCTCCTAACTCATTTTCCTAACAAGACAACCTCAATGATAAGACGCACACTGTTTTCCATGCATTTCTTGCTAAAAGAGCTAAGATCGTGATTATCTCTGTTGCTGAATGAGCTAGGGGGCTATTCAACTCCGATCTAAAAGAGACACACTAACATAATGTAGAAACACCGTTATTGTGTCTCCTAACTCATTTTCCTAACAAGACAACCTCAATGATAAGACGCACACTGTTTTCCATGCATTTCTTGCTAAAAGAGCTAAGATTGTGATTATCTCTGTTGCTGAATGAGCTAGGGGGCTATTCAACTCTGATCTAAAAGAGACACACTAACATAATGTAGAAACACCGTTATTGTGTCTCCTAACTCATTTTCCTAACAAGACAACCTCAATGATAAGACGCACACTGTTTTCCATGCATTTCTTGCTAAAAAAACTAAGATCGTGATTATCTCTGTTGCTGAATCAGCTAGGGGGCTAATTCAACTCCGATCTAAAAGAGACACACTAACATAATGTAGAAACACCGTTATTTTGTCTCCTAACTCATTTTCCTAACAAGACAACCTCAATGATAAGACGAACACTGTTTTCCATGCATTTCTTGCTAAAAGAGCTAAGATCGTGATTATCTCTGTTTCTGAATTAGCTAGGGGGCTAATTCAACTCCGATCTAAAAGAGACATACTAACTTAATGTAGAAACACCGTTATTTTGTCTCCTAACTCATTTTCCTAACAAGACAACCTCAATGATAAGACTCACACTGTTTTCCATGCATTTCTTGCTATCTCTGTTGCTGAATCAGCTAGGGGGTTATTCAACTCTGATCTAAAAGAGACACACTAACTTAATGTAGAAACACCGTTATTTTGTCTCCTAACTCATTTTCCTAACAAGACAACCTCAATGATAAGACTCACACTGTTTTCCATGCATTTCTTGCTATCTCTGTTGCTGAATCAGCTAGGGGGTTATTCAACTCTGATCTAAAAGAGACACACTAACTTAATGTAGAAACACCGTTATTTTGTCTCCTAACTCATTTTCCTAACAAGACAACCTCAATGATAAGACGCACACTGTTTTCCATGAATTTCTTGCTAAAAGAGCTAAGATCGTGATTATCTCTGTTGCTGAATCAGCTAGGGGGCTATTCAACTCTGATCTAAAAGAGACACACTAACTTAATGTAGAAACACCGTTATTTTGTCTCCTAACTCATTTTCCTAACAAGACAACCTCAATGATAAGACGCACACTGTTTTCCATGCATTTCTTGCTAAAAGAGCTAAGATAGTGATTATCTTTATTGCTGAATGAGCTAGGGGGCTATTCAACTCCGATCTAAAAGAGACACACTAGCTTAATGTAGAAACACCGTTATTGTGTCTCCTAACTCATTTTCCTAACAAGACAACCTCAATGATAAGACGAACACTGTTTTCCATGCATTTCTTGCTAAAAGAGCTAAGATCGTGATTATCTCTGTTGCTGCATGAGCTAGGGGGCTAATTCAACTCCGATCTAAAAGAGACACACTAACATAATGTAGAAACACCGTTATTTTGTCTCCTAACTCATTTTCCTAACAAGACAACCTCAATGATAAGACGAACACTGTTTTCCATGCATTTCTTGCTAAAAGAGCTAAGATCGTGATTATCTCTGTTGCTGAATCAGCTAGGGGGCTAATTCAACTCCGATCTAAAAGAGACACACTAACATAATGTAGAAACACCGTTATTTTGTCTCCTAACTCATTTTCCTAACAAGACAACCTCAATGATAAGACGAACACTGTTTTCCATGCATTTCTTGCTAAAAGAGCTAAGATCGTGATTATCTCTGTTGCTGAATGAGCTAGGGGGCTATTCAACTCCGATCTAAAAGAGACACACTAACTTAATGTAGAAACACCGTTATTTTGTCTCCTAACTCATTTTCCTAACAAGACAACCTCAATGATAAGACGAACACTGTTTTCCATGCATTTCTTGCTGAAAGAGCTAAGATCGTGATTATCTCTGTTGCTGAATGAGCTAGGGGGCTAATTCAACTCCGATCTAAAAGAGACACACTAACTTAATGTAGAAACACCGTTATTTTGTCTCCTAACTCATTTTCCTAACAAGACAACCTCAATGATAAGACGCACACTGTTTTCCATGAATTTCTTGCTAAAAGAGCTAAGATCGTGATTATCTCTGTTGCTGAATCAGCTAGGGGGCTATTCAACTCTGATCTAAAAGAGACACACTAACTTAATGTAGAAACACCGTTATTTTGTCTCCTAACTCATTTTCCTAACAAGACAACCTCAATGATAAGATGAACACTGTTTTCCATGCATTTCTTGCTATCTCTGTTGCTGAATCAGCTAGGGGGTTATTCAACTCTGATCTAAAAGAGACACACTAACTTAATGTAGAAACACCGTTATTTTGTCTCCTAACTCATTTTCCTAACAAGACAACCTCAATGATAAGACTCACGCTGTTTTCCATGCATTTCTTGCTAAAAGAGCTAAGATCGTGATTATCTCTGTTGCTGAATGAGCTAGGGGGCTAATTCAACTCCGATCTAAAAGAGACACACTAACTTAATGTAGAAACACCGTTATTTTGTCTCCTAACTCATTTTCCTAACAAGACAACCTCAATGATAAGACGAACACTGTTTTCCATGCATTTCTTGCTGAAAGAGCTAAGATCGTGATTATATCTGTTGCTGAATGAGCTAGGGGGCTAATTCAACTCCGATCTAAAAGAGACACACTAACTTAATGTAGAAACACCGTTATTTTGTCTCCTAACTCATTTTCCTAACAAGACAACCTCAATGATAAGACGAACACTGTTTTCCATGCATTTCTTTCTGAAAGAGCTAAGATCGTGATTATCTCTGTTGCTGAATGAGCTAGGGGGCTAATTCAACTCCGATCTAAAAGAGACACACTAACTTAATGTAGAAACACCGTTATTTTGTCTCCTAACTCATTTTCCTAACAAGACAACCTCAATGATAAGACGAACACTGTTTTCCATGCATTTCTTGCTGAAAGTGCTAAGATCGTGATTATCTCTGTTGCTGAATGAGCTAGGGGGCTAATTCAACTCCGATCTAAAAGAGACACACTAACTTAATGTAGAAACACCGTTATTTTGTCTCCTAACTCATTTTCCTAACAAGACAACCTCAATGATAAGACGAACACTGTTTTCCATGCATTTCTTGCTAAAAGAGCTAAGATAGTGATTATCTCTGTTGCTGAATGAGCTAGGGGGCTAATTCAACTCCGATCTAAAAGAGACACACTAACTTAATGTAGAAACACCGTTATTTTGTCTCCTAACTCATTTTCCTAACAAGACAACCTCAATGATAAGACGCACACTGCATTCCATGCATTTCTTGCTAAAAGAGCTAAGATCGTGATTATCTCTGTTGCTGAATGAGCTAGGGGGCTATTCAACTCCGATCTAAAAGAGACACACTAACTGAATGAAGAAACACCGTTATTTTGTCTCCTAACTCATTTTCCTAACAAGACAACCTCAATGATAAGACGCACACTGTTTTCCATGAATTTCTTGCTAAAAGAGCTAAGATCGTGATTATCTCTGTTGCTGAATGATCTTGGGGGCTAATTCAACTCCGATCTAAAAGAGACACACTAACTTAATGTAGAAACACCGTTATTTTTTCTCCTAACTCATTTTCCTAACAAGACAACCTCAATGATAAGACAAACACTGTTTTCCATGCATTTCTTGCTAAAAGAGCTAAGATCGTGATTATCTCTGTTGCTGAATGAGCTAGGGGGCTATTCAACTCCGATCTAAAAGAGACACACTAACTTAATGTAGAAACACCGTTATTTTGTCTCCTAACTCATTTTCCTAACAAGACAACCTCAATGATAAGACGCACACTGTTTTCCATGCATTTCTTGCTAAAAGAGCTAAGATCGTGATTATCTCTGTTGCTGAATGAGCTAGGGGGCTAATTCAACTCCGATCTAAAAGAGACACACTAACTTAATGTAGAAACACCGTTATTTTGTATCCTAACTCATTTTCCTAACAAGACAACCTCAATGATAAGACGAACACTGTTTTTTTTATGCATTTCTTGCTATCTCTGTTGCTGAATCAGCTAGGGGGCTATTCAACTCTGATCTAAAAGAGACACACTAACTTAATGTAGAAACACCGTTATTTTGTCTCCTAACTCATTTTCCTAACAAGACAACCTCAATGATAAGACGCACACTGTTTTCCATGCATTTCTTGCTAAAAGAGCTAAGATCGTGATTATCTCTGTTGCTGAATGAGCTAGGGGGCTAATTCAACTCCGATCTAAAAGAGACACACTAACTTAATGTAGAAACACCGTTATTTTGTCTCCTAACTCATTTTCCTAACAAGACAACCTCAATGATAAGACGAACACTGTTTTCCATGCATTTCTTGCTAAAAGAGCTAAGATCGTGATTATCTCTGTTGCTGAATGAGCTAGGGGGCTATTCAACTCTGATCTAAAAGAGACACACTAACTTAATGTAGAAACACCGTTATTGTGTCTCCTAACTCATTTTCCTAACAAGACAACCTCAATGATAAGACGCACACTGTTTTCCATGCATTTCTTGCTAAAAGAGCTAAGATCGTGATTATCTCTGTTGCTGAATGAGCTAGGGGGCTAATTCAACTCCGATCTAAAAGAGACACAATAACTTAATGTAGAAACTTCGTTATTTTGTCTCCTAACTCATTTTCCCAACAAGACAACCTCAATGATAAGACGCACACTGTTTTCCATGCATTTCTTGCTAAAAGAGCTAAGATAGTGATTATCTTTATTGCTGAATGAGCTAGGGGGCTATTCAACTCCGATCTAAAAGAGACACACTAGCTTAATGTAGAAACACCGTTATTGTGTCTCCTAACTCATTTTCCTAACAAGACAACCTCAATGATAAGACGAACACTGTTTTCCATGCATTTCTTGCTAAAAGAGCTAAGATCGTGATTATCTCTGTTGCTGAATGAGCTAGGGGGCTATTCAACTCCGATCTAAAAGAGACACACTAACTTAATGTAGAAACACCGTTATTTTGTCTCCTAACTCATTTTCCTAACAAGACAACCTCAATGATAAGACACACACTGTTTTCCATGCATTTCTTGCTAAAAGAGCTAAGATCGTGATTATCTCTGTTTCTGAATTAGCTAGGGGGCTAATTCAACTCCGATCTAAAAGAGACATACTAACTTAATGTAGAAACACCGTTATTTTGTCTCCTAACTCATTTTCCTAACAAGACAACCTCAATGATAAGACTCACACTGTTTTCCATGCATTTCTTGCTATCTCTGTTGCTGAATCAGCTAGGGGGTTATTCAACTCTGATCTAAAAGAGACACACTAGCTTAATGTGGAAACACCGTTATTGTGTCTCCTAACTCATTTTCCTAACAAGACAACCTCAATGATAAGACGAACACTGTTTTCCATGCATTTCTTGCTAAAAGAGCTAAGATCGTGATTATCTCTGTTGCTGAATGAGCTAGGGGGCTATTCAACTCCGATCTAAAAGAGACACACTAACTTAATGTAGAAACACCGTTATTTTGTCTCCTAACTCATTTTCCTAACAAGACAACCTCAATGATAAGACGAACACTGTTTTCCATGCATTTCTTGCTAAAAGAGCTAAGATCGTGATTATCTCTGTTTCTGAATTAGCTAGGGGGCTAATTCAACTCCGATCTAAAAGAGACATACTAACTTAATGTAGAAACACCGTTATTTTGTCTCCTAACTCATTTTCCTAACAAGACAACCTCAATGATAAGACTCACACTGTTTTCCATGCATTTCTTGCTATCTCTGTTGCTGAATCAGCTAGGGGGTTATTCAACTCTGATCTAAAAGAGACACACTAACTTAATGTAGAAACACCGTTATTTTGTCTCCTAACTCATTTTCCTAACAAGACAACCTCAATGATAAGACTCACACTGTTTTCCATGCATTTCTTGCTAAAAGAGCTAAGATCGTGATTATCTCTGTTGCTGAATGAGCTAGGGGGCTAATTCAACTCCGATCTAAAAGAGACACACTAACTTAATGTAGAAACACCGTTATTTTGTCTCCTAACTCATTTTCCTAACAAGACAACCTCAATGATAAGACGAACACTGTTTTCCATGCATTTCTTGCTAAAAGAGCTAAGATAGTGATTATCTCTGTTGCTGAATGAGCTAGGGGGCTATTCAACTCCGATCTAAAAGAGACACACTAACTTAATGTAGAAACACCGTTATTTTGTCTCCTAACTCATTTTCCTAACAAGACAACCTCACTGATAAGACGCACACTGTTTTCCATGCATTTCTTGCTAAAAGAGCTAAGATCGTGATTATCTCTGTTGCTGAATGAGCTAGGGGGCTATTCAACTCCGATCTAAAAGAGACACACTAACTGAATGAAGAAACACCGTTATTTTGTCTCCTAACTCATTTTCCTAACAAGACAACCTCAATGATAAGACGAACACTGTTTTCCATGCATTTCTTGCTAAAAGAGCTAAGATCGTGATTATCTCTGTTGCTGAATGAGCTAGGGGGCTATTCAACTCCGATCTAAAAGAGACACACTAACTTAATGTAGAAACACCGTTATTTTGTCTCCTAACTCATTTTCCTAACAAGACAACCTCAATGATAAGACACACACTGTTTTCCATGCATTTCTTGCTAAAAGAGCTAAGATCGTGATTATCTCTGTTTCTGAATTAGCTAGGGGGCTAATTCAACTCCGATCTAAAAGAGACATACTAACTTAATGTAGAAACACCGTTATTTTGTCTCCTAACTCATTTTCCTAACAAGACAACCTCAATGATAAGACTCACACTGTTTTCCATGCATTTCTTGCTATCTCTGTTGCTGAATCAGCTAGGGGGTTATTCAACTCTGATCTAAAAGAGACACACTAGCTTAATGTGGAAACACCGTTATTGTGTCTCCTAACTCATTTTCCTAACAAGACAACCTCAATGATAAGACGAACACTGTTTTCCATGCATTTCTTGCTAAAAGAGCTAAGATCGTGATTATCTCTGTTGCTGAATGAGCTAGGGGGCTATTCAACTCCGATCTAAAAGAGACACACTAACTTAATGTAGAAACACCGTTATTTTGTCTCCTAACTCATTTTCCTAACAAGACAACCTCAATGATAAGACGAACACTGTTTTCCATGCATTTCTTGCTAAAAGAGCTAAGATCGTGATTATCTCTGTTTCTGAATTAGCTAGGGGGCTAATTCAACTCCGATCTAAAAGAGACATACTAACTTAATGTAGAAACACCGTTATTTTGTCTCCTAACTCATTTTCCTAACAAGACAACCTCAATGATAAGACTCACACTGTTTTCCATGCATTTCTTGCTATCTCTGTTGCTGAATCAGCTAGGGGGTTATTCAACTCTGATCTAAAAGAGACACACTAACTTAATGTAGAAACACCGTTATTTTGTCTCCTAACTCATTTTCCTAACAAGACAACCTCAATGATAAGACTCACACTGTTTTCCATGCATTTCTTGCTAAAAGAGCTAAGATCGTGATTATCTCTGTTGCTGAATGAGCTAGGGGGCTAATTCAACTCCGATCTAAAAGAGACACACTAACTTAATGTAGAAACACCGTTATTTTGTCTCCTAACTCATTTTCCTAACAAGACAACCTCAATGATAAGACGAACACTGTTTTCCATGCATTTCTTGCTAAAAGAGCTAAGATAGTGATTATCTCTGTTGCTGAATGAGCTAGGGGGCTATTCAACTCCGATCTAAAAGAGACACACTAACTTAATGTAGAAACACCGTTATTTTGTCTCCTAACTCATTTTCCTAACAAGACAACCTCACTGATAAGACGCACACTGTTTTCCATGCATTTCTTGCTAAAAGAGCTAAGATCGTGATTATCTCTGTTGCTGAATGAGCTAGGGGGCTATTCAACTCCGATCTAAAAGAGACACACTAACTGAATGAAGAAACACCGTTATTTTGTCTCCTAACTCATTTTCCTAACAAGACAACCTCAATGATAAGACGCACACTGTTTTCCATGAATTTCTTGCTAAAAGAGCTAAGATCGTGATTATCTCTGTTGCTGAATGATCTTGGGGGCTAATTCAACTCCGATCTAAAAGAGACACACTAACTTAATGTAGAAACACCGTTATTTTTTCTCCTAACTCATTTTCCTAACAAGACAACCTCAATGATAAGACAAACACTGTTTTCCATGCATTTCTTGCTAAAAGAGCTAAGATCGTGATTATCTCTGTTGCTGAATGAGCTAGGGGGCTTTTCAACTCCGATCTAAAAGAGACACACTAACTTAATGTAGAAACACCGTTATTTTGTCTCCTAACTCATTTTCCTAACAAGACAACCTCAATGATAAGACGCACACTGTTTTCCATGCATTTCTTGCTAAAAGAGCTAAGATCGTGATTATCTCTGTTGCTGATGAGCTAGGGGGCTAATTCAACTCCGATCTAAAAGAGACACACTAACTTAATGTAGAAACACCGTTATTTTGTATCCTAACTCATTTTCCTAACAAGACAACCTCAATGATAAGACGAACACTGTTTTTTTTATGCATTTCTTGCTATCTCTGTTGCTGAATCAGCTAGGGGGCTATTCAACTCTGATCTAAAAGAGACACACTAACTTAATGTAGAAACACCGTTATTTTGTCTCCTAACTCATTTTCCTAACAAGACAACCTCAATGATAAGACGCACACTGTTTTCCATGCATTTCTTGCTAAAAGAGCTAAGATCGTGATTATCTCTGTTGCTGAATGAGCTAGGGGGCTAATTCAACTCCGATCTAAAAGAGACACACTAACTTAATGTAGAAACACCGTTATTTTGTCTCCTAACTCATTTTCCTAACAAGACAACCTCAATGATAAGACGCACACTGTTTTCCATGCATTTCTTGCTAAAAGAGCTAAGATCGTGATTATCTCTGTTGCTGAATGAGCTAGGGGGCTAATTCAACTCCGATCTAAAAGAGACACACTAACTTAATGTAGAAACACCGTTATTTTGTCTCCTAACTCATTTTCCTAACAAGACAACCTCAATGATAAGACGAACACTGTTTTCCATGCATTTCTTGCTAAAAGAGCTAAGATCGTGATTATCTCTGTTGCTGAATGAGCTAGGGGGCTATTCAACTCTGATCTAAAAGAGACACACTAACTTAATGTAGAAACACCGTTATTGTGTCTCCTAACTCATTTTCCCAACAAGACAACCTCAATGATAAGACGCACACTGTTTTCCATGCATTTCTTGCTAAAAGAGCTAAGATAGTGATTATCTTTATTGCTGAATGAGCTAGGGGGCTATTCAACTCCGATCTAAAAGAGACACACTAGCTTAATGTAGAAACACCGTTATTGTGTCTCCTAACTCATTTTCCTAACAAGACAACCTCAATGATAAGACGAACACTGTTTTCCATGCATTTCTTGCTAAAAGAGCTAAGATCGTGATTATCTCTGTTGCTGAATGAGCTAGGGGGCTATTCAACTCCGATCTAAAAGAGACACACTAACTTAATGTAGAAACACCGTTATTTTGTCTCCTAACTCATTTTCCTAACAAGACAACCTCAATGATAAGACGAACACTGTTTTCCATGCATTTCTTGCTGAAAGAGCTAAGATCGTGATTATCTCTGTTGCTGAATGAGCTAGGGGGCTAATTCAACTCCGATCTAAAAGAGACACACTAACTTAATGTAGAAACACCGTTATTTTGTCTCCTAACTCATTTTCCTAACAAGACAACCTCAATGATAAGACGAACACTGTTTTCCATGCATTTCTTGCTAAAAGAGCTAAGATAGTGATTATCTCTGTTGCTGAATGAGCTAGGGGGCTAATTCAACTCCGATCTAAAAGAGACACACTAACTTAATGTAGAAACACCGTTATTTTGTCTCCTTACTCATTTTCCTAACAAGACAACCTCAATGATAAGACGAACACTGTTTTCCATGCATTTCTTGCTAAAAGAGCTAAGATCGTGATTATCTCTGTTGCTGAATGAGCTAGGGGGCTATTCAACTCCGATCTAAAAGAGACACACTAACTTAATGTAGAAACACCGTTATTTTGTCTCCTAACTCATTTTCCTAACAAGACAACCTCAATGATAAGACGCACACTGTTTTCCATGCATTTCTTGCTAAAAGAGCTAAGATCGTGATTATTTCTGTTGCTGATTGAGCTAGGGGGCTAATTTAACTCCGATCTAAAAGAGACACACTAACTTATTGTAGAAACACCGTTATTTTTTCTCCTAACTCATTTTCCTAACAAGACAACCTCAATGATAAGACGCACACTGTTTTCCATGCATTTCTTGCTAAAAGAGCTAAGATCGTGATTATCTCTGTTGCTGAATGAGCTAGGGGGCTAATTCAAATCCGATCTAAAAGAGACACACTAACTTAATGTAGAAACACCGTTATTTTGTCTCCTAACTCATTTTCCTAACAAGACAACCTCAATGATAAGACGCACACTGTTTTCCATGAATTTCTTGCTAAAAGAGCTAAGATCGTGATTATCTCTGTTGCTGAATCAGCTAGGGGGCTATTCAACTCTGATCTAAAAGAGACACACTAACTTAATGTAGAAACACCGTTATTGTGTCTCCTAACTCATTTTCCTAACAAGACAACCTCAATGATAAGACGCACACTGTTTTCCATGCATTTCTTTCTAAAAGAGCTAAGATTGTGATTATCTCTGTTGCTGAATGAGCTAGGGGGCTAATTCAACTCCGATCTAAAAGAGACACAATAACTTAATGTAGAAACACCGTTATTTTGTCTCCTAACTCATTTTCCCAACAAGACAACCTCAATGATAAGACGCACACTGTTTTCCATGCATTTCTTGCTAAAAGAGCTAAGATAGTGATTATCTTTATTGCTGAATGAGCTAGGGGGCTATTCAACTCCGATCTAAAAGAGACACACTAGCTTAATGTAGAAACACCGTTATTGTGTCTCCTAACTCATTTTCCTAACAAGACAACCTCAATGATAAGACGAACACTGTTTTCCATGCATTTCTTGCTAAAAGAGCTAAGATCGTGATTATCTCTGTTGCTGAATGAGCTAGGGGGCTATTCAACTCCGATCTAAAAGAGACACACTAACTGAATGAAGAAACACCGTTATTTTGTCTCCTAACTCATTTTCCTAACAAGACAACCTCAATGATAAGACGCACACTGTTTTCCATGAATTTCTTGCTAAAAGAGCTAAGATCGTGATTATCTCTGTTGCTGAATGATCTTGGGGGCTAATTCAACTCCGATCTAAAAGAGACACACTAACTTAATGTAGAAACACCGTTATTTTTTCTCCTAACTCATTTTCCTAACAAGACAACCTCAATGATAAGACAAACACTGTTTTCCATGCATTTCTTGCTAAAAGAGCTAAGATCGTGATTATCTCTGTTGCTGAATGAGCTAGGGGGCTATTCAACTCCGATCTAAAAGAGACACACTAACTTAATGTAGAAACACCGTTATTTTGTCTCCTAACTCATTTTCCTAACAAGACAACCTCAATGATAAGACGCACACTGTTTTCCATGCATTTCTTGCTAAAAGAGCTAAGATCGTGATTATCTCTGTTGCTGATGAGCTAGGGGGCTAATTCAACTCCGATCTAAAAGAGACACACTAACTTAATGTAGAAACACCGTTATTTTGTATCCTAACTCATTTTCCTAACAAGACAACCTCAATGATAAGACGAACACTGTATTTTTTATGCATTTCTTGCTATCTCTGTTGCTGAATCAGCTAGGGGGCTATTCAACTCTGATCTAAAAGAGACACACTAACTTAATGTAGAAACACCGTTATTTTGTCTCCTGACTCATTTTCCTAACAAGACAACCTCAATGATAAGACGCACACTGTTTTCCATGCATTTCTTGCTAAAAGAGCTAAGATCGTGATTATCTCTGTTGCTGAATGAGCTAGGGGGCTAATTCAACTCCGATCTAAAAGAGACACACTAACTTAATGTAGAAACACCGTTATTTTGTCTCCTAACTCATTTTCCTAACAAGACAACCTCAATGATAAGACGAACACTGTTTTCCATGCATTTCTTGCTAAAAGAGCTAAGATCGTGATTATCTCTGTTGCTGAATGAGCTAGGGGGCTATTCAACTCTGATCTAAAAGAGACACACTAACTTAATGTAGAAACACCGTTATTGTGTCTCCTAACTCATTTTCCTAACAAGACAACCTCAATGATAAGACGCACACTGTTTTCCATGCATTTCTTGCTAAAAGAGCTAAGATTGTGATTATCTCTGTTGCTGAATGAGCTAGGGGGCTAATTCAACTCCGATCTAAAAGAGACACAATAACTTAATGTAGAAACACCGTTATTTTGTCTCCTAACTCATTTTCCCAACAAGACAACCTCAATGATAAGACGCACACTGTTTTCCATGCATTTCTTGCTAAAAGAGCTAAGATAGTGATTATCTTTATTGCTGAATGAGCTAGGGGGCTATTCAACTCCGATCTAAAAGAGACACACTAGCTTAATTTAGAAACACCGTTATTGTGTCTCCTAACTCATTTTCCTAACAAGACAACCTCAATGATAAGACGAACACTGTTTTCCATGCATTTCTTGCTAAAAGAGCTAAGATCGTGATTATCTCTGTTGCTGAATGAGCTAGGGGGCTATTCAACTCCGATCTAAAAGAGACACACTAACTTAATGTAGAAACACCGTTATTTTGTCTCCTAACTCATTTTCCTAACAAGACAACCTCAATGATAAGACGAACACTGTTTTCCATGCATTTCTTGCTGAAAGAGCTAAGATCGTGATTATCTCTGTTGCTGAATGAGCTAGGGGGCTAATTCAACTCCGATCTAAAAGAGACACACTAACTTAATGTAGAAACACCGTTATTTTGTCTCCTAACTCATTTTCCTAACAAGACAACCTCAATGATAAGACGCACACTGTTTTCCATGAATTTCTTGCTAAAAGAGCTAAGATCGTGATTATCTCTGTTGCTGAATCAGCTAGGGGGCTATTCAACTCTGATCTAAAAGAGACACACTAACTTAATGTAGAAACACCGTTATTTTGTCTCCTTACTCATTTTCCTAACAAGACAACCTCAATGATAAGACGCACACTGTTTTCCATGCATTTCTTGCTAAAAGAGCTAAGATAGTGATTATCTTTATTGCTGAATGAGCTAGGGGGCTATTCAACTCCGATCTAAAAGAGACACACTAGCTTAATGTAGAAACACCGTTATTGTGTCTCCTAACTCATTTTCCTAACAAGACAACCTCAATGATAAGACGAACACTGTTTTCCATGCATTTCTTGCTAAAAGAGCTAAGATCGTGATTATCTCTGTTGCTGAATGAGCTAGGGGGCTATTCAACTCCGATCTAAAAGAGACACACTAACTTAATGTAGAAACACCGTTATTTTGTCTCCTAACTCATTTTCCTAACAAGACAACCTCAATGATAAGACGCACACTGTTTTCCATGCATTTCTTGCTAAAAGAGCTAAGATCGTGATTATCTCTGTTTCTGAATTAGCTAGGGGGCTAATTCAACTCCGATCTAAAAGAGACATACTAACTTAATGTAGAAACACCGTTATTTTGTCTCCTAACTCATTTTCCTAACAAGACAACCTCAATGATAAGACTCACACTGTTTTCCATGCATTTCTTGCTATCTCTGTTGCTGAATCAGCTAGGGGGTTATTCAACTCTGATCTAAAAGAGACACACTAACTTAATGTAGAAACACCGTTATTTTGTCTCCTAACTCATTTTCCTAACAAGACAACCTCAATGATAAGACTCACACTGTTTTCCATGCATTCTTGCTAAAAGAGCTAAGATCGTGATTATCTCTGTTGCTGAATGAGCTAGGGGGCTAATTCAACTCCGATCTAAAAGAGACACACTAACTTAATGTAGAAACACCGTTATTTTGTCTCCTAACTCATTTTCCTAACAAGACAACCTCAATGATAAGACGCACACTGTTTTCCATGCATTTCTTGCTGAAAGAGCTAAGATCGTGATTATCTCTGTTGCTGAATGAGCTAGGGGGCTAATTCAACTCCGATCTAAAAGAGACACACTAACTTAATGTAGAAACACCGTTATTTTGTCTCCTAACTCATTTTCCTAACAAGACAACCTCAATGATAAGACGAACACTGTTTTCCATGCATTTCTTGCTAAAAGAGCTAAGATAGTGATTATCTCTGTTGCTGAATGAGCTAGGGGGCTAATTCAACTCCGATCTAAAAGAGACACACTAACTTAATGTAGAAACACCGTTATTTTGTCTCCTAACTCATTTTCCTAACAAGACAACCTCAATGATAAGACGCACACTGTTTTCCATGCATTTCTTGCTAAAAGAGCTAAGATCGTGA
This sequence comes from Engystomops pustulosus, assembly GCF_040894005.1. NCBI lineage: Eukaryota > Metazoa > Chordata > Amphibia > Anura > Leptodactylidae > Engystomops > Engystomops pustulosus. Next base: position 73,260,111 of record NC_092419.1, read on the forward strand.
TTATCTCTGTTGCTGAATGAGCTAGGGGGCTATTCAACTCCGATCTAAAAGAGACACACTAACTGAATGAAGAAACACCGTTATTTTGTCTCCTAACTCATTTTCCTAACAAGACAACCTCAATGATAAGACGCACACTGTTTTTCATGAATTTCTTGCTAAAAGAGCTAAGATCGTGATTATCTCTGTTGCTGAATGATCTTGGGGGCTAATTCAACTCCGATCTAAAAGAGACACACTAACTTAATGTAGAAACACCGTTATTTTTTCTCCTAACTCATTTTCCTAACAAGACAACCTCAATGATAAGACAAACACTGTTTTCCATGCATTTCTTGCTAAAAGAGCTAAGATCGTGATTATCTCTGTTGCTGAATGAGCTAGGGGGCTATTCAACTCCGATCTAAAAGAGACACACTAACTTAATGTAGAAACACCGTTATTTTGTCTCCTAACTCATTTTCCTAACAAGACAACCTCAATGATAAGACGCACACTGTTTTCCATGCATTTCTTGCTAAAAGAGCTAAGATCGTGATTATCTCTGTTGCTGATGAGCTAGGGGGCTAATTCAACTCCGATCTAAAAGAGACACACTAACTTAATGTAGAAACACCGTTATTTTGTATCCTAACTCATTTTCCTAACAAGACAACCTCAATGATAAGACGAACACTGTTTTTTTTATGCATTTCTTGCTATCTCTGTTGCTGAATCAGCTAGGGGGCTATTCAACTCTGATCTAAAAGAGACACACTAACTTAATGTAGAAACACCGTTATTTTGTCTCCTAACTCATTTTCCTAACAAGACAACCTCAATGATAAGACGCACACTGTTTTCCATGCATTTCTTGCTAAAAGAGCTAAGATCGTGATTATCTCTGTTGCTGAATGAGCTAGGGGGCTATTCAACTCCGATCTAAAAGAGACACACTAACTTAATGTAGAAACACCGTTATTTTGTCTCCTAACTCATTTTCCTAACAAGACAACCTCAATGATAAGACGAACACTGTTTTCCATGCATTTCTTGCTGAAAGAGCTAAGATCGTGATTATCTCTGTTGCTGAATGAGCTAGGGGGCTAATTCAACTCCGATCTAAAAGAGACACACTAACTTAATGTAGAAACACCGTTATTTTGTCTCCTAACTCATTTTCCTAACAAGACAACCTCAATGATAAGACGCACACTGTTTTCCATGAATTTCTTGCTAAAAGAGCTAAGATCGTGATTATCTCTGTTGCTGAATCAGCTAGGGGGCTATTCAACTCTGATCTAAAAGAGACACACTAACTTAATGTAGAAACACCGTTATTTTGTCTCCTTACTCATTTTCCTAACAAGACAACCTCAATGATAAGACGCACACTGTTTTCCATGCATTTCTTGCTAAAAGAGCTAAGATAGTGATTATCTTTATTGCTGAATGAGCTAGGGGGCTATTCAACTCCGATCTAAAAGAGACACACTAGCTTAATGTAGAAACACCGTTATTGTGTCTCCTAACTCATTTTCCTAACAAGACAACCTCAATGATAAGACGAACACTGTTTTCCATGCATTTCTTGCTAAAAGAGCTAAGATCGTGATTATCTCTGTTGCTGAATGAGCTAGGGGGCTATTCAACTCCGATCTAAAAGAGACACACTAACTTAATGTAGAAACACCGTTATTTTGTCTCCTAACTCATTTTCCTAACAAGACAACCTCAATGATAAGACGCACACTGTTTTCCATGCATTTCTTGCTAAAAGAGCTAAGATCGTGATTATCTCTGTTTCTGAATTAGCTAGGGGGCTATTCAACTCCGATCTAAAAGAGACACACTAACTGAATGAAGAAACACCGTTATTTTGTCTCCTAACTCATTTTCCTAACAAGACAACCTCAATGATAAGACGCACACTGTTTTTCATGAATTTCTTGCTAAAAGAGCTAAGATCGTGATTATCTCTGTTGCTGAATGATCTTGGGGGCTAATTCAACTCCGATCTAAAAGAGACACACTAACTTAATGTAGAAACACCGTTATTTTTTCTCCTAACTCATTTTCCTAACAAGACAACCTCAATGATAAGACAAACACTGTTTTCCATGCATTTCTTGCTAAAAGAGCTAAGATCGTGATTATCTCTGTTGCTGAATGAGCTAGGGGGCTATTCAACTCCGATCTAAAAGAGACACACTAACTTAATGTAGAAACACCGTTATTTTGTCTCCTAACTCATTTTCCTAACAAGACAACCTCAATGATAAGACGCACACTGTTTTCCATGCATTTCTTGCTAAAAGAGCTAAGATCGTGATTATCTCTGTTGCTGATGAGCTAGGGGGCTAATTCAACTCCGATCTAAAAGAGACACACTAACTTAATGTAGAAACACCGTTATTTTGTATCCTAACTCATTTTCCTAACAAGACAACCTCAATGATAAGACGAACACTGTTTTTTTTATGCATTTCTTGCTATCTCTGTTGCTGAATCAGCTAGGGGGCTATTCAACTCTGATCTAAAAGAGACACACTAACTTAATGTAGAAACACCGTTATTTTGTCTCCTAACTCATTTTCCTAACAAGACAACCTCAATGATAAGACGCACACTGTTTTCCATGCATTTCTTGCTAAAAGAGCTAAGATCGTGATTATCTCTGTTGCTGAATGAGCTAGGGGGCTAATTCAACTCCGATCTAAAAGAGACACACTAACTTAATGTAGAAACACCGTTATTTTGTCTCCTAACTCATTTTCCTAACAAGACAACCTCAATGATAAGACGAACACTGTTTTCCATGCATTTCTTGCTAAAAGAGCTAAGATCGTGATTATCTCTGTTGCTGAATGAGCTAGGGGGCTATTCAACTCCGATCTAAAAGAGACACACTAACTTAATGTAGAAACACCGTTATTGTGTCTCCTAACTCATTTTCCTAACAAGACAACCTCAATGATAAGACGCACACTGTTTTCCATGCATTTCTTGCTAAAAGAGCTAAGATTGTGATTATCTCTGTTGCTGAATGAGCTAGGGGGCTAATTCAACTCCGATCTAAAAGAGACACAATAACTTAATGTAGAAACACCGTTATTTTGTCTCCTAACTCATTTTCCCAACAAGACAACCTCAATGATAAGACGCACACTGTTTTCCATGCATTTCTTGCTAAAAGAGCTAAGATAGTGATTATCTTTATTACTGAATGAGCTAGGGGGCTATTCAACTCCGATCTAAAAGAGACACACTAGCTTAATGTAGAAACACCGTTATTGTGTCTCCTAACTCATTTTCCTAACAAGACAACCTCAATGATAAGACGAACACTGTTTTCCATGCATTTCTTGCTAAAAGAGCTAAGATCGTGATTATCTCTGTTGCTGAATGAGCTAGGGGGCTATTCAACTCCGATCTAAAAGAGACACACTAACTTAATGTAGAAACACCGTTATTTTGTCTCCTAACTCATTTTCCTAACAAGACAACCTCAATGATAAGACGAACACTGTTTTCCATGCATTTCTTGCTGAAAGAGCTAAGATCGTGATTATCTCTGTTGCTGAATGAGCTAGGGGGCTAATTCAACTCCGATCTAAAAGAGACACACTAACTTAATGTAGAAACACCGTTATTTTGTCTCCTTACTCATTTTCCTAACAAGACAACCTCAATGATAAGACGCACACTGTTTTCCATGCATTTCTTTTAAAAGAGCTAAGATCGTGATTATCTCTGTTGCTGAATGAGCTAGGGGGCTATTCAACTCCGATCTAAAAGAGACACACTAACTTAATGTAGAAACACCGTTATTTTGTCTCCTAACTCATTTTCCTAACAAGACAACCTCAATGATAAGACGTACACTGTTTTCCATGCATTTCTTGCTAAAAGAGCTAAGATCGTGATTATCTCTGTTGCTGATTGAGCTAGGGGGCTAATTTAACTCCGATCTAAAAGAGACACACTAACTTATTGTAGAAACACCGTTATTTTTTCTCCTAACTCATTTTCCTAACAAGACAACCTCAATGATAAGACGCACACTGTTTTCCATGCATTTCTTGCTAAAAGAGCTAAGATCGTGATTATCTCTGTTGCTGAATGAGCTAGGGGGCTAATTCAAATCCGATCTAAAAGAGACACACTAACTTAATGTAGAAACACCGTTATTTTGTCTCCTAACTCATTTTCCTAACAAGACAACCTCAATGATAAGACGCACACTGTTTTCCATGAATTTCTTGCTAAAAGAGCTAAGATCGTGATTATCTCTGTTGCTGAATCAGCTAGGGGGCTATTCAACTCTGATCTAAAAGAGACACACTAACTTAATGTAGAAACACCGTTATTTTGTCTCCTAACTCATTTTCCTAACAAGACAACCTCAATGATAAGACGCACACTGTTTTCCATGCATTTCTTGCTAAAAGAGCTAAGATCGTGATTATCTCTGTTTCTGAATTAGCTAGGGGGCTAATTCAACTCCGATCTAAAAGAGACACACTAACTTAATGTAGAAACACCGTTATTTTGTCTCCTAACTCATTTTCCTAACAAGACAACCTCAATGATAAGACTCACACTGTTTTCCATGCATTTCTTGCTATCTCTGTTGCTGAATCAGCTAGGGGGTTATTCAACTCTGATCTAAAAGAGACACACTAACTTAATGTAGAAACACCGTTATTTTGTCTCCTAACTCATTTTCCTAACAAGACAACCTCAATGATAAGACTCACACTGTTTTCCATGCATTCTTGCTAAAAGAGCTAAGATCGTGATTATCTCTGTTGCTGAATGAGCTAGGGGGCTAATTCAACTCCGATCTAAAAGAGACACACTAACTTAATGTAGAAACACCGTTATTTTGTCTCCTAACTCATTTTCCTAACAAGACAACCTCAATGATAAGACGCACACTGTTTTCCATGCATTTCTTGCTGAAAGAGCTAAGATCGTGATTATCTCTGTTGCTGAATGAGCTAGGGGGCTAATTCAACTCCGATCTAAAAGAGACACACTAACTTAATGTAGAAACACCGTTATTTTGTCTCCTAACTCATTTTCCTAACAAGACAACCTCAATAATAAGACGAACACTGTTTTCCATGCATTTCTTGCTAAAAGAGCTAAGATAGTGATTATCTCTGTTGCTGAATGAGCTAGGGGGCTAATTCAACTCCGATCTAAAAGAGACACACTAACTTAATGTAGAAACACCGTTATTTTGTCTCCTAACTCCTTTTCCTAACAAGACAACCTCAATGATAAGACGCACACTGTTTTCCATGCATTTCTTGCTAAAAGAGCTAAGATCGTGATTATCTCTGTTGCTGAATGAGCTAGGGGGCTTTTCAACTCCGATCTAAAAGAGACACACTAACTGAATGAAGAAACACCGTTATTTTGTCTCCTAACTCATTTTCCTAACAAGACAACCTCAATGATAAGACGCACACTGTTTTCCATGAATTTCTTGCTAAAAGAGCTAAGATCGTGATTATCTCTGTTGCTGAATGATCTTGGGGGCTAATTCAACTCCGATCTAAAAGAGACACACTAACTTAATGTAGAAACACCGTTATTTTTTCTCCTAACTCATTTTCCTAACAAGACAACCTCAATGATAAGACAAACACTGTTTTCCATGCATTTCTTGCTAAAAGAGCTAAGATCGTGATTATCTCTGTTGCTGAATGAGCTAGGGGGCTATTCAACTCCGATCTAAAAGAGACACACTAACTTAATGTAGAAACACCGTTATTTTGTCTCCTAACTCATTTTCCTAACAAGACAACCTCAATGATAAGACGCACACTGTTTTCCATGCATTTCTTGCTAAAAGAGCTAAGATCGTGATTATCTCTGTTGCTGATGAGCTAGGGGGCTAATTCAACTCCGATCTAAAAGAGACACACTAACTTAATGTAGAAACACCGTTATTTTGTATCCTAACGCATTTTCCTAACAAGACAACCTCAATGATAAGACGAACACTGTTTTTTTTATGCATTTCTTGCTATCTCTGTTGCTGAATCAGCTAGGGGGCTATTCAACTCTGATCTAAAAGAGACACACTAACTTAATGTAGAAACACCGTTATTTTGTCTCCTAACTCATTTTCCTAACAAGACAACCTCAATGATAAGACGCACACTGTTTTCCATGCATTTCTTGCTAAAAGAGCTAAGATCGTGATTATCTCTGTTGCTGAATGAGCTAGGGGGCTAATTCAACTCCGATCTAAAAGAGACACACTAACTTAATGTAGAAACACCGTTATTTTGTCTCCTAACTCATTTTCCTAACAAGACAACCTCAATGATAAGACGAACACTGTTTTCCATGCATTTCTTGCTAAAAGAGCTAAGATCGTGATTATCTCTGTTGCTGAATGAGCTAGGGGGCTATTCAACTCTGATCTAAAAGAGACACACTAACTTAATGTAGAAACACCGTTATTGTGTCTCCTAACTCATTTTCCTAACAAGACAACCTCAATGATAAGACGCACACTGTTTTCCATGCATTTCTTGCTAAAAGAGCTAAGATTGTGATTATCTCTGTTGCTGAATGAGCTAGGGGGCTAATTCAACTCCGATCTAAAAGAGACACAATAACTTAATGTAGAAACACCGTTATTTTGTCTCCTAACTCATTTTCCCAACAAGACAACCTCAATGATAAGACGCACACTGTTTTCCATGCATTTCTTGCTAAAAGAGCTAAGATAGTGATTATCTTTATTGCTGAATGAGCTAGGGGGCTATTCAACTCCGATCTAAAAGAGACACACTAGCTTAATGTAGAAACACCGTTATTGTGTCTCCTAACTCATTTTCCTAACAAGACAACCTCAATGATAAGACGAACACTGTTTTCCATGCATTTCTTGCTAAAAGAGCTAAGATCGTGATTATCTCTGTTGCTGAATGAGCTAGGGGGCTATTCAACTCCGATCTAAAAGAGACACACTAACTTAATGTAGAAACACCGTTATTTTGTCTCCTAACTCATTTTCCTAACAAGACAACCTCAATGATAAGACGAACACTGTTTTCCATGCATTTCTTGCTGAAAGAGCTAAGATCGTGATTATCTCTGTTGCTGAATGAGCTAGGGGGCTAATTCAACTCCGATCTAAAAGAGACACACTAACTTAATGTAGAAACACCGTTATTTTGTCTCCTAACTCATTTTCCTAACAAGACAACCTCAATGATAAGACGAACACTGTTTTCCATGCATTTCTTGCTGAAAGAGCTAAGATCGTGATTATCTCTGTTGCTGAATCAGCTAGGGGGCTAATTCAACTCCGATCTAAAAGAGACACACTAACATAATGTAGAAACACCGTTATTTTGTCTCCTAACTCATTTTCCTAACAAGACAACCTCAATGATAAGACGAACACTGTTTTCCATGCATTTCTTGCTAAAAGAGCTAAGATCGTGATTATCTCTGTTGCTGAATGAGCTAGGGGGCTATTCAACTCCGATCTAAAAGAGACACACTAACTTAATGTAGAAACCCCGTTATTTTGTCTCCTAACTCATTTTCCTAACAAGACAACCTCAATGATAAGACGCACACTGTTTTCCATGCATTTCTTGCTAAAAGAGCTAAGATCGTGATTATCTCTGTTTCTGAATTAGCTAGGGGGCTAATTCAACTCCGATCTAAAAGAGACATACTAACTTAATGTAGAAACACCGTTATTTTGTCTCCTAACTCATTTTCCTAACAAGACAACCTCAATGATAAGACTCACACTGTTTTCCATGCATTTCTTGCTATCTCTGTTGCTGAATCAGCTAGGGGGTTATTCAACTCTGATCTAAAAGAGACACACTAACTTAATGTAGAAACACCGTTATTTTGTCTCCTAACTCATTTTCCTAACAAGACAACCTCAATGATAAGACTCACACTGTTTTCCATGCATTCTTGCTAAAAGAGCTAAGATCGTGATTATCTCTGTTGCTGAATGAGCTAGGGGGCTAATTCAACTCCGATCTAAAAGAGACACACTAACTTAATGTAGAAACACCGTTATTTTGTCTCCTAACTCATTTTCCTAACAAGACAACCTCAATGATAAGACGCACACTGTTTTCCATGCATTTCTTGCTGAAAGAGCTAAGATCGTGATTATCTCTGTTGCTGAATGAGCTAGGGGGCTAATTCAACTCCGATCTAAAAGAGACACACTAACTTAATGTAGAAACACCGTTATTTTGTCTCCTAACTCATTTTCCTAACAAGACAACCTCAATGATAAGACGAACACTGTTTTCCATGCATTTCTTGCTAAAAGAGCTAAGATAGTGATTATCTCTGTTGCTGAATGAGCTAGGGGGCTAATTCAACTCCGATCTAAAAGAGACACACTAACTTAATGTAGAAACACCGTTATTTTGTCTCCTAACTCATTTTCCTAACAAGACAACCTCAATGATAAGACGCACACTGTTTTCCATGCATTTCTTGCTAAAAGAGCTAAGATCGTGATTATCTCTGTTGCTGAATGAGCTAGGGGGCTATTCAACTCCGATCTAAAAGAGACACACTAACTTAATGTAGAAACACCGTTATTTTGTCTCCTAACTCATTTTCCTAACAAGACAACCTCAATGATAAGACGCACACTGTTTTCCATGCATTTCTTGCTGAAAGAGCTAAGATCGTGATTATCTCTGTTGCTGAATGAGCTAGGGGGCTAATTCAACTCCCATCTAAAAGAGACACAATAACTTAATGTAGAAACACCGTTATTTTGTCTCCTAACTCATTTTCCCAACAAGACAACCTCAATGATAAGACGCACACTGTTTTCCATGCATTTCTTGCTAAAAGAGCTAAGATAGTGATTATCTTTATTGCTGAATGAGCTAGGGGGCTATTCAACTCTGATCTAAAAGAGACACACTAACTTAATGTAGAAATACCGTTATTTTGTCTCCTAACTCATTTTCCTAACAAGACAACCTCAATGATAAGACGAACACTGTTTTCTATGCATTTCTTGCTAAAAGAGCTAAGATCGTGATTATCTCTGTTGCTGAATGAGCTAGGGGGCTATTCAACTCTGATCTAAAAGAGACACACTAACTTAATGTAGAAACACCGTTATTGTGTCTCCTAACTCATTTTCCTAACAAGACAACCTCAATGGTAAGACGCACACTGTTTTCCATGCATTTCTTGCTAAAAGAGCTAAGATCGTGATTATCTCTGTTGCTGAATGAGCTAGGGGGCTAATTCAACTCCGATCTAAAAGAGACACAATAACTTAATGTAGAAACACCGTTATTTTGTCTCCTAACTCATTTTCCTAACAAGACAACCTCAATGATAAGACGCACACTGTTTTCCATGCATTTCTTGCTAAAAAAACTAAGATCGTGATTATCTCTGTTGCTGAATCAGCTAGGGGGCTAATTCAACTCCGATCTAAAAGAGACACACTAACATAATGTAGAAACACCGTTATTTTGTCTCCTAACTCATTTTCCTAACAAGACAACCTCAATGATAAGACGAACACTGTTTTCCATGCATTTCTTGCTAAAAGAGCTAAGATCGTGATTATCTCTGTTGCTGAATGAGCTAGGGGGCTATTCAACTCCGATCTAAAAGAGACACACTAACTTAATGTAGAAACACCGTTATTTTGTCTCCTAACTCATTTTCCTAACAAGACAACCTCAATGATAAGACGCACACTGTTTTCCATGCATTTCTTGCTAAAAAAACTAAGATCGTGATTATCTCTGTTGCTGAATCAGCTAGGGGGCTAATTCAACTCCGATCTAAAAGAGACACACTAACATAATGTAGAAACACCGTTATTTTGTCTCCTAACTCATTTTCCTAACAAGACAACCTCAATGATAAGACGAACACTGTTTTCCATGCATTTCTTGCTAAAAGAGCTAAGATCGTGATTATCTCTGTTGCTGAATGAGCTAGGGGGCTATTCAACTCCGATCTAAAAGAGACACACTAACTTAATGTAGAAACACCGTTATTTTGTCTCCTAACTCATTTTCCTAACAAGACAACCTCAATGATAAGACGAACACTGTTTTCCATGCATTTCTTGCTGAAAGAGCTAAGATCGTGATTATCTCTGTTGCTGAATGAGCTAGGGGGCTAATTCAACTCCGATCTAAAAGAGACACACTAACTTAATGTAGAAACACCGTTATTTTGTCTCCTAACTCATTTTCCTAACAAGACAACCTCAATGATAAGACGAACACTGTTTTCCATGAATTTCTTGCTAAAAGAGCTAAGATCGTGATTATCTCTGTTGCTGAATCAGCTAGGGGGCTATTCAACTCTGATCTAAAAGAGACACACTAACTTAATGTAGAAACACCGTTATTTTGTCTCCTAACTCATTTTCCTAACAAGACAACCTCAATGATAAGACGAACACTGTTTTTCATGCATTTCTTGCTAAAAGAGCTAAGATAGTGATTATCTTTATTGCTGAATGAGCTAGGGGGCTATTCAACTCCGATCTAAAAGAGACACACTAGCTTAATGTAGAAACACCGTTATTGTGTCTCCTAACTCATTTTCCTAACAAGACAACCTCAATGATAAGACGCACACTGTTTTCCATGCATTTCTTGCTAAAAGAGCTAAGATCGTGATTATCTCTGTTTCTGAATTAGCTAGGGGGCTAATTCAACTCCGATCTAAAAGAGACATACTAACTTAATGTAGAAACACCGTTATTTTGTCTCCTAACTCATTTTCCTAACAAGACAACCTCAATGATAAGACTCACACTGTTTTCCATGCATTTCTTGCTATCTCTGTTGCTGAATCAGCTAGGGGGTTATTCAACTCTGATCTAAAAGAGACACACTAGCTTAATGTGGAAACACCGTTATTGTGTCTCCTAACTCATTTTCCTAACAAGACAACCTCAATGATAAGACGAACACTGTTTTCCATGCATTTCTTGCTAAAAGAGCTAAGATCGTGATTATCTCTGTTGCTGAATGAGCTAGGGGGCTATTCAACTCCGATCTAAAAGAGACACACTAACTTAATGTAGAAACACCGTTATTTTGTCTCCTAACTCATTTTCCTAACAAGACAACCTCAATGATAAGACGCACACTGTTTTCCATGCATTTCTTGCTAAAAGAGCTAAGATAGTGATTATCTTTATTGCTGAATGAGCTAGGGGGCTATTCAACTCCGATCTAAAAGAGACACACTAGCTTAATGTAGAAACACCGTTATTGTGTCTCCTAACTCATTTTCCTAACAAGACAACCTCAATGATAAGACGAACACTGTTTTCCATGCATTTCTTGCTAAAAGAGCTAAGATCGTGATTATCTCTGTTGCTGAATGAGCTAGGGGGCTATTCAACTCCGATCTAAAAGAGACACACTAACTTAATGTAGAAACACCGTTATTTTGTCTCCTAACTCATTTTCCTAACAAGACAACCTCAATGATAAGACGCACACTGTTTTCCATGCATTTCTTGCTAAAAGAGCTAAGATCGTGATTATCTCTGTTTCTGAATTAGCTAGGGGGCTAATTCAACTCCGATCTAAAAGAGACATACTAACTTAATGTAGAAACACCGTTATTTTGTCTCCTAACTCATTTTCCTAACAAGACAACCTCAATGATAAGACTCACACTGTTTTCCATGCATTTCTTGCTATCTCTGTTGCTGAATCAGCTAGGGGGTTATTCAACTCTGATCTAAAAGAGACACACTAACTTAATGTAGAAACACCGTTATTTTGTCTCCTAACTCATTTTCCTAACAAGACAACCTCAATGATAAGACTCACACTGTTTTCCATGCATTCTTGCTAAAAGAGCTAAGATCGTGATTATCTCTGTTGCTGAATGAGCTAGGGGGCTAATTCAACTCCGATCTAAAAGAGACACACTAACTTAATGTAGAAACACCGTTATTTTGTCTCCTAACTCATTTTCCTAACAAGACAACCTCAATGATAAGACGCACACTGTTTTCCATGCATTTCTTGCTGAAAGAGCTAAGATCGTGATTATCTCTGTAGCTGAATGAGCTAGGGGGCTAATTCAACTCCGATCTAAAAGAGACACACTAACTTAATGTAGAAACACCGTTATTTTGTCTCCTAACTCATTTTCCTAACAAGACAACCTCAATGATAAGACGAACACTGTTTTCCATGCATTTCTTGCTAAAAGAGCTAAGATAGTGATTATCTCTGTTGCTGAATGAGCTAGGGGGCTAATTCAACTCCGATCTAAAAGAGACACACTAACTTAATGTAGAAACACCGTTATTTTGTCTCCTAACTCATTTTCCTAACAAGACAACCTCAATGATAAGACGCACACTGTTTTCCATGCATTTCTTGCTAAAAGAGCTAAGATCGTGATTATCTCTGTTGCTGAATGAGCTAGGGGGCTATTCAACTCCGATCTAAAAGAGACACACTAACTTAATGTAGAAACACCGTTATTGTGTCTCCTAACTCATTTTCCTAACAAGACAACCTCAATGATAAGACGCACACTGTTTTCCATGCATTTCTTGCTAAAAGAGCTAAGATTGTGATTATCTCTGTTGCTGAATGAGCTAGGGGGCTATTCAACTCTGATCTAAAAGAGACACACTAACATAATGTAGAAACACCGTTATTTTGTCTCCTAACTCATTTTCCTAACAAGACAACCTCAATGATAAGACTCACACTGTTTTCCATGCATTTCTTGCTATCTCTGTTGCTGAATCAGCTAGGGGGTTATTCAACTCTGATCTAAAAGAGACACACTAACTTAATGTAGAAACACCGTTATTTTGTCTCCTAACTCATTTTCCTAACAAGACAACCTCAATGATAAGACGCACACTGTTTTCCATGAATTTCTTGCTAAAAGAGCTAAGATTGTGATTATCTCTGTTGCTGAATCAGCTAGGGGGCTATTCAACTCTGATCTAAAAGAGACACACTAACTTAATGTAGAAACACCGTTATTTTGTCTCCTAACTCATTTTCCTAACAAGACAACCTCAATGATAAGACGCACACTGTTTTCCATGCATTTCTTGCTAAAAGAGCTAAGATAGTGATTATCTTTATTGCTGAATGAGCTAGGGGGCTATTCAACTCCGATCTAAAAGAGACACACTAGCTTAATGTAGAAACACCGTTATTGTGTCTCCTAACTCATTTTCCTAACAAGACAACCTCAATGATAAGACGAACACTGTTTTCCATGCTTTTCTTGCTAAAAGAGCTAAGATCGTGATTATCTCTGTTGCTGAATGAGCTAGGGGTTAATTCAACTCCGATCTAAAAGAGACACACTAACATAATGTAGAAACACCGTTATTTTGTCTCCTAACTCATTTTCCTAACAAGACAACCTCAATGATAAGACGAACACTGTTTTCCATGCATTTCTTGCTAAAAGAGCTAAGATCGTGATTATCTCTGTTGCTGAATCAGCTAGGGGGCTAATTCAACTCCGATCTAAAAGAGACACACTAACATAATGTAGAAACACCGTTATTTTGTCTCCTAACTCATTTTCCTAACAAGACAACCTCAATGATAAGACGAACACTGTTTTCCATGCATTTCTTGCTAAAAGAGCTAAGATCGTGATTATCTCTGTTGCTGAATGAGCTAGGGGGCTATTCAACTCCGATCTAAAAGAGACACACTAACTTAATGTAGAAACACCGTTATTTTGTCTCCTAACTCATTTTCCTAACAAGACAACCTCAATGATAAGACGAACACTGTTTTCCATGCATTTCTTGCTGAAAGAGCTAAGATCGTGATTATCTCTGTTGCTGAATGAGCTAGGGGGCTAATTCAACTCCGATCTAAAAGAGACACACTAACTTAATGTAGAAACACCGTTATTTTGTCTCCTAACTCATTTTCCTAACAAGACAACCTCAATGATAAGACGCACACTGTTTTCCATGAATTTCTTGCTAAAAGAGCTAAGATCGTGATTATCTCTGTTGCTGAATCAGCTAGGGGGCTATTCAACTCCGATCTAAAAGAGACACACTAACTTAATGTAGAAACACCGTTATTGTGTCTCCTAACTCATTTTCCTAACAAGACAACCTCAATGATAAGACGCACACTGTTTTCCATGCATTTCTTGCTAAAAGAGCTAAGATTGTGATTATCTCTGTTGCTGAATGAGCTAGGGGGCTAATTCAACTCCGATCTAAAAGAGACACAATAACTTAATGTAGAAACACCGTTATTTTGTCTCCTAACTCATTTTCCCAACAAGACAACCTCAATGATAAGACGCACACTGTTTTCCATGCATTTCTTGCTAAAAGAGCTAAGATAGTGATTATCTTTATTGCTGAATGAGCTAGGGGGCTATTCAACTCTGATCTAAAAGAGACACACTAACTTAATGTAGAAATACCGTTATTTTGTCTCCTAACTCATTTTCCTAACAAGACAACCTCAATGATAAGACGAACACTGTTTTCTATGCATTTCTTGCTAAAAGAGCTAAGATCGTGATTATCTCTGTTGCTGAATGAGCTAGGGGGCTATTCAACTCTGATCTAAAAGAGACACACTAACTTAATGTAGAAACACCGTTATTGTGTCTCCTAACTCATTTTCCTAACAAGACAACCTCAATGGTAAGACGCACACTGTTTTCCATGCATTTCTTGCTAAAAGAGCTAAGATCGTGATTATCTCTGTTGCTGAATGAGCTAGGGGGCTAATTCAACTCCGATCTAAAAGAGACACAATAACTTAATGTAGAAACACCGTTATTTTGTCTCCTAACTCATTTTCCTAACAAGACAACCTCAATGATAAGACGCACACTGTTTTCCATGCATTTCTTGCTAAAAAAACTAAGATCGTGATTATCTCTGTTGCTGAATCAGCTAGGGGGCTAATTCAACTCCGATCTAAAAGAGACACACTAACATAATGTAGAAACACCGTTATTTTGTCTCCTAACTCATTTTCCTAACAAGACAACCTCAATGATAAGACGAACACTGTTTTCCATGCATTTCTTGCTAAAAGAGCTAAGATCGTGATTATCTCTGTTGCTGAATGAGCTAGGGGGCTATTCAACTCCGATCTAAAAGAGACACACTAACTTAATGTAGAAACACCGTTATTTTGTCTCCTAACTCATTTTCCTAACAAGACAACCTCAATGATAAGACGCACACTGTTTTCCATGCATTTCTTGCTAAAAAAACTAAGATCGTGATTATCTCTGTTGCTGAATCAGCTAGGGGGCTAATTCAACTCCGATCTAAAAGAGACACACTAACATAATGTAGAAACACCGTTATTTTGTCTCCTAACTCATTTTCCTAACAAGACAACCTCAATGATAAGACGAACACTGTTTTCCATGCATTTCTTGCTAAAAGAGCTAAGATCGTGATTATCTCTGTTGCTGAATGAGCTAGGGGGCTATTCAACTCCGATCTAAAAGAGACACACTAACTTAATGTAGAAACACCGTTATTTTGTCTCCTAACTCATTTTCCTAACAAGACAACCTCAATGATAAGACGAACACTGTTTTCCATGCATTTCTTGCTGAAAGAGCTAAGATCGTGATTATCTCTGTTGCTGAATGAGCTAGGGGGCTAATTCAACTCCGATCTAAAAGAGACACACTAACTTAATGTAGAAACACCGTTATTTTGTCTCCTAACTCATTTTCCTAACAAGACAACCTCAATGATAAGACGCACACTGTTTTCCATGAATTTCTTGCTAAAAGAGCTAAGATTGTGATTATCTCTGTTGCTGAATCAGCTAGGGGGCTATTCAACTCTGATCTAAAAGAGACACACTAACTTAATGTAGAAACACCGTTATTTTGTCTCCTAACTCATTTTCCTAACAAGACAACCTCAATGATAAGACGAACACTGTTTTTCATGCATTTCTTGCTAAAAGAGCTAAGATAGTGATTATCTTTATTGCTGAATGAGCTAGGGGGCTATTCAACTCCGATCTAAAAGAGACACACTAGCTTAATGTAGAAACACCGTTATTGTGTCTCCTAACTCATTTTCCTAACAAGACAACCTCAATGATAAGACGCACACTGTTTTCCATGCATTTCTTGCTAAAAGAGCTAAGATCGTGATTATCTCTGTTTCTGAATTAGCTAGGGGGCTAATTCAACTCCGATCTAAAAGAGACATACTAACTTAATGTAGAAACACCGTTATTTTGTCTCCTAACTCATTTTCCTAACAAGACAACCTCAATGATAAGACTCACACTGTTTTCCATGCATTTCTTGCTATCTCTGTTGCTGAATCAGCTAGGGGGTTATTCAACTCTGATCTAAAAGAGACACACTAGCTTAATGTGGAAACACCGTTATTGTGTCTCCTAACTCATTTTCCTAACAAGACAACCTCAATGATAAGACGAACACTGTTTTCCATGCATTTCTTGCTAAAAGAGCTAAGATCGTGATTATCTCTGTTGCTGAATGAGCTAGGGGGCTATTCAACTCCGATCTAAAAGAGACACACTAACTTAATGTAGAAACACCGTTATTTTGTCTCCTAACTCATTTTCCTAACAAGACAACCTCAATGATAAGACGCACACTGTTTTCCATGCATTTCTTGCTAAAAGAGCTAAGATAGTGATTATCTTTATTGCTGAATGAGCTAGGGGGCTATTCAACTCCGATCTAAAAGAGACACACTAGCTTAATGTAGAAACACCGTTATTGTGTCTCCTAACTCATTTTCCTAACAAGACAACCTCAATGATAAGACGAACACTGTTTTCCATGCATTTCTTGCTAAAAGAGCTAAGATCGTGATTATCTCTGTTGCTGAATGAGCTAGGGGGCTATTCAACTCCGATCTAAAAGAGACACACTAACTTAATGTAGAAACACCGTTATTTTGTCTCCTAACTCATTTTCCTAACAAGACAACCTCAATGATAAGACGCACACTGTTTTCCATGCATTTCTTGCTAAAAGAGCTAAGATCGTGATTATCTCTGTTTCTGAATTAGCTAGGGGGCTAATTCAACTCCGATCTAAAAGAGACATACTAACTTAATGTAGAAACACCGTTATTTTGTCTCCTAACTCATTTTCCTAACAAGACAACCTCAATGATAAGACTCACACTGTTTTCCATGCATTTCTTGCTATCTCTGTTGCTGAATCAGCTAGGGGGTTATTCAACTCTGATCTAAAAGAGACACACTAACTTAATGTAGAAACACCGTTATTTTGTCTCCTAACTCATTTTCCTAACAAGACAACCTCAATGATAAGACTCACACTGTTTTCCATGCATTCTTGCTAAAAGAGCTAAGATCGTGATTATCTCTGTTGCTGAATGAGCTAGGGGGCTAATTCAACTCCGATCTAAAAGAGACACACTAACTTAATGTAGAAACACCGTTATTTTGTCTCCTAACTCATTTTCCTAACAAGACAACCTCAATGATAAGACGCACACTGTTTTCCATGCATTTCTTGCTGAAAGAGCTAAGATCGTGATTATCTCTGTAGCTGAATGAGCTAGGGGGCTAATTCAACTCCGATCTAAAAGAGACACACTAACTTAATGTAGAAACACCGTTATTTTGTCTCCTAACTCATTTTCCTAACAAGACAACCTCAATGATAAGACGAACACTGTTTTCCATGCATTTCTTGCTAAAAGAGCTAAGATAGTGATTATCTCTGTTGCTGAATGAGCTAGGGGGCTAATTCAACTCCGATCTAAAAGAGACACACTAACTTAATGTAGAAACACCGTTATTTTGTCTCCTAACTCATTTTCCTAACAAGACAACCTCAATGATAAGACGCACACTGTTTTCCATGCATTTCTTGCTAAAAGAGCTAAGATCGTGATTATCTCTGTTGCTGAATGAGCTAGGGGGCTATTCAACTCCGATCTAAAAGAGACACACTAACATAATGTAGAAACACCGTTATTGTGTCTCCTAACTCATTTTCCTAACAAGACAACCTCAATGATAAGACGCACACTGTTTTCCATGCATTTCTTGCTAAAAGAGCTAAGATTGTGATTATCTCTGTTGCTGAATGAGCTAGGGGGCTATTCAACTCTGATCTAAAAGAGACACACTAACATAATGTAGAAACACCGTTATTGTGTCTCCTAACTCATTTTCCTAACAAGACAACCTCAATGATAAGACGCACACTGTTTTCCATGCATTTCTTGCTAAAAAAACTAAGATCGTGATTATCTCTGTTGCTGAATCAGCTAGGGGGCTAATTCAACTCCGATCTAAAAGAGACACACTAACATAATGTAGAAACACCGTTATTTTGTCTCCTAACTCATTTTCCTAACAAGACAACCTCAATGATAAGACGAACACTGTTTTCCATGCATTTCTTGCTAAAAGAGCTAAGATCGTGATTATCTCTGTTTCTGAATTAGCTAGGGGGCTAATTCAACTCCGATCTAAAAGAGACATACTAACTTAATGTAGAAACACCGTTATTTTGTCTCCTAACTCATTTTCCTAACAAGACAACCTCAATGATAAGACTCACACTGTTTTCCATGCATTTCTTGCTATCTCTGTTGCTGAATCAGCTAGGGGGTTATTCAACTCTGATCTAAAAGAGACACACTAACTTAATGTAGAAACACCGTTATTTTGTCTCCTAACTCATTTTCCTAACAAGACAACCTCAATGATAAGACTCACACTGTTTTCCATGCATTTCTTGCTATCTCTGTTGCTGAATCAGCTAGGGGGTTATTCAACTCTGATCTAAAAGAGACACACTAACTTAATGTAGAAACACCGTTATTTTGTCTCCTAACTCATTTTCCTAACAAGACAACCTCAATGATAAGACGCACACTGTTTTCCATGAATTTCTTGCTAAAAGAGCTAAGATCGTGATTATCTCTGTTGCTGAATCAGCTAGGGGGCTATTCAACTCTGATCTAAAAGAGACACACTAACTTAATGTAGAAACACCGTTATTTTGTCTCCTAACTCATTTTCCTAACAAGACAACCTCAATGATAAGACGCACACTGTTTTCCATGCATTTCTTGCTAAAAGAGCTAAGATAGTGATTATCTTTATTGCTGAATGAGCTAGGGGGCTATTCAACTCCGATCTAAAAGAGACACACTAGCTTAATGTAGAAACACCGTTATTGTGTCTCCTAACTCATTTTCCTAACAAGACAACCTCAATGATAAGACGAACACTGTTTTCCATGCATTTCTTGCTAAAAGAGCTAAGATCGTGATTATCTCTGTTGCTGCATGAGCTAGGGGGCTAATTCAACTCCGATCTAAAAGAGACACACTAACATAATGTAGAAACACCGTTATTTTGTCTCCTAACTCATTTTCCTAACAAGACAACCTCAATGATAAGACGAACACTGTTTTCCATGCATTTCTTGCTAAAAGAGCTAAGATCGTGATTATCTCTGTTGCTGAATCAGCTAGGGGGCTAATTCAACTCCGATCTAAAAGAGACACACTAACATAATGTAGAAACACCGTTATTTTGTCTCCTAACTCATTTTCCTAACAAGACAACCTCAATGATAAGACGAACACTGTTTTCCATGCATTTCTTGCTAAAAGAGCTAAGATCGTGATTATCTCTGTTGCTGAATGAGCTAGGGGGCTATTCAACTCCGATCTAAAAGAGACACACTAACTTAATGTAGAAACACCGTTATTTTGTCTCCTAACTCATTTTCCTAACAAGACAACCTCAATGATAAGACGAACACTGTTTTCCATGCATTTCTTGCTGAAAGAGCTAAGATCGTGATTATCTCTGTTGCTGAATGAGCTAGGGGGCTAATTCAACTCCGATCTAAAAGAGACACACTAACTTAATGTAGAAACACCGTTATTTTGTCTCCTAACTCATTTTCCTAACAAGACAACCTCAATGATAAGACGCACACTGTTTTCCATGAATTTCTTGCTAAAAGAGCTAAGATCGTGATTATCTCTGTTGCTGAATCAGCTAGGGGGCTATTCAACTCTGATCTAAAAGAGACACACTAACTTAATGTAGAAACACCGTTATTTTGTCTCCTAACTCATTTTCCTAACAAGACAACCTCAATGATAAGATGAACACTGTTTTCCATGCATTTCTTGCTATCTCTGTTGCTGAATCAGCTAGGGGGTTATTCAACTCTGATCTAAAAGAGACACACTAACTTAATGTAGAAACACCGTTATTTTGTCTCCTAACTCATTTTCCTAACAAGACAACCTCAATGATAAGACTCACGCTGTTTTCCATGCATTTCTTGCTAAAAGAGCTAAGATCGTGATTATCTCTGTTGCTGAATGAGCTAGGGGGCTAATTCAACTCCGATCTAAAAGAGACACACTAACTTAATGTAGAAACACCGTTATTTTGTCTCCTAACTCATTTTCCTAACAAGACAACCTCAATGATAAGACGAACACTGTTTTCCATGCATTTCTTGCTGAAAGAGCTAAGATCGTGATTATATCTGTTGCTGAATGAGCTAGGGGGCTAATTCAACTCCGATCTAAAAGAGACACACTAACTTAATGTAGAAACACCGTTATTTTGTCTCCTAACTCATTTTCCTAACAAGACAACCTCAATGATAAGACGAACACTGTTTTCCATGCATTTCTTTCTGAAAGAGCTAAGATCGTGATTATCTCTGTTGCTGAATGAGCTAGGGGGCTAATTCAACTCCGATCTAAAAGAGACACACTAACTTAATGTAGAAACACCGTTATTTTGTCTCCTAACTCATTTTCCTAACAAGACAACCTCAATGATAAGACGAACACTGTTTTCCATGCATTTCTTGCTGAAAGTGCTAAGATCGTGATTATCTCTGTTGCTGAATGAGCTAGGGGGCTAATTCAACTCCGATCTAAAAGAGACACACTAACTTAATGTAGAAACACCGTTATTTTGTCTCCTAACTCATTTTCCTAACAAGACAACCTCAATGATAAGACGAACACTGTTTTCCATGCATTTCTTGCTAAAAGAGCTAAGATAGTGATTATCTCTGTTGCTGAATGAGCTAGGGGGCTAATTCAACTCCGATCTAAAAGAGACACACTAACTTAATGTAGAAACACCGTTATTTTGTCTCCTAACTCATTTTCCTAACAAGACAACCTCAATGATAAGACGCACACTGCATTCCATGCATTTCTTGCTAAAAGAGCTAAGATCGTGATTATCTCTGTTGCTGAATGAGCTAGGGGGCTATTCAACTCCGATCTAAAAGAGACACACTAACTGAATGAAGAAACACCGTTATTTTGTCTCCTAACTCATTTTCCTAACAAGACAACCTCAATGATAAGACGCACACTGTTTTCCATGAATTTCTTGCTAAAAGAGCTAAGATCGTGATTATCTCTGTTGCTGAATGATCTTGGGGGCTAATTCAACTCCGATCTAAAAGAGACACACTAACTTAATGTAGAAACACCGTTATTTTTTCTCCTAACTCATTTTCCTAACAAGACAACCTCAATGATAAGACAAACACTGTTTTCCATGCATTTCTTGCTAAAAGAGCTAAGATCGTGATTATCTCTGTTGCTGAATGAGCTAGGGGGCTATTCAACTCCGATCTAAAAGAGACACACTAACTTAATGTAGAAACACCGTTATTTTGTCTCCTAACTCATTTTCCTAACAAGACAACCTCAATGATAAGACGCACACTGTTTTCCATGCATTTCTTGCTAAAAGAGCTAAGATCGTGATTATCTCTGTTGCTGAATGAGCTAGGGGGCTAATTCAACTCCGATCTAAAAGAGACACACTAACTTAATGTAGAAACACCGTTATTTTGTATCCTAACTCATTTTCCTAACAAGACAACCTCAATGATAAGACGAACACTGTTTTTTTTATGCATTTCTTGCTATCTCTGTTGCTGAATCAGCTAGGGGGCTATTCAACTCTGATCTAAAAGAGACACACTAACTTAATGTAGAAACACCGTTATTTTGTCTCCTAACTCATTTTCCTAACAAGACAACCTCAATGATAAGACGCACACTGTTTTCCATGCATTTCTTGCTAAAAGAGCTAAGATCGTGATTATCTCTGTTGCTGAATGAGCTAGGGGGCTAATTCAACTCCGATCTAAAAGAGACACACTAACTTAATGTAGAAACACCGTTATTTTGTCTCCTAACTCATTTTCCTAACAAGACAACCTCAATGATAAGACGAACACTGTTTTCCATGCATTTCTTGCTAAAAGAGCTAAGATCGTGATTATCTCTGTTGCTGAATGAGCTAGGGGGCTATTCAACTCTGATCTAAAAGAGACACACTAACTTAATGTAGAAACACCGTTATTGTGTCTCCTAACTCATTTTCCTAACAAGACAACCTCAATGATAAGACGCACACTGTTTTCCATGCATTTCTTGCTAAAAGAGCTAAGATCGTGATTATCTCTGTTGCTGAATGAGCTAGGGGGCTAATTCAACTCCGATCTAAAAGAGACACAATAACTTAATGTAGAAACTTCGTTATTTTGTCTCCTAACTCATTTTCCCAACAAGACAACCTCAATGATAAGACGCACACTGTTTTCCATGCATTTCTTGCTAAAAGAGCTAAGATAGTGATTATCTTTATTGCTGAATGAGCTAGGGGGCTATTCAACTCCGATCTAAAAGAGACACACTAGCTTAATGTAGAAACACCGTTATTGTGTCTCCTAACTCATTTTCCTAACAAGACAACCTCAATGATAAGACGAACACTGTTTTCCATGCATTTCTTGCTAAAAGAGCTAAGATCGTGATTATCTCTGTTGCTGAATGAGCTAGGGGGCTATTCAACTCCGATCTAAAAGAGACACACTAACTTAATGTAGAAACACCGTTATTTTGTCTCCTAACTCATTTTCCTAACAAGACAACCTCAATGATAAGACACACACTGTTTTCCATGCATTTCTTGCTAAAAGAGCTAAGATCGTGATTATCTCTGTTTCTGAATTAGCTAGGGGGCTAATTCAACTCCGATCTAAAAGAGACATACTAACTTAATGTAGAAACACCGTTATTTTGTCTCCTAACTCATTTTCCTAACAAGACAACCTCAATGATAAGACTCACACTGTTTTCCATGCATTTCTTGCTATCTCTGTTGCTGAATCAGCTAGGGGGTTATTCAACTCTGATCTAAAAGAGACACACTAGCTTAATGTGGAAACACCGTTATTGTGTCTCCTAACTCATTTTCCTAACAAGACAACCTCAATGATAAGACGAACACTGTTTTCCATGCATTTCTTGCTAAAAGAGCTAAGATCGTGATTATCTCTGTTGCTGAATGAGCTAGGGGGCTATTCAACTCCGATCTAAAAGAGACACACTAACTTAATGTAGAAACACCGTTATTTTGTCTCCTAACTCATTTTCCTAACAAGACAACCTCAATGATAAGACGAACACTGTTTTCCATGCATTTCTTGCTAAAAGAGCTAAGATCGTGATTATCTCTGTTTCTGAATTAGCTAGGGGGCTAATTCAACTCCGATCTAAAAGAGACATACTAACTTAATGTAGAAACACCGTTATTTTGTCTCCTAACTCATTTTCCTAACAAGACAACCTCAATGATAAGACTCACACTGTTTTCCATGCATTTCTTGCTATCTCTGTTGCTGAATCAGCTAGGGGGTTATTCAACTCTGATCTAAAAGAGACACACTAACTTAATGTAGAAACACCGTTATTTTGTCTCCTAACTCATTTTCCTAACAAGACAACCTCAATGATAAGACTCACACTGTTTTCCATGCATTTCTTGCTAAAAGAGCTAAGATCGTGATTATCTCTGTTGCTGAATGAGCTAGGGGGCTAATTCAACTCCGATCTAAAAGAGACACACTAACTTAATGTAGAAACACCGTTATTTTGTCTCCTAACTCATTTTCCTAACAAGACAACCTCAATGATAAGACGAACACTGTTTTCCATGCATTTCTTGCTAAAAGAGCTAAGATAGTGATTATCTCTGTTGCTGAATGAGCTAGGGGGCTATTCAACTCCGATCTAAAAGAGACACACTAACTTAATGTAGAAACACCGTTATTTTGTCTCCTAACTCATTTTCCTAACAAGACAACCTCACTGATAAGACGCACACTGTTTTCCATGCATTTCTTGCTAAAAGAGCTAAGATCGTGATTATCTCTGTTGCTGAATGAGCTAGGGGGCTATTCAACTCCGATCTAAAAGAGACACACTAACTGAATGAAGAAACACCGTTATTTTGTCTCCTAACTCATTTTCCTAACAAGACAACCTCAATGATAAGACGAACACTGTTTTCCATGCATTTCTTGCTAAAAGAGCTAAGATCGTGATTATCTCTGTTGCTGAATGAGCTAGGGGGCTATTCAACTCCGATCTAAAAGAGACACACTAACTTAATGTAGAAACACCGTTATTTTGTCTCCTAACTCATTTTCCTAACAAGACAACCTCAATGATAAGACACACACTGTTTTCCATGCATTTCTTGCTAAAAGAGCTAAGATCGTGATTATCTCTGTTTCTGAATTAGCTAGGGGGCTAATTCAACTCCGATCTAAAAGAGACATACTAACTTAATGTAGAAACACCGTTATTTTGTCTCCTAACTCATTTTCCTAACAAGACAACCTCAATGATAAGACTCACACTGTTTTCCATGCATTTCTTGCTATCTCTGTTGCTGAATCAGCTAGGGGGTTATTCAACTCTGATCTAAAAGAGACACACTAGCTTAATGTGGAAACACCGTTATTGTGTCTCCTAACTCATTTTCCTAACAAGACAACCTCAATGATAAGACGAACACTGTTTTCCATGCATTTCTTGCTAAAAGAGCTAAGATCGTGATTATCTCTGTTGCTGAATGAGCTAGGGGGCTATTCAACTCCGATCTAAAAGAGACACACTAACTTAATGTAGAAACACCGTTATTTTGTCTCCTAACTCATTTTCCTAACAAGACAACCTCAATGATAAGACGAACACTGTTTTCCATGCATTTCTTGCTAAAAGAGCTAAGATCGTGATTATCTCTGTTTCTGAATTAGCTAGGGGGCTAATTCAACTCCGATCTAAAAGAGACATACTAACTTAATGTAGAAACACCGTTATTTTGTCTCCTAACTCATTTTCCTAACAAGACAACCTCAATGATAAGACTCACACTGTTTTCCATGCATTTCTTGCTATCTCTGTTGCTGAATCAGCTAGGGGGTTATTCAACTCTGATCTAAAAGAGACACACTAACTTAATGTAGAAACACCGTTATTTTGTCTCCTAACTCATTTTCCTAACAAGACAACCTCAATGATAAGACTCACACTGTTTTCCATGCATTTCTTGCTAAAAGAGCTAAGATCGTGATTATCTCTGTTGCTGAATGAGCTAGGGGGCTAATTCAACTCCGATCTAAAAGAGACACACTAACTTAATGTAGAAACACCGTTATTTTGTCTCCTAACTCATTTTCCTAACAAGACAACCTCAATGATAAGACGAACACTGTTTTCCATGCATTTCTTGCTAAAAGAGCTAAGATAGTGATTATCTCTGTTGCTGAATGAGCTAGGGGGCTATTCAACTCCGATCTAAAAGAGACACACTAACTTAATGTAGAAACACCGTTATTTTGTCTCCTAACTCATTTTCCTAACAAGACAACCTCACTGATAAGACGCACACTGTTTTCCATGCATTTCTTGCTAAAAGAGCTAAGATCGTGATTATCTCTGTTGCTGAATGAGCTAGGGGGCTATTCAACTCCGATCTAAAAGAGACACACTAACTGAATGAAGAAACACCGTTATTTTGTCTCCTAACTCATTTTCCTAACAAGACAACCTCAATGATAAGACGCACACTGTTTTCCATGAATTTCTTGCTAAAAGAGCTAAGATCGTGATTATCTCTGTTGCTGAATGATCTTGGGGGCTAATTCAACTCCGATCTAAAAGAGACACACTAACTTAATGTAGAAACACCGTTATTTTTTCTCCTAACTCATTTTCCTAACAAGACAACCTCAATGATAAGACAAACACTGTTTTCCATGCATTTCTTGCTAAAAGAGCTAAGATCGTGATTATCTCTGTTGCTGAATGAGCTAGGGGGCTTTTCAACTCCGATCTAAAAGAGACACACTAACTTAATGTAGAAACACCGTTATTTTGTCTCCTAACTCATTTTCCTAACAAGACAACCTCAATGATAAGACGCACACTGTTTTCCATGCATTTCTTGCTAAAAGAGCTAAGATCGTGATTATCTCTGTTGCTGATGAGCTAGGGGGCTAATTCAACTCCGATCTAAAAGAGACACACTAACTTAATGTAGAAACACCGTTATTTTGTATCCTAACTCATTTTCCTAACAAGACAACCTCAATGATAAGACGAACACTGTTTTTTTTATGCATTTCTTGCTATCTCTGTTGCTGAATCAGCTAGGGGGCTATTCAACTCTGATCTAAAAGAGACACACTAACTTAATGTAGAAACACCGTTATTTTGTCTCCTAACTCATTTTCCTAACAAGACAACCTCAATGATAAGACGCACACTGTTTTCCATGCATTTCTTGCTAAAAGAGCTAAGATCGTGATTATCTCTGTTGCTGAATGAGCTAGGGGGCTAATTCAACTCCGATCTAAAAGAGACACACTAACTTAATGTAGAAACACCGTTATTTTGTCTCCTAACTCATTTTCCTAACAAGACAACCTCAATGATAAGACGCACACTGTTTTCCATGCATTTCTTGCTAAAAGAGCTAAGATCGTGATTATCTCTGTTGCTGAATGAGCTAGGGGGCTAATTCAACTCCGATCTAAAAGAGACACACTAACTTAATGTAGAAACACCGTTATTTTGTCTCCTAACTCATTTTCCTAACAAGACAACCTCAATGATAAGACGAACACTGTTTTCCATGCATTTCTTGCTAAAAGAGCTAAGATCGTGATTATCTCTGTTGCTGAATGAGCTAGGGGGCTATTCAACTCTGATCTAAAAGAGACACACTAACTTAATGTAGAAACACCGTTATTGTGTCTCCTAACTCATTTTCCCAACAAGACAACCTCAATGATAAGACGCACACTGTTTTCCATGCATTTCTTGCTAAAAGAGCTAAGATAGTGATTATCTTTATTGCTGAATGAGCTAGGGGGCTATTCAACTCCGATCTAAAAGAGACACACTAGCTTAATGTAGAAACACCGTTATTGTGTCTCCTAACTCATTTTCCTAACAAGACAACCTCAATGATAAGACGAACACTGTTTTCCATGCATTTCTTGCTAAAAGAGCTAAGATCGTGATTATCTCTGTTGCTGAATGAGCTAGGGGGCTATTCAACTCCGATCTAAAAGAGACACACTAACTTAATGTAGAAACACCGTTATTTTGTCTCCTAACTCATTTTCCTAACAAGACAACCTCAATGATAAGACGAACACTGTTTTCCATGCATTTCTTGCTGAAAGAGCTAAGATCGTGATTATCTCTGTTGCTGAATGAGCTAGGGGGCTAATTCAACTCCGATCTAAAAGAGACACACTAACTTAATGTAGAAACACCGTTATTTTGTCTCCTAACTCATTTTCCTAACAAGACAACCTCAATGATAAGACGAACACTGTTTTCCATGCATTTCTTGCTAAAAGAGCTAAGATAGTGATTATCTCTGTTGCTGAATGAGCTAGGGGGCTAATTCAACTCCGATCTAAAAGAGACACACTAACTTAATGTAGAAACACCGTTATTTTGTCTCCTTACTCATTTTCCTAACAAGACAACCTCAATGATAAGACGAACACTGTTTTCCATGCATTTCTTGCTAAAAGAGCTAAGATCGTGATTATCTCTGTTGCTGAATGAGCTAGGGGGCTATTCAACTCCGATCTAAAAGAGACACACTAACTTAATGTAGAAACACCGTTATTTTGTCTCCTAACTCATTTTCCTAACAAGACAACCTCAATGATAAGACGCACACTGTTTTCCATGCATTTCTTGCTAAAAGAGCTAAGATCGTGATTATTTCTGTTGCTGATTGAGCTAGGGGGCTAATTTAACTCCGATCTAAAAGAGACACACTAACTTATTGTAGAAACACCGTTATTTTTTCTCCTAACTCATTTTCCTAACAAGACAACCTCAATGATAAGACGCACACTGTTTTCCATGCATTTCTTGCTAAAAGAGCTAAGATCGTGATTATCTCTGTTGCTGAATGAGCTAGGGGGCTAATTCAAATCCGATCTAAAAGAGACACACTAACTTAATGTAGAAACACCGTTATTTTGTCTCCTAACTCATTTTCCTAACAAGACAACCTCAATGATAAGACGCACACTGTTTTCCATGAATTTCTTGCTAAAAGAGCTAAGATCGTGATTATCTCTGTTGCTGAATCAGCTAGGGGGCTATTCAACTCTGATCTAAAAGAGACACACTAACTTAATGTAGAAACACCGTTATTGTGTCTCCTAACTCATTTTCCTAACAAGACAACCTCAATGATAAGACGCACACTGTTTTCCATGCATTTCTTTCTAAAAGAGCTAAGATTGTGATTATCTCTGTTGCTGAATGAGCTAGGGGGCTAATTCAACTCCGATCTAAAAGAGACACAATAACTTAATGTAGAAACACCGTTATTTTGTCTCCTAACTCATTTTCCCAACAAGACAACCTCAATGATAAGACGCACACTGTTTTCCATGCATTTCTTGCTAAAAGAGCTAAGATAGTGATTATCTTTATTGCTGAATGAGCTAGGGGGCTATTCAACTCCGATCTAAAAGAGACACACTAGCTTAATGTAGAAACACCGTTATTGTGTCTCCTAACTCATTTTCCTAACAAGACAACCTCAATGATAAGACGAACACTGTTTTCCATGCATTTCTTGCTAAAAGAGCTAAGATCGTGATTATCTCTGTTGCTGAATGAGCTAGGGGGCTATTCAACTCCGATCTAAAAGAGACACACTAACTGAATGAAGAAACACCGTTATTTTGTCTCCTAACTCATTTTCCTAACAAGACAACCTCAATGATAAGACGCACACTGTTTTCCATGAATTTCTTGCTAAAAGAGCTAAGATCGTGATTATCTCTGTTGCTGAATGATCTTGGGGGCTAATTCAACTCCGATCTAAAAGAGACACACTAACTTAATGTAGAAACACCGTTATTTTTTCTCCTAACTCATTTTCCTAACAAGACAACCTCAATGATAAGACAAACACTGTTTTCCATGCATTTCTTGCTAAAAGAGCTAAGATCGTGATTATCTCTGTTGCTGAATGAGCTAGGGGGCTATTCAACTCCGATCTAAAAGAGACACACTAACTTAATGTAGAAACACCGTTATTTTGTCTCCTAACTCATTTTCCTAACAAGACAACCTCAATGATAAGACGCACACTGTTTTCCATGCATTTCTTGCTAAAAGAGCTAAGATCGTGATTATCTCTGTTGCTGATGAGCTAGGGGGCTAATTCAACTCCGATCTAAAAGAGACACACTAACTTAATGTAGAAACACCGTTATTTTGTATCCTAACTCATTTTCCTAACAAGACAACCTCAATGATAAGACGAACACTGTATTTTTTATGCATTTCTTGCTATCTCTGTTGCTGAATCAGCTAGGGGGCTATTCAACTCTGATCTAAAAGAGACACACTAACTTAATGTAGAAACACCGTTATTTTGTCTCCTGACTCATTTTCCTAACAAGACAACCTCAATGATAAGACGCACACTGTTTTCCATGCATTTCTTGCTAAAAGAGCTAAGATCGTGATTATCTCTGTTGCTGAATGAGCTAGGGGGCTAATTCAACTCCGATCTAAAAGAGACACACTAACTTAATGTAGAAACACCGTTATTTTGTCTCCTAACTCATTTTCCTAACAAGACAACCTCAATGATAAGACGAACACTGTTTTCCATGCATTTCTTGCTAAAAGAGCTAAGATCGTGATTATCTCTGTTGCTGAATGAGCTAGGGGGCTATTCAACTCTGATCTAAAAGAGACACACTAACTTAATGTAGAAACACCGTTATTGTGTCTCCTAACTCATTTTCCTAACAAGACAACCTCAATGATAAGACGCACACTGTTTTCCATGCATTTCTTGCTAAAAGAGCTAAGATTGTGATTATCTCTGTTGCTGAATGAGCTAGGGGGCTAATTCAACTCCGATCTAAAAGAGACACAATAACTTAATGTAGAAACACCGTTATTTTGTCTCCTAACTCATTTTCCCAACAAGACAACCTCAATGATAAGACGCACACTGTTTTCCATGCATTTCTTGCTAAAAGAGCTAAGATAGTGATTATCTTTATTGCTGAATGAGCTAGGGGGCTATTCAACTCCGATCTAAAAGAGACACACTAGCTTAATTTAGAAACACCGTTATTGTGTCTCCTAACTCATTTTCCTAACAAGACAACCTCAATGATAAGACGAACACTGTTTTCCATGCATTTCTTGCTAAAAGAGCTAAGATCGTGATTATCTCTGTTGCTGAATGAGCTAGGGGGCTATTCAACTCCGATCTAAAAGAGACACACTAACTTAATGTAGAAACACCGTTATTTTGTCTCCTAACTCATTTTCCTAACAAGACAACCTCAATGATAAGACGAACACTGTTTTCCATGCATTTCTTGCTGAAAGAGCTAAGATCGTGATTATCTCTGTTGCTGAATGAGCTAGGGGGCTAATTCAACTCCGATCTAAAAGAGACACACTAACTTAATGTAGAAACACCGTTATTTTGTCTCCTAACTCATTTTCCTAACAAGACAACCTCAATGATAAGACGCACACTGTTTTCCATGAATTTCTTGCTAAAAGAGCTAAGATCGTGATTATCTCTGTTGCTGAATCAGCTAGGGGGCTATTCAACTCTGATCTAAAAGAGACACACTAACTTAATGTAGAAACACCGTTATTTTGTCTCCTTACTCATTTTCCTAACAAGACAACCTCAATGATAAGACGCACACTGTTTTCCATGCATTTCTTGCTAAAAGAGCTAAGATAGTGATTATCTTTATTGCTGAATGAGCTAGGGGGCTATTCAACTCCGATCTAAAAGAGACACACTAGCTTAATGTAGAAACACCGTTATTGTGTCTCCTAACTCATTTTCCTAACAAGACAACCTCAATGATAAGACGAACACTGTTTTCCATGCATTTCTTGCTAAAAGAGCTAAGATCGTGATTATCTCTGTTGCTGAATGAGCTAGGGGGCTATTCAACTCCGATCTAAAAGAGACACACTAACTTAATGTAGAAACACCGTTATTTTGTCTCCTAACTCATTTTCCTAACAAGACAACCTCAATGATAAGACGCACACTGTTTTCCATGCATTTCTTGCTAAAAGAGCTAAGATCGTGATTATCTCTGTTTCTGAATTAGCTAGGGGGCTAATTCAACTCCGATCTAAAAGAGACATACTAACTTAATGTAGAAACACCGTTATTTTGTCTCCTAACTCATTTTCCTAACAAGACAACCTCAATGATAAGACTCACACTGTTTTCCATGCATTTCTTGCTATCTCTGTTGCTGAATCAGCTAGGGGGTTATTCAACTCTGATCTAAAAGAGACACACTAACTTAATGTAGAAACACCGTTATTTTGTCTCCTAACTCATTTTCCTAACAAGACAACCTCAATGATAAGACTCACACTGTTTTCCATGCATTCTTGCTAAAAGAGCTAAGATCGTGATTATCTCTGTTGCTGAATGAGCTAGGGGGCTAATTCAACTCCGATCTAAAAGAGACACACTAACTTAATGTAGAAACACCGTTATTTTGTCTCCTAACTCATTTTCCTAACAAGACAACCTCAATGATAAGACGCACACTGTTTTCCATGCATTTCTTGCTGAAAGAGCTAAGATCGTGATTATCTCTGTTGCTGAATGAGCTAGGGGGCTAATTCAACTCCGATCTAAAAGAGACACACTAACTTAATGTAGAAACACCGTTATTTTGTCTCCTAACTCATTTTCCTAACAAGACAACCTCAATGATAAGACGAACACTGTTTTCCATGCATTTCTTGCTAAAAGAGCTAAGATAGTGATTATCTCTGTTGCTGAATGAGCTAGGGGGCTAATTCAACTCCGATCTAAAAGAGACACACTAACTTAATGTAGAAACACCGTTATTTTGTCTCCTAACTCATTTTCCTAACAAGACAACCTCAATGATAAGACGCACACTGTTTTCCATGCATTTCTTGCTAAAAGAGCTAAGATCGTGATTATCTCTGTTGCTGAATGAGCTAGGGGGCTATTCAACTCCGATCTAAAAGAGACACACTAACTGAATGAAGAAACACCGTTATTTTGTCTCCTAACTCATTTTCCTAACAAGACAACCTCAATGATAAGACGCACACTGTTTTTCATGAATTTCTTGCTAAAAGAGCTAAGATCGTGATTATCTCTGTTGCTGAATGATCTTGGGGGCTAATTCAACTCCGATCTAAAAGAGACACACTAACTTAATGTAGAAACACCGTTATTTTTTCTCCTAACTCATTTTCCTAACAAGACAACCTCAATGATAAGACAAACACTGTTTTCCATGCATTTCTTGCTAAAAGAGCTAAGATCGTGATTATCTCTGTTGCTGAATGAGCTAGGGGGCTATTCAACTCCGATCTAAAAGAGACACACTAACTTAATGTAGAAACACCGTTATTTTGTCTCCTAACTCATTTTCCTAACAAGACAACCTCAATGATAAGACGCACACTGTTTTCCATGCATTTCTTGCTAAAAGAGCTAAGATCGTGATTATCTCTGTTGCTGATGAGCTAGGGGGCTAATTCAACTCCGATCTAAAAGAGACACACTAACTTAATGTAGAAACACCGTTATTTTGTATCCTAACTCATTTTCCTAACAAGACAACCTCAATGATAAGACGAACACTGTTTTTTTTATGCATTTCTTGCTATCTCTGTTGCTGAATCAGCTAGGGGGCTATTCAACTCTGATCTAAAAGAGACACACTAACTTAATGTAGAAACACCGTTATTTTGTCTCCTAACTCATTTTCCTAACAAGACAACCTCAATGATAAGACGCACACTGTTTTCCATGCATTTCTTGCTAAAAGAGCTAAGATCGTGATTATCTCTGTTGCTGAATGAGCTAGGGGGCTATTCAACTCCGATCTAAAAGAGACACACTAACTTAATGTAGAAACACCGTTATTTTGTCTCCTAACTCATTTTCCTAACAAGACAACCTCAATGATAAGACGAACACTGTTTTCCATGCATTTCTTGCTGAAAGAGCTAAGATCGTGATTATCTCTGTTGCTGAATGAGCTAGGGGGCTAATTCAACTCCGATCTAAAAGAGACACACTAACTTAATGTAGAAACACCGTTATTTTGTCTCCTAACTCATTTTCCTAACAAGACAACCTCAATGATAAGACGCACACTGTTTTCCATGAATTTCTTGCTAAAAGAGCTAAGATCGTGATTATCTCTGTTGCTGAATCAGCTAGGGGGCTATTCAACTCTGATCTAAAAGAGACACACTAACTTAATGTAGAAACACCGTTATTTTGTCTCCTTACTCATTTTCCTAACAAGACAACCTCAATGATAAGACGCACACTGTTTTCCATGCATTTCTTGCTAAAAGAGCTAAGATAGTGATTATCTTTATTGCTGAATGAGCTAGGGGGCTATTCAACTCCGATCTAAAAGAGACACACTAGCTTAATGTAGAAACACCGTTATTGTGTCTCCTAACTCATTTTCCTAACAAGACAACCTCAATGATAAGACGAACACTGTTTTCCATGCATTTCTTGCTAAAAGAGCTAAGATCGTGATTATCTCTGTTGCTGAATGAGCTAGGGGGCTATTCAACTCCGATCTAAAAGAGACACACTAACTTAATGTAGAAACACCGTTATTTTGTCTCCTAACTCATTTTCCTAACAAGACAACCTCAATGATAAGACGCACACTGTTTTCCATGCATTTCTTGCTAAAAGAGCTAAGATCGTGATTATCTCTGTTTCTGAATTAGCTAGGGGGCTATTCAACTCCGATCTAAAAGAGACACACTAACTGAATGAAGAAACACCGTTATTTTGTCTCCTAACTCATTTTCCTAACAAGACAACCTCAATGATAAGACGCACACTGTTTTTCATGAATTTCTTGCTAAAAGAGCTAAGATCGTGATTATCTCTGTTGCTGAATGATCTTGGGGGCTAATTCAACTCCGATCTAAAAGAGACACACTAACTTAATGTAGAAACACCGTTATTTTTTCTCCTAACTCATTTTCCTAACAAGACAACCTCAATGATAAGACAAACACTGTTTTCCATGCATTTCTTGCTAAAAGAGCTAAGATCGTGATTATCTCTGTTGCTGAATGAGCTAGGGGGCTATTCAACTCCGATCTAAAAGAGACACACTAACTTAATGTAGAAACACCGTTATTTTGTCTCCTAACTCATTTTCCTAACAAGACAACCTCAATGATAAGACGCACACTGTTTTCCATGCATTTCTTGCTAAAAGAGCTAAGATCGTGATTATCTCTGTTGCTGATGAGCTAGGGGGCTAATTCAACTCCGATCTAAAAGAGACACACTAACTTAATGTAGAAACACCGTTATTTTGTATCCTAACTCATTTTCCTAACAAGACAACCTCAATGATAAGACGAACACTGTTTTTTTTATGCATTTCTTGCTATCTCTGTTGCTGAATCAGCTAGGGGGCTATTCAACTCTGATCTAAAAGAGACACACTAACTTAATGTAGAAACACCGTTATTTTGTCTCCTAACTCATTTTCCTAACAAGACAACCTCAATGATAAGACGCACACTGTTTTCCATGCATTTCTTGCTAAAAGAGCTAAGATCGTGATTATCTCTGTTGCTGAATGAGCTAGGGGGCTAATTCAACTCCGATCTAAAAGAGACACACTAACTTAATGTAGAAACACCGTTATTTTGTCTCCTAACTCATTTTCCTAACAAGACAACCTCAATGATAAGACGAACACTGTTTTCCATGCATTTCTTGCTAAAAGAGCTAAGATCGTGATTATCTCTGTTGCTGAATGAGCTAGGGGGCTATTCAACTCCGATCTAAAAGAGACACACTAACTTAATGTAGAAACACCGTTATTGTGTCTCCTAACTCATTTTCCTAACAAGACAACCTCAATGATAAGACGCACACTGTTTTCCATGCATTTCTTGCTAAAAGAGCTAAGATTGTGATTATCTCTGTTGCTGAATGAGCTAGGGGGCTAATTCAACTCCGATCTAAAAGAGACACAATAACTTAATGTAGAAACACCGTTATTTTGTCTCCTAACTCATTTTCCCAACAAGACAACCTCAATGATAAGACGCACACTGTTTTCCATGCATTTCTTGCTAAAAGAGCTAAGATAGTGATTATCTTTATTACTGAATGAGCTAGGGGGCTATTCAACTCCGATCTAAAAGAGACACACTAGCTTAATGTAGAAACACCGTTATTGTGTCTCCTAACTCATTTTCCTAACAAGACAACCTCAATGATAAGACGAACACTGTTTTCCATGCATTTCTTGCTAAAAGAGCTAAGATCGTGATTATCTCTGTTGCTGAATGAGCTAGGGGGCTATTCAACTCCGATCTAAAAGAGACACACTAACTTAATGTAGAAACACCGTTATTTTGTCTCCTAACTCATTTTCCTAACAAGACAACCTCAATGATAAGACGAACACTGTTTTCCATGCATTTCTTGCTGAAAGAGCTAAGATCGTGATTATCTCTGTTGCTGAATGAGCTAGGGGGCTAATTCAACTCCGATCTAAAAGAGACACACTAACTTAATGTAGAAACACCGTTATTTTGTCTCCTTACTCATTTTCCTAACAAGACAACCTCAATGATAAGACGCACACTGTTTTCCATGCATTTCTTTTAAAAGAGCTAAGATCGTGATTATCTCTGTTGCTGAATGAGCTAGGGGGCTATTCAACTCCGATCTAAAAGAGACACACTAACTTAATGTAGAAACACCGTTATTTTGTCTCCTAACTCATTTTCCTAACAAGACAACCTCAATGATAAGACGTACACTGTTTTCCATGCATTTCTTGCTAAAAGAGCTAAGATCGTGATTATCTCTGTTGCTGATTGAGCTAGGGGGCTAATTTAACTCCGATCTAAAAGAGACACACTAACTTATTGTAGAAACACCGTTATTTTTTCTCCTAACTCATTTTCCTAACAAGACAACCTCAATGATAAGACGCACACTGTTTTCCATGCATTTCTTGCTAAAAGAGCTAAGATCGTGATTATCTCTGTTGCTGAATGAGCTAGGGGGCTAATTCAAATCCGATCTAAAAGAGACACACTAACTTAATGTAGAAACACCGTTATTTTGTCTCCTAACTCATTTTCCTAACAAGACAACCTCAATGATAAGACGCACACTGTTTTCCATGAATTTCTTGCTAAAAGAGCTAAGATCGTGATTATCTCTGTTGCTGAATCAGCTAGGGGGCTATTCAACTCTGATCTAAAAGAGACACACTAACTTAATGTAGAAACACCGTTATTTTGTCTCCTAACTCATTTTCCTAACAAGACAACCTCAATGATAAGACGCACACTGTTTTCCATGCATTTCTTGCTAAAAGAGCTAAGATCGTGATTATCTCTGTTTCTGAATTAGCTAGGGGGCTAATTCAACTCCGATCTAAAAGAGACACACTAACTTAATGTAGAAACACCGTTATTTTGTCTCCTAACTCATTTTCCTAACAAGACAACCTCAATGATAAGACTCACACTGTTTTCCATGCATTTCTTGCTATCTCTGTTGCTGAATCAGCTAGGGGGTTATTCAACTCTGATCTAAAAGAGACACACTAACTTAATGTAGAAACACCGTTATTTTGTCTCCTAACTCATTTTCCTAACAAGACAACCTCAATGATAAGACTCACACTGTTTTCCATGCATTCTTGCTAAAAGAGCTAAGATCGTGATTATCTCTGTTGCTGAATGAGCTAGGGGGCTAATTCAACTCCGATCTAAAAGAGACACACTAACTTAATGTAGAAACACCGTTATTTTGTCTCCTAACTCATTTTCCTAACAAGACAACCTCAATGATAAGACGCACACTGTTTTCCATGCATTTCTTGCTGAAAGAGCTAAGATCGTGATTATCTCTGTTGCTGAATGAGCTAGGGGGCTAATTCAACTCCGATCTAAAAGAGACACACTAACTTAATGTAGAAACACCGTTATTTTGTCTCCTAACTCATTTTCCTAACAAGACAACCTCAATAATAAGACGAACACTGTTTTCCATGCATTTCTTGCTAAAAGAGCTAAGATAGTGATTATCTCTGTTGCTGAATGAGCTAGGGGGCTAATTCAACTCCGATCTAAAAGAGACACACTAACTTAATGTAGAAACACCGTTATTTTGTCTCCTAACTCCTTTTCCTAACAAGACAACCTCAATGATAAGACGCACACTGTTTTCCATGCATTTCTTGCTAAAAGAGCTAAGATCGTGATTATCTCTGTTGCTGAATGAGCTAGGGGGCTTTTCAACTCCGATCTAAAAGAGACACACTAACTGAATGAAGAAACACCGTTATTTTGTCTCCTAACTCATTTTCCTAACAAGACAACCTCAATGATAAGACGCACACTGTTTTCCATGAATTTCTTGCTAAAAGAGCTAAGATCGTGATTATCTCTGTTGCTGAATGATCTTGGGGGCTAATTCAACTCCGATCTAAAAGAGACACACTAACTTAATGTAGAAACACCGTTATTTTTTCTCCTAACTCATTTTCCTAACAAGACAACCTCAATGATAAGACAAACACTGTTTTCCATGCATTTCTTGCTAAAAGAGCTAAGATCGTGATTATCTCTGTTGCTGAATGAGCTAGGGGGCTATTCAACTCCGATCTAAAAGAGACACACTAACTTAATGTAGAAACACCGTTATTTTGTCTCCTAACTCATTTTCCTAACAAGACAACCTCAATGATAAGACGCACACTGTTTTCCATGCATTTCTTGCTAAAAGAGCTAAGATCGTGATTATCTCTGTTGCTGATGAGCTAGGGGGCTAATTCAACTCCGATCTAAAAGAGACACACTAACTTAATGTAGAAACACCGTTATTTTGTATCCTAACGCATTTTCCTAACAAGACAACCTCAATGATAAGACGAACACTGTTTTTTTTATGCATTTCTTGCTATCTCTGTTGCTGAATCAGCTAGGGGGCTATTCAACTCTGATCTAAAAGAGACACACTAACTTAATGTAGAAACACCGTTATTTTGTCTCCTAACTCATTTTCCTAACAAGACAACCTCAATGATAAGACGCACACTGTTTTCCATGCATTTCTTGCTAAAAGAGCTAAGATCGTGATTATCTCTGTTGCTGAATGAGCTAGGGGGCTAATTCAACTCCGATCTAAAAGAGACACACTAACTTAATGTAGAAACACCGTTATTTTGTCTCCTAACTCATTTTCCTAACAAGACAACCTCAATGATAAGACGAACACTGTTTTCCATGCATTTCTTGCTAAAAGAGCTAAGATCGTGATTATCTCTGTTGCTGAATGAGCTAGGGGGCTATTCAACTCTGATCTAAAAGAGACACACTAACTTAATGTAGAAACACCGTTATTGTGTCTCCTAACTCATTTTCCTAACAAGACAACCTCAATGATAAGACGCACACTGTTTTCCATGCATTTCTTGCTAAAAGAGCTAAGATTGTGATTATCTCTGTTGCTGAATGAGCTAGGGGGCTAATTCAACTCCGATCTAAAAGAGACACAATAACTTAATGTAGAAACACCGTTATTTTGTCTCCTAACTCATTTTCCCAACAAGACAACCTCAATGATAAGACGCACACTGTTTTCCATGCATTTCTTGCTAAAAGAGCTAAGATAGTGATTATCTTTATTGCTGAATGAGCTAGGGGGCTATTCAACTCCGATCTAAAAGAGACACACTAGCTTAATGTAGAAACACCGTTATTGTGTCTCCTAACTCATTTTCCTAACAAGACAACCTCAATGATAAGACGAACACTGTTTTCCATGCATTTCTTGCTAAAAGAGCTAAGATCGTGATTATCTCTGTTGCTGAATGAGCTAGGGGGCTATTCAACTCCGATCTAAAAGAGACACACTAACTTAATGTAGAAACACCGTTATTTTGTCTCCTAACTCATTTTCCTAACAAGACAACCTCAATGATAAGACGAACACTGTTTTCCATGCATTTCTTGCTGAAAGAGCTAAGATCGTGATTATCTCTGTTGCTGAATGAGCTAGGGGGCTAATTCAACTCCGATCTAAAAGAGACACACTAACTTAATGTAGAAACACCGTTATTTTGTCTCCTAACTCATTTTCCTAACAAGACAACCTCAATGATAAGACGAACACTGTTTTCCATGCATTTCTTGCTAAAAGAGCTAAGATAGTGATTATCTCTGTTGCTGAATGAGCTAGGGGGCTAATTCAACTCCGATCTAAAAGAGACACACTAACTTAATGTAGAAACACCGTTATTTTGTCTCCTTACTCATTTTCCTAACAAGACAACCTCAATGATAAGACGCACACTGTTTTCCATGCATTTCTTGCTAAAAGAGCTAAGATCGTGATTATCTCTGTTGCTGAATGAGCTAGGGGGCTATTCAACTCCGATCTAAAAGAGACACACTAACTTAATGTAGAAACACCGTTATTTTGTCTCCTAACTCATTTTCCTAACAAGACAACCTCAATGATAAGACGCACACTGTTTTCCATGCATTTCTTGCTAAAAGAGCTAAGATCGTGATTATCTCTGTTGCTGAATGAGCTAGGGGGCTATTCAACTCCGATCTAAAAGAGACACACTAACTTAATGTAGAAACACCGTTATTTTGTCTCCTAACTCATTTTCCTAACAAGACAACCTCAATGATAAGACGCACACTGTTTTCCATGCATTTCTTGCTAAAAGAGCTAAGATCGTGATTATTTCTGTTGCTGATTGAGCTAGGGGGCTAATTTAACTCCGATCTAAAAGAGACACACTAACTTATTGTAGAAACACCGTTATTTTTTCTCCTAACTCATTTTCCTAACAAGACAACCTCAATGATAAGACGCACACTGTTTTCCATGCATTTCTTGCTAAAAGAGCTAAGATCGTGATTATCTCTGTTGCTGAATGAGCTAGGGGGCTAATTCAAATCCGATCTAAAAGAGACACACTAACTTAATGTAGAAACACCGTTATTTTGTCTCCTAACTCATTTTCCTAACAAGACAACCTCAATGATAAGACGCACACTGTTTTCCATGAATTTCTTGCTAAAAGAGCTAAGATCGTGATTATCTCTGTTGCTGAATCAGCTAGGGGGCTATTCAACTCTGATCTAAAAGAGACACACTAACTTAATGTAGAAACACCGTTATTGTGTCTCCTAACTCATTTTCCTAACAAGACAACCTCAATGATAAGACGCACACTGTTTTCCATGCATTTCTTGCTAAAAGAGCTAAGATTGTGATTATCTCTGTTGCTGAATGAGCTAGGGGGCTAATTCAACTCCGATCTAAAAGAGACACAATAACTTAATGTAGAAACACCGTTATTTTGTCTCCTAACTCATTTTCCCAACAAGACAACCTCAATGATAAGACGCACACTGTTTTCCATGCATTTCTTGCTAAAAGAGCTAAGATAGTGATTATCTTTATTGCTGAATGAGCTAGGGGGC
Organism: Engystomops pustulosus; assembly: GCF_040894005.1. NCBI lineage: Eukaryota > Metazoa > Chordata > Amphibia > Anura > Leptodactylidae > Engystomops > Engystomops pustulosus. The sequence continues at coordinate 73,301,074 of NC_092419.1, forward strand.
TTTTCAACTCCGATCTAAAAGAGACACACTAGCTTAATGTAGAAACACCGTTATTGTGTCTCCTAACTCATTTTCCTAACAAGACAACCTCAATGATAAGACGAACACTGTTTTCCATGCATTTCTTGCTAAAAGAGCTAAGATCGTGATTATCTCTGTTGCTGAATGAGCTAGGGGGCTATTCAACTCCGATCTAAAAGAGACACACTAACTTAATGTAGAAACACCGTTATTTTGTCTCCTAACTCATTTTCCTAACAAGACAACCTCAATGATAAGACGAACACTGTTTTCCATGCATTTCTTGCTGAAAGAGCTAAGATCGTGATTATCTCTGTTGCTGAATGAGCTAGGGGGCTAATTCAACTCCGATCTAAAAGAGACACACTAACTTAATGTAGAAACACCGTTATTTTGTCTCCTAACTCATTTTCCTAACAAGACAACCTCAATGATAAGACGAACACTGTTTTCCATGCATTTCTTGCTAAAAGAGCTAAGATAGTGATTATCTCTGTTGCTGATTGAGCTAGGGGGCTAATTCAACTCCGATCTAAAAGAGACACACTAACTTAATGTAGAAACACCGTTATTTTGTCTCCTTACTCATTTTCCTAACAAGACAACCTCAATGATAAGACGCACACTGTTTTCCATGCATTTCTTGCTAAAAGAGCTAAGATCGTGATTATCTCTGTTGCTGAATGAGCTAGGGGGCTATTCAACTCCGATCTAAAAGAGACACACTAACTTAATGTAGAAACACCGTTATTTTGTCTCCTAACTCATTTTCCTAACAAGAGAACCTCAATGATAAGACGCACACTGTTTTCCATGCATTTCTTGCTAAAAGAGCTAAGATCGTGATTATCTCTGTTGCTGAATGAGCTAGGGGGCTATTCAACTCCGATCTAAAAGAGACACACTAACTTAATGTAGAAACACCGTTATTTTGTCTCCTAACTCATTTTCCTAACAAGACAACCTCAATGATAAGACGCACACTGTTTTCCATGCATTTCTTGCTAAAAGAGCTAAGATCGTGATTATTTCTGTTGCTGATTGAGCTAGGGGGCTAATTTAACTCCGATCTAAAAGAGACACACTAACTTATTGTAGAAACACCGTTATTTTTTCTCCTAACTCATTTTCCTAACAAGACAACCTCAATGATAAGACGCACACTGTTTTCCATGCATTTCTTGCTAAAAGAGCTAAGATCGTGATTATCTCTGTTGCTGAATGAGCTAGGGGGCTAATTCAAATCCGATCTAAAAGAGACACACTAACTTAATGTAGAAACACCGTTATTTTGTCTCCTAACTCATTTTCCTAACAAGACAACCTCAATGATAAGACGCACACTGTTTTCCATGAATTTCTTGCTAAAAGAGCTAAGATCGTGATTATCTCTGTTGCTGAATCAGCTAGGGGGCTATTCAACTCTGATCTAAAAGAGACACACTAACTTAATGTAGAAACACCGTTATTTTGTCTCCTAACTCATTTTCCTAACAAGACAACCTCAATGATAAGACGCACACTGTTTTCCATGCATTTCTTGCTAAAAGAGCTAAGATAGTGATTATCTTTATTGCTGAATGAGCTAGGGGGCTATTCAACTCCGATCTAAAAGAGACACACTAGCTTAATGTAGAAACACCGTTATTGTGTCTCCTAACTCATTTTCCTAACAAGACAACCTCAATGATAAGACGAACACTGTTTTTTTTATGCATTTCTTGCTATCTCTGTTGCTGAATCAGCTAGGGGGCTATTCAACTCTGATCTAAAAGAGACACACTAACTTAATGTAGAAACACCGTTATTTTGTCTCCTAACTCATTTTCCTAACAAGACAACCTCAATGATAAGACGCACACTGTTTTCCATGCATTTCTTGCTAAAAGAGCTAAGATCGTGATTATCTCTGTTGCTGAATGAGCTAGGGGGCTAATTCAACTCCGATCTAAAAGAGACACACTAACTTAATGTAGAAACACCGTTATTTTGTCTCCTAACTCATTTTCCTAACAAGACAACCTCAATGATAAGACGAACACTGTTTTCCATGCATTTCTTGCTAAAAGAGCTAAGATCGTGATTATCTCTGTTCCTGAATGAGCTAGGGGGCTATTCAACTCTGATCTAAAAGAGACACACTAACTTAATGTAGAAACACCGTTATTGTGTCTCCTAACTCATTTTCCTAACAAGACAACCTCAATGATAAGACGCACACTGTTTTCCATGCATTTCTTGCTAAAAGAGCTAAGATTGTGATTATCTCTGTTGCTGAATGAGCTAGGGGGCTAATTCAACTCCGATCTAAAAGAGACACAATAACTTAATGTAGAAACACCGTTATTTTGTCTCCTAACTCATTTTCCCAACAAGACAACCTCAATGATAAGACGCACACTGTTTTCAATGCATTTCTTGCTAAAAGAGCTAAGATAGTGATTATCTTTATTGCTGAATGAGCTAGGGGGCTATTCAACTCCGATCTAAAAGAGACACACTAGCTTAATGTAGAAACACCGTTATTGTGTCTCCTAACTCATTTTCCTAACAAGACAACCTCAATGATAAGACGAACACTGTTTTCCATGCATTTCTTGCTAAAAGAGCTAAGATCGTGATTATCTCTGTTGCTGAATGAGCTAGGGGGCTATTCAACTCCGATCTAAAAGAGACACACTAACTTAATGTAGAAACACCGTTATTTTGTCTCCTAACTCATTTTCCTAACAAGACAACCTCAATGATAAGACGAACACTGTTTTCCATGCATTTCTTGCTGAAAGAGCTAAGATCGTGATTATCTCTGTCGCTGAATGAGCTAGGGGGCTAATTCAACTCCGATCTAAAAGAGACACACTAACTTAATGTAGAAACACCGTTATTTTGTCTCCTAACTCATTTTCCTAACAAGACAACCTCAATGATAAGACGAACACTGTTTTCCATGAATTTCTTGCTAAAAGAGCTAAGATCGTGATTATCTCTGTTGCTGAATGAGCTAGGGGGCTAATTCAACTCCGATCTAAAAGAGACACACTAACTTAATGTAGAAACACCGTTATTTTGTCTCCTTACTCATTTTCCTAACAAGACAACCTCAATGATAAGACGCACACTGTTTTCCATGCATTTCTTTTAAAAGAGCTAAGATCGTGATTATCTCTGTTGCTGAATGAGCTAGGGGGCTATTCAACTCCGATCTAAAAGAGACACACTAACTTAATGTAGAAACACCGTTATTTTGTCTCCTAACTCATTTTCCTAACAAGACAACCTCAATGATAAGACGTACACTGTTTTCCATGCATTTCTTGATAAAAGAGCTAAGATCGTGATTATCTCTGTTGCTGAATGAGCTAGGGGGCTATTCAACTCCGATCTAAAAGAGACACACTAACTTAATGTAGAAACACCGTTATTTTGTCTCCTAACTCATTTTCCTAACAAGACAACCTCAATGATAAGACGCACACTGTTTTCCATGCATTTCTTGCTAAAAGAGCTAAGATCGTGATTATTTCTGTTGCTGATTGAGCTAGGGGGCTAATTTAACTCCGATCTAAAAGAGACACACTAACTTATTGTAGAAACACCGTTATTTTTTCTCCTAACTCATTTTCCTAACAAGACAACCTCAATGATAAGACGCACACTGTTTTCCATGCATTTCTTGCTAAAAGAGCTAAGATCGTCATTATCTCTGTTGCTGAATGAGCTAGGGGGCTAATTCAAATCCGATCTAAAAGAGACACACTAACTTAATGTAGAAACACCGTTATTTTGTCTCCTAACTCATTTTCCTAACAAGACAACCTCAATGATAAGACGCACACTGTTTTCCATGCATTTCTTGCTAAAAGAGCTAAGATAGTGATTATCTTTATTGCTGAATGAGCTAGGGGGCTATTCAACTCCGATCTAAAAGAGACACACTAGCTTAATGTAGAAACACCGTTATTGTGTCTCCTAACTCATTTTCCTAACAAGACAACCTCAATGATAAGACGAACACTGTTTTCCATGCATTTCTTGCTAAAAGAGCTAAGATCGTGATTATCTCTGTTGCTGAATGAGCTAGGGGGCTATTCAACTCCGATCTAAAAGAGACACACTAACTTAATGTAGAAACACCGTTATTTTGTCTCCTAACTCATTTTCCTAACAAGACAACCTCAATGATAAGACGCACACTGTTTTCCATGCATTTCTTGCTAAAAGAGCTAAGATCGTGATTATCTCTGTTTCTGAATTAGCTAGGGGGCTAATTCAACTCTGATCTAAAAGAGACATACTAACTTAATGTAGAAACACCGTTATTTTGTCTCCTAACTCATTTTCCTAACAAGACAACCTCAATGATAAGACTCACACTGTTTTCCATGCATTTCTTGCTATCTCTGTTGCTGAATCAGCTAGGGGGTTATTCAACTCTGATCTAAAAGAGACACACTAACTTAATGTAGAAACACCGTTATTTTGTCTCCTAACTCATTTTCCTAACAAGACAACCTCAATGATAAGACTCACACTGTTTTCCATGCATTCTTGCTAAAAGAGCTAAGATCGTTATTATCTCTGTTGCTGAATGAGCTAGGGGGCTAATTCAACTCCGATCTAAAAGAGACACACTAACTTAATGTAGAAACACCGTTATTTTGTCTCCTAACTCATTTTCCTAACAAGACAACCTCAATGATAAGACGCACACTGTTTTCCATGCATTTCTTGCTGAAAGAGCTAAGATCGTGATTATCTCTGTTGCTGAATGAGCTAGGGGGCTAATTCAACTCCGATCTAAAAGAGACACACTAACTTAATGTAGAAACACCGTTATTTTGTCTCCTAACTCATTTTCCTAACAAGACAACCTCAATGATAAGACGCACACTGTTTTCCATGCATTTCTTTTAAAAGAGCTAAGATCGTGATTATCTCTGTTGCTGAATGAGCTAGGGGGCTATTCAACTCCGATCTAAAAGAGACACACTAACTTAATGTAGAAACACCGTTATTTTGTCTCCTAACTCATTTTCCTAACAAGACAACCTCAATGATAAGACGTACACTGTTTTCCATGCATTTCTTGATAAAAGAGCTAAGATCGTGATTATCTCTGTTGCTGAATGAGCTAGGGGGCTATTCAACTCCGATCTAAAAGAGACACACTAACTTAATGTAGAAACACCGTTATTTTGTCTCCTAACTCATTTTCCTAACAAGACAACCTCAATGATAAGACGCACACTGTTTTCCATGCATTTCTTGCTAAAAGAGCTAAGATCGTGATTATTTCTGTTGCTGATTGAGCTAGGGGGCTAATTTAACTCCGATCTAAAAGAGACACACTAACTTATTGTAGAAACACCGTTATTTTTTCTCCTAACTCATTTTCCTAACAAGACAACCTCAATGATAAGACGCACACTGTTTTCCATGCATTTCTTGCTAAAAGAGCTAAGATCGTCATTATCTCTGTTGCTGAATGAGCTAGGGGGCTAATTCAAATCCGATCTAAAAGAGACACACTAACTTAATGTAGAAACACCGTTATTTTGTCTCCTAACTCATTTTCCTAACAAGACAACCTCAATGATAAGACGCACACTGTTTTCCATGCATTTCTTGCTAAAAGAGCTAAGATAGTGATTATCTTTATTGCTGAATGAGCTAGGGGGCTATTCAACTCCGATCTAAAAGAGACACACTAGCTTAATGTAGAAACACCGTTATTGTGTCTCCTAACTCATTTTCCTAACAAGACAACCTCAATGATAAGACGAACACTGTTTTCCATGCATTTCTTGCTAAAAGAGCTAAGATCGTGATTATCTCTGTTGCTGAATGAGCTAGGGGGCTATTCAACTCCGATCTAAAAGAGACACACTAACTTAATGTAGAAACACCGTTATTTTGTCTCCTAACTCATTTTCCTAACAAGACAACCTCAATGATAAGACGCACACTGTTTTCCATGCATTTCTTGCTAAAAGAGCTAAGATCGTGATTATCTCTGTTTCTGAATTAGCTAGGGGGCTAATTCAACTCCGATCTAAAAGAGACATACTAACTTAATGTAGAAACACCGTTATTTTGTCTCCTAACTCATTTTCCTAACAAGACAACCTCAATGATAAGACTCACACTGTTTTCCATGCATTTCTTGCTATCTCTGTTGCTGAATCAGCTAGGGGGTTATTCAACTCTGATCTAAAAGAGACACACTAACTTAATGTAGAAACACCGTTATTTTGTCTCCTAACTCATTTTCCTAACAAGACAACCTCAATGATAAGACTCACACTGTTTTCCATGCATTCTTGCTAAAAGAGCTAAGATCGTGATTATCTCTGTTGCTGAATGAGCTAGGGGGCTAATTCAACTCCGATCTAAAAGAGACACACTAACTTAATGTAGAAACACCGTTATTTTGTCTCCTAACTCATTTTCCTAACAAGACAACCTCAATGATAAGACGCACACTGTTTTCCATGCATTTCTTGCTGAAAGAGCTAAGATCGTGATTATCTCTGTTGCTGAATGAGCTAGGGGGCTAATTCAACTCCGATCTAAAAGAGACACACTAACTTAATGTAGAAACACCGTTATTTTGTCTCCTAACTCATTTTCCTAACAAGACAACCTCAATGATAAGACGAACACTGTTTTCCATGCATTTCTTGCTAAAAGAGCTAAGATAGTGATTATCTCTGTTGCTGAATGAGCTAGGGGGCTAATTCAACTCCGATCTAAAAGAGACACACTAACTTAATGTAGAAACACCGTTATTTTGTCTCCTAACTCATTTTCCTAACAAGACAACCTCAATGATAAGACGCACACTGTTTTCCATGCATTTCTTGCTAAAAGAGCTAAGATCGTGATTATCTCTGTTGCTGAATGAGCTAGGGGGCTATTCAACTCCGATCTAAAAGAGACACACTAACTGAATGAAGAAACACCGTTTTTTTGTCTCCTAACTCATTTTCCTAACAAGACAACCTCAATGATAAGACGCACACTGTTTTCCATGAATTTCTTGCTAAAAGAGCTAAGATCGTGATTATCTCTGTTGCTGAATGATCTTGGGGGCTAATTCAACTCCGATCTAAAAGAGACACACTAACTTAATGTAGAAACACCGTTATTTTTTCTCCTAACTCATTTTCCTAACAAGACAACCTCAATGATAAGACAAACACTGTTTTCCATGCATTTCTTGCTAAAAGAGCTAAGATCGTGATTATCTCTGTTGCTGAATGAGCTAGGGGGCTATTCAACTCCGATCTAAAAGAGACACACTAACTTAATGTAGAAACACCGTTATTTTGTCTCCTAACTCATTTTCCTAACAAGACAACCTCAATGATAAGACGCACACTGTTTTCCATGCATTTCTTGCTAAAAGAGCTAAGATCGTGATTATCTCTGTTGCTGATGAGCTAGGGGGCTAATTCAACTCCGATCTAAAAGAGACACACTAACTTAATGTAGAAACACCGTTATTTTGTATCCTAACTCATTTTCCTAACAAGACAACCTCAATGATAAAACTAACACTGTTTTTTTTATGCATTTCTTGCTATCTCTGTTGCTGAATCAGCTAGGGGGCTATTCAACTCTGATCTAAAAGAGACACACTAACTTAATGTAGAAACACCATTATTTTGTCTCCTAACTCATTTTCCTAACAAGACAACCTCAATGATAAGACGCACACTGTTTTCCATGCATTTCTTGCTAAAAGAGCTAAGATCGTGATTATCTCTGTTGCTGAATGAGCTAGGGGGCTAATTCAACTCCGATCTAAAAGAGACACACTAACTTAATGTAGAAACACCGTTATTTTGTCTCCTAACTCATTTTCCTAACAAGACAACCTCAATGATAAGACGAACACTGTTTTCCATGCATTTCTTGCTAAAAGAGCTAAGATCGTGATTATCTCTGTTGCTGAATGAGCTAGGGGGCTATTCAACTCTGATCTAAAAGAGACACACTAACTTAATGTAGAAACACTGTTATTGTGTCTCCTAACTCATTTTCCTAACAAGACAACCTCAATGATAAGACGCACACTGTTTTCCATGCATTTCTTGCTAAAAGAGCTAAGATTGTGATTATCTCTGTTGCTGAATGAGCTAGGGGGCTAATTCAACTCCGATCTAAAAGAGACACAATAACTTAATGTAGAAACACCGTTATTTTGTCTCCTAACTCATTTTCCCAACAAGACAACCTCAATGATAAGACGCACACTGTTTTCCATGCATTTCTTGCTAAAAGAGCTAAGATAGTGATTATCTTTATTGCTGAATGAGCTAGGGGGCTATTCAACTCCGATCTAAAAGAGACACACTAGCTTAATGTAGAAATACCGTTATTGTGTCTCCTAACTCATTTTCCTAACAAGACAACCTCAATGATAAGACGAACACTGTTTTCCATGCATTTCTTGCTAAAAGAGCTAAGATCGTGATTATCTCTGTTGCTGAATGAGCTAGGGGGCTATTCAACTCCGATCTAAAAGAGACACACTAACTTAATGTAGAAACACCGTTATTTTGTCTCCTAACTCATTTTCCTAACAAGACAACCTCAATGATAAGACGAACACTGTTTTCCATGCATTTCTTGCTGAAAGAGCTAAGATCGTGATTATCTCTGTTGCTGAATGAGCTAGGGGGCTAATTCAACTCCGATCTAAAAGAGACACACTAACTTAATGTAGAAACACCGTTATTTTGTCTCCTAACTCATTTTCCTAACAAGACAACCTCAATGATAAGACGCACACTGTTTTCCATGAATTTCTTGCTAAAAGAGCTAAGATCGTGATTATCTCTGTTGCTGAATCAGCTAGGGGGCTATTCAACTCTGATCTAAAAGAGACACACTAACTTAATGTAGAAACACCGTTATTTTGTCTCCTAACTCATTTTCCTAACAAGACAACCTCAATGATAAGACGCACACTGTTTTCCATGCATTTCTTGCTAAAAGAGCTAAGATAGTGATTATCTTTATTGCTGAATGAGCTAGGGGGCTATTCAACTCCGATCTAAAAGAGACACACTAGCTTAATGTAGAAACACCGTTATTGTGTCTCCTAACTCATTTTCCTAACAAGACAACCTCAATGATAAGACGAACACTGTTTTCCATGCATTTCTTGCTAAAAGAGCTAAGATCGTGATTATCTCTGTTGCTGAATGAGCTAGGGGGCTATTCAACTCCGATCTAAAAGAGACACACTAACTTAATGTAGAAACACCGTTATTTTGTCTCCTAACTCATTTTCCTAACAAGACAACCTCAATGATAAGACGCACACTGTTTTCCATGCATTTCTTGCTAAAAGAGCTAAGATCGTGATTATCTCTGTTTCTGAATTAGCTAGGGGGCTAATTCAACTCCGATCTAAAAGAGACATACTAACTTAATGTAGAAACACCGTTATTTTGTCTCCTAACTCATTTTCCTAACAAGACAACCTCAATGATAAGACTCACACTGTTTTCCATGCATTTCTTGCTATCTCTGTTGCTGAATCAGCTAGGGGGTTATTCAACTCTGATCTAAAAGAGACACACTAACTTAATGTAGAAACACCGTTATTTTGTCTCCTAACTCATTTTCCTAACAAGACAACCTCAATGATAAGACTCACACTGTTTTCCATGCATTCTTGCTAAAAGAGCTAAGATCGTGATTATCTCTGTTGCTGAATGAGCTAGGGGGCTAATTCAACTCCGATCTAAAAGAGACACACTAACTTAGTGTAGAAACACCGTTATTTTGTCTCCTAACTCATTTTCCTAACAAGACAACCTCAATGATAAGACGCACACTGTTTTCCATGCATTTCTTGCTGAAAGAGCTAAGATCGTGATTATCTCTGTTGCTGAATGAGCTAGGGGGCTAATTCAACTCCGATCTAAAAGAGACACACTAACTTAATGTAGAAACACCGTTATTTTGTCTCCTAACTCATTTTCCTAACAAGACAACCTCAATGATAAGACGAACACTGTTTTCCATGCATTTCTTGCTAAAAGAGCTAAGATAGTGATTATCTCTGTTGCTGAATGAGCTAGGGGGCTAATTCAACTCCGATCTAAAAGAGACACACTAACTTAATGTAGAAACACCGTTATTTTGTCTCCTAACTCATTTTCCTAACAAGACAACCTCAATGATAAGACGCACACTGTTTTCCATGCATTTCTTGCTAAAAGAGCTAAGATCGTGATTATCTCTGTTGCTGAATGAGCTAGGGGGCTATTCAACTCCGATCTAAAAGAGACACACTAACTGAATGAAGAAACACCGTTATTTTGTCTCCTAACTCATTTTCCTAACAAGACAACCTCAATGATAAGACGCACACTGTTTTCCATGAATTTCTTGCTAAAAGAGCTAAGATCGTGATTATCTCTGTTGCTGAATGATCTTGGGGGCTAATTCAACTCCGATCTAAAAGAGACACACTAACTTAATGTAGAAACACCGTTATTTTTTCTCCTAACTCATTTTCCTAACAAGACAACCTCAATGATAAGACAAACACTGTTTTCCATGCATTTCTTGCTAAAAGAGCTAAGATCGTGATTATCTCTGTTGCTGAATGAGCTAGGGGGCTATTCAACTCCGATCTAAAAGAGACACACTAACTTACTGTAGAAACACCGTTATTTTGTCTCCTAACTCATTTTCCTAACAAGACAACCTCAATGATAAGACGCACACTGTTTTCCATGCATTTCTTGCTAAAAGAGCTAAGATCGTGATTATCTCTGTTGCTGATGAGCTAGGGGGCTAATTCAACTCCGATCTAAAAGAGACACACTAACTTAATGTAGAAACACCGTTATTTTGTATCCTAACTCATTTTCCTAACAAGACAACCTCAATGATAAGACGAACACTGTTTTTTTTATGCATTTCTTGCTATCTCTGTTGCTGAATCAGCTAGGGGGCTATTCAACTCTGATCTAAAAGAGACACACTAACTTAATGTAGAAACACCGTTATTTTGTCTCCTAACTCATTTTCCTAACAAGACAACCTCAATGATAAGACGCACACTGTTTTCCATGCATTTCTTGCTAAAAGAGCTAAGATCGTGATTATCTCTGTTGCTGAATGAGCTAGGGGGCTAATTCAACTCCGATCTAAAAGAGACACACTAACTTAATGTAGAAACACCGTTATTTTGTCTCCTAACTCATTTTCCTAACAAGACAACCTCAATGATAAGACGAACACTGTTTTCCATGCATTTCTTGCTAAAAGAGCTAAGATCGTGATTATCTCTGTTGCTGAATGAGCTAGGGGGCTATTCAACTCTGATCTAAAAGAGACACACTAACTTAATGTAGAAACACCGTTATTGTGTCTCCTAACTCATTTTCCTAACAAGACAACCTCAATGATAAGACGCACACTGTTTTCCATGCATTTCTTGCTAAAAGAGCTAAGATTGTGATTAT